>NC_056526.1:109930006-109957825 GCF_019175285.1 Sceloporus undulatus
TAGTTTGGAAAATCAGTTCCCTAAAAGGTTCACCATCACTGCTCTAAGGGGTATAGGATTATTTTCACCATATTTGATGTTTCAAAAAGGCCGCTCTTGGGCCAAAATTGTGGACCTGCAAAATGTGATGAAATGCACCCCACATCCCTAGTGGACATTTTGGAGAATTTGGCGGCAATTTTTTTAAGTTTAGAAAAATTGTTTTTTACATATGCGAAGCGGGGGGGGGGGGCGCCAAATGTGGTGGAAATGCCCTCCACAACCCACAGAGTGCATTAGAGGATGTTCTCCAAGGCCGAGGTGTCCCTTGAAGTCCTTCTATTCCTAAAAGCAAGGCAGAACCTGAGAGGTGTGATCTAGCCCATAATTGTTAACACTAACTTGGCTTCAATTAGTGGCAAATAAGAGACATCTAAAACACTATTAGACCTGCTTAAATTTGCAAACTGCATGTCATGGTTTTCTTTACTACACCTGTAATGCACTCTTTCTCTTTTCCTACTACCTTGTGCTTAATCAAGCATTACTATCGCTTCCAGTGAGTCACATCATTTCATAATGTATCCAAAGTAGGATAGCCTCATTTTGGCTTCTAATCTCATTTAAAGCTTGATTTGCTCTCAAGCCTAGCCCCAGACATATAAAAGGCTTCAGTTCATTTTCTTATTTTGTTGTATCAAGTTACTCACTAGAATCTTTCCCTGCTGCCTTGTCTCCTACCCTCCTTTTTAAAACAGCGTCTGGATACTTAAATGGGCAATTGTCAAGACAACTGGAAATTTTGGAAATTGTGGGTTCATGAAGGGAATGAAGGTTTCACACTTTATCATCAGTAGCTTCACCAAAGAAAATTCACAGATTTGAGTCACACATGAACATATTTAGCTGACTGACTGGTGACTATACACAGTGCATGGCAGGAATTAATGCATTAATTGAACCTGCCCGAAAGCACAACCTTGAGGTACCATGAGGAGAGGAAACTGTAAACATATTTTTTATTTTGAAATTACATGTTGGCCATTATGTTTCTTAAAGTGTTGAACATGCATGTGCGAAGCATTCCTACATTTTAAAAAAAATCAATTTGCTCCCCCTTAATCTCTCTCACATGCAGCTATATACAATCTTTAAACAACATACTTACACAATATTTCTAAACAAATTGATTCCTTGCTCTGCAATAGCTGCTTAGAAACCCCTTGGCTTAGATCTATGACCTTTGTTACAAGAAATGGAAATCAAAGATATTTTATCTTAGCTTTTCTTTGTAGTTCCAGTGTCTGGAAATATATAATGAACATTTTGGGTACTTGTTCTGATTGCAATTATTACAATTCAAGGTTGAAGAAGCACTTCACCTCAAGACAAGAGTGAGTAGCAATTCTGTTTCTATTATCCTGTTAAGCTGTTAACAAATTCTTGCCTGACAGATATGCAGACACACAGAATTGCTCAAGTACCAGTAAAGAGTGGGAAGCTGAAACTGGATATCAAACCAAATCTAGGAGCATCATTTGCCCCCTGAACTAAACACCCAGGCTCAAGCATACGCTAAGAAAGCTCTACTGTATATGCCAGCAGCTGTTGCCATTAAACTGCTTCTGCAAGGAAGAAGATTTATTGCATACCCTCCAACATTTCTCAGATGAAAACTAGGAAATGTGTAGCCAAGCAAGCTCTGAGTGTGGTCAAAATAGCAAAAGTTATTTATGAGAAATAACACACAAGCTAGAAGAGGCTGCATTTCCCAGCAGACTGAGGATGTTTTGGCCTCAACCTGCTGAGAAATGCAAGATTCCTTCCTCTCTTCTCCTTTCCCCTCGCCACCCATAAATTAGTTGAGTGCAGACTACTTTTTGCAGAAATTTAAGTAAGCAGATGGAAGTTGGGAGGAAGAGAGAAAAACTGGAACATTTTAAAAGTAACTGAAGAAGTGTGACAGCAGATATCAGTCAAGATGGTCCTTGCCAAATCAGTCCCATGGGTTCAGACTCCTCAGACACTTCTTCTGGAGCTTTGGACAGTCCACTGCTTTGTTAGTTCTGATTTTCTTAGGGAGTGAAAACAAATCTGTCTGAGGGTGTTTTTGGAAAACAGATATAGAACTGGACTGCCATTAATAAAGTTGGATTATCTACTTCCTGGTTTTTCATCTGGCTTTCAGCCAGCTGAAAAGGGAGAAGGACAAACCTTCCAGGAAGTGTGGCTTTACATCTAAGATGTTATTTCACCCATTTTATTTTTAAAAGGTGCACATTTCCAGAGTCTTTGAGGGACTTGGGGACCACATGTGGCCCAAAGCCTTCCCACTTCCCCACCCCACTCTTCCACCTTGCTATACGAGAACCACAGGTTGTTAAGCTGGGCAGTGTCCAAGACAGACAGCAGAAATATGAGAAAAGAGTATTTTTCTGTATTACCCCAAAAGTGTGGGATAGAGCCACATCAGCCAACAAAACTTACAGATCCTGCATCAGCAGCACAATGAGAAGAATAAAGGTTTTGTACAAATTTTCTAAGTGGTTAAATGTGTTTACAGTATATCCATCTCATCCTCCTACACATTTGTACAGCAGGTAGCATGAAGCAGTTCAGTCTAAGGTTGAAATGTACTTTTCAGAGCTGTCATATTAGGCTAAATAAAGGAATTAACAAGCCAGAAAATCAGTCTCAAAAGCTTCTCTTTTGCTATCAGTTCCTTGCTGCTGAGATAGCTTTCATCCTTTTCTTTATTCATGTTGTGTTTTTTAAAACACAGAAATATTATACAAATCCATCCTCCACTTTTCTTGAATCTCCTATTTATTTTGCTTTAATCTTACCAGCAGTGACAACTTAAGATGACAGCAGGCAGCACAGTATGACTTTCACAAGAAAGCATAAAAGAACATTCTGTCATTTGCCACCACAGAACTCAAGAGTTCTCCCCTGCCCAGAGGAACCACCCTTTCTACAAAATAGTTATTATTAATTTCAAATCATGGCTTTCCTTAAACAGTAGTCCAGCAAATCCATCTTGGCACTACTTTTCTATAATGGTGAAACAGTGTGCTCCAGTGAAATAAAAAGCTATGTTGACAGTAGCACTGCTGCTGGTAGGGTGTTTCAAGTCAGGCTTTTGCTGAGGAGCCAAGCAACATGTGCCAAACAGCTGCTGGGTGGCAGCAGCAACAGTGGCAGGGTTACACTGGCAGAATATCTCTCAGAGGTAAAGGCAGTGACACCACAGCTAACTCTAAAGGTCCTTGCACTGTGCAGAAGAAAGCAATGGAGCCTTTTACCATGAAAACCCTAGGATAAAACAATCCAAAATGAAACAATAGGTTTCAAGATGAGATTCCCGGATTAGAAGGCACTCAGTAACAACCTTGACAGTCTCTCATTTATAGGGTTCTTATCAAAGCTGACTTGATGGCAATAACAATAACCCATGCAAAAAGGCATTCCATTTCACAAAAGGATAAAAGTGTATGCTAAACATATAACAAAGTGAAGAGGGAAGGACCTATAGAAGTACTATTACAAATTGTGTTTAGAAAGAATGAACATTTTTAAAACAATTAGTTTATTTCTCTAGCTTTCTGGTCACAAAATACTCAAAACTAGTTACTTTATTCAACAGTTTAATAATAATTATTATTATTATTATTATTATTATTATTATTATTATTATTATTATTTGTATACCGCCCTCTGGCAAACCCCCCCTTATTCAAATGAATACTGTAGATTAAAATATGGGACATGTACCTAGGCAAATTTATCTATGTTAAGAACTAGAAGGGTTGGAGGTAACTCAGGGCCTTCTAAATGTTTTGGGGCTGCAATTTCAAGAGGTCCTAGCCAGCATATTCAAAAGTGAAGAATGATGGGAGCTGCAGTGCAACAAGCTATTATCCCCCAGCTGTAAACTAAACCATAATACAGTCGGCCCTTCTTATACACGGATTTTTTTATACACGGATTTAAGCATACACGGTTTGAAAATGTTCCAAAAAAGTATAAATTTACTTTGATTTTCCATTTTTATAAGGGACACCATTGTGCTATGTCATTATATGTAATGGGACTTGAGCATACACAGATTTTGTTATACACGGGAGATCTTGGAACCAAACCCCAGCGTATAACAAGGGTCCACTGTAATTTATTATGTTGGACATCTATGGCATACAGCCAGTCAGAACAAAATTGGGGGGGGGGGGATCCCACCCTTTAAATTAGTTTTCCTTCCAATTAATCTAGAATGAGGAGTCGAAGGCTTTCATGGCCGGAATCCATAGTTTTTTGTGGGGTTTTCGGGCTATGTGGTCATGTTCTAGAAGAGTTTTCTTCCTGACGTTCCGCCAGCATCTGTGACTGGCATCTTCAGAGAATTCTTGCCTGGAAAAGACTTGGGTATATATATACTGTGTCACCCTGGGAAAAGAGGAGTGATTTCCATGTATTCTCTGAAGATGCCAGCCACAGATGCTGCCAAAACGTCAGGAAGAAAGCTCTTCTAGAACATGGCCACATAGCTCGAAAACTCCACAAAAAAAATCAGTTTTATTCACCATAAATGAAAAGAAATATGCACCACCAAATATTAAGTCCAGCTCCTTAAGTGTGTGAACCCTACTCATGTGATGCTGCTAGTTTCCTTCCATTATGCTGCCTCTGACAAGCAAAATAATCCCCATCCAGATAATCATTCCAGAAATCCTTATGATCTTTTGGCACAATGTGCATTCTTCAGAAATAGCAGGTTTTACCCTTTATCCTAGAAAAGTCTTAGAAAAATGAGGTAAGAGTATTCACTAAAACCATATACTGAATAATGTAAAATGAGCATTGCACACACTTTTCATTTTCCTTTCAAAAAGGAGTACTGTTTCCAAATATATGCTAAAGGGCCAAACTAAACTAGCTACATCAGACTAAGCTGTGAATAACTACAGGAATAGGAAATGTGGAGATGTACACCAGCCGAATCCAGCACACAGTGATTCTCATTAGATTGCAGCAGTCTTTCTCCTTAATTTTCTAACAGATGGCTAACTGCATTTTGGCTTTTCCCACTTGCCCCAATGTTCTGCAAACTGTCTCTCATGTACATTTAATTCCATGCTTGCTTCATAAAACAGAGGGCTAGATTTGAAAAGGAGGGAGGGACTTTGAAAATGTTTTAGTATCTCTTGTTTAATACAAGCCTCTTCGTGGAAGCCATTCTAATTTTAACTGAAGCAGCAACTTTGTACAATATATATGCAGTTCAGAAAAGTAGCCCATAACTGCTGATAAAGGATAGCAGCACCACTGTAGGATACAAAGCACACAACAGCCTGATTCCTTTTGCTAGTCCTGACTAAAGTTGACCCATTGTGTTTGCACAGTGAAAAAAGAAAAGCACAGGTGCTTCAGTCACTGCCTTCCAACACTGAGTAAATACATTGATTCCCCTTCCCTCATACAGTGGCACAAACTAGTAATCCACTAGTGAGAAGAGATGGACAAAGCAGTCAGTTTCTGATCTGTGTCACTTCCACATATGTTTATTCACAGGTCCACTCCAAACCAGGTCTTTTTTTCCCCTCACACTCCAAAATTATCTTTAAATGATCCACTTTTAGCTATTCCACCTTAGAAAGAACTATAATCACAATCAGGCCTTTCAGCATTCCTGAGAATCTTACACTGAGATCTGAAAATGCTTGTTCTCCTGGTTCACTGAATATATAGGTGTGGAGGAAGTAATGTATTCTATATTGTACTGAGACCTCAAAGTCCAAGTGCCCACAGCATTTTGATAAGCAGACAAAATAATTCCAACTCCAGTCAGTCATTCTTAGTCTCTCTATATATCAGCACAGAATGACCTGCATCACTTTTTACCACTTTCTCTCCATTGATTTAAACCTCAGCAACATAAATTGCAGTACTTGGATCTATGCCCAAATTTATTCCAACAAATCTAACTGGTAGTTTTTTGGTGGGTTTTTCGGGCTATGTGACCATGTTCTAGCAGAGTTTCTTCTTGACGTTTCGCTAGCATCTGTGGCTGGCATCTTCAGTCCTTCGTTGTGATGCAAATGGATGTTAAATTTCCTGGACTCTTGAGAATCTCCCAGTTGCCAGAAGGAGGAGGTGTCAGCCTGAAAGATATGCCCCTCCATACCATCTTAACTAAAAAAAAGAGACAGCAAAATGCAAGCATAAGGCTTACATCTTCAATTTTTTTCCCTCCTGTTTGGTTTGTAACACCTTGCTTGACGAAGAAGCCAATGAAGCTTTGAAAACTTGCAACATATATATTGTGCATTTTGGTTTCCCAATAAAGATATCACTGTCTGGTGGATTTTTGACTGGATTTGCTATCTGGCTAATATGGCTACCCCTTGGTGTGTGTGTGTGTTTTTTTCTATTTACAATCAGCGCACCATTTGTATTGAATTTTATATCTTTATTCATTTTGATCCATTAATACTTGTACAGAAGAAACAAATGTACCAAATTTGCTACATTTCTATACATTTCTATACAATAAACCATTTATGTAGCCAGTCTGATGTTCTTGTCTTTATTACATCCTGTCTTCCTGACTTTTAATGCTACTGTTTCTACAAATAAAACTGCAATCTTGTTAATAAGTATATGCAACCTCTAAAACCCTTGCCTCTGAAACAAATCCCTCTGAAGTTTACCAATACCTTATATAAAATAAATGAAAAAAAACAGAGTGGATCTAAATTGCTTTCTCCCTGGATTGCATAAAAATATCGTATTCTCCATATGTTCTACAAATCCAAAAAAACCTTGTGTTAATTTAAATTATTTACTTTTCCTGGTTTCCTATTTCCTTGCTTCCTTTATATAGCAATATATAAATATATATGTATACTTAAGATTTCTTTGTGTAGTTAACTAACTTTTTCCACCAGGTTATCTTCAAGACCCCATCTGTTTTTCAGAAACAACATTAACTGTCCCCATTCTTTTTCCAAGTTTTCTTTCCTCTT
Source organism: Sceloporus undulatus (assembly GCF_019175285.1). Classification (NCBI taxonomy): domain Eukaryota; kingdom Metazoa; phylum Chordata; class Lepidosauria; order Squamata; family Phrynosomatidae; genus Sceloporus; species Sceloporus undulatus. The sequence continues at coordinate 109,937,008 of NC_056526.1, forward strand.
ATCCTCTAGCTTACATGATAATAAATCCAGTTGCCTAATCTCATACAGTTTGCGTAGCCATTCTTCTATTTGTAATTTATGACTCTCTTTCCAATGCTTAGCAATAATCAGTCTAGCCATGGTAATCATATACAGTACAACATAATTTTCCATATTCTTTTTTCTTCTTCCTGGTTCAAAAAAGAGGTCATGTTCAATAAATAAATCTCCGGTCTTTTTTTGTATTTTACTCCAAAAACCTGTTGTATAATCTCATGCACGCCATTCCAAAATAATCTCACCTTTTCACATTTCCACCACATGTGGATCAGTGTTCCCTTTTGATTTTTGCAATTCCAACATACATCATTTTTGAGTTTTAACATCTTTTTCAGCCTAGCCGGTGTATAGTACCATCTGGTACTGATCTTTATCAAATTTTCCTTCAAATCTAAGCATCTGGTGAAGGCATTTGTTTTCTTCCATGAATTTACCCACGCTTCCAATGGGATTTCCCTTCCCAGATCTTTTGCCCAGTCGATCATAAATTGCTTCACTGGTTCCCTCTCTAATTCTCTCTCCCTTAATAGATTATAATACTTCGTAATTTTCTTATCCTCATTTTCCAGCAGTAATTTATCTAATTCCATTATATTTGTTTCAATTCCAACAGTCCTTACATCTTCTTTAAATCTTCTAGATATCTGTAAATAACTGTACCAATTTAAATCTTTACCTTCTTTCAATAATTCTTCTCTCGATTTGATACAAATCTCCTGTCTTTTTTATTTCTTTATTAAATCTGAATATCTTAACCAACTTTTCTGTCTATCCCAACTATATGCAAACGCCTCCTGAGTTGACACCCATCCCGGTATTTTAAAATAAAATTTTTGTTTAATTTTACTCCACGTTTCAATTAATGCCCTCCGTATCGGATTATTATAAAAATCCTGATGTATTTTGTCTTTTTTATACCACATGTAACCGTGCCAACCGAACCGCAAGTTGGCACCTTCCAAATTTAAAGTTTTCTTATCACTTAATCTAACCCAATCCTCCAACCATGTCATGTTACATGCTAGTCTATATAGCTTAATGTCCGGCATTGCACAGCCTCCATTTTCCTTTTTCTCCTTTAATTATGTCCATTTAATTCTTGCTTTCCCCCCTTTCCAAATAAATTTTTTAAATTCTTTATTCCATTGTTCTAATATATCATTATTAATTATAATTGGCAAATTTGCAAATAAAAATAAAAGTTTAGGCAAAACGGACATCTTTATAACATTTATCCTACCCAATATGGATAAATTTAATTTTGACCATCTTCCCAAATCCTTTTTTATATTATTCCAAGTGATCTTATAATTGTTGTCATATAAGTTCATGTTATTATTTGAAATGTTTATTCCCAGATATTTTATTTTACACTGTATCTCACATCCTGTTTTCCCCTTCAAAATTTCTTTTTCACCCCCATTCATATTCTTGGTTATTATTATCGATTTCCCTTTATTTATTTTAAAACCGGACAGCTTTCCAAATAAATTTAGTTCTGCCATCAAAGTTTCAATACTTTCCAATGGATTTTCCAAAATTAGAACTAAATCATCTGCATAAGCTTGGACTTTAAGCTCTTCCCCTTTTATTCTTATTCCTTTAATTTTTGAGTTCCGTCTTATATTATTTAGTAAGTATTCTAAAATTAATATAAACAATAATGGGGATAAAGGACACCCCTGCCTAGTAACTCTTTTTATACTGAATTCCCTTGTCCGCTCCCCATTAATTATCAGCTGCCCGGTTTGGTTTTTATATATTTCTTCCACAATCAGCGCACCATTTGTATGGGACAAGATGGGGAATGTTTTTCACACTTCCCTGAGGAAAAAATGTCTCTTTCTATAAGGGACAGTGGGTTAGCTGGATGTAATATGATCCATCACTAATGAGACACATTAAGAAAAAGTGAGCTCTCATTACCCTTTAGAGATAATTGGAATGGAAATGGCCATTAGCAGAAAGGATCATTTCCTCTTGACATTGGTAATTAAGTAAAATCTATTTCTCATTAATAACAAATAAGGCACAGATGCTGTTATTTTTGTATGGCAGGAGTGAAAATGAAAGACATTTTTTCCTGCACATAGGGAGCATGAAAACTGTCTGTCTTTTCTGCAGTATCCCTAACCAAGTGCTACGGCTTTATTGTTCTGGAAGTATTTCACTTTTTTAGCTTGTCCATCATTCTGTTTGCCCTTATGAAATATTCTGCAGAAAAATTATCTTCCTGTGACATTGTCTTTTAGTACAACAGCTCGCATGAACAACAGAATACAGATTCAAAACTTTGTTCAATGAATAATTCCTCATCTATTGTTTTTTATATTTGCTCTAAACTGCATGTGCATGCAGAAACACATGTACATACACACTCTCTTTTTTTTCACATGTCCAGGTGAATAAAGAGTTGATTGCACACTTGATCATGGTTTGACTATGACCCCACTGATTAAACTTTCCAATCAAAGGCAATTTGCAGTGCATTGCACATTTTGCTAAAGCTGGAGAGCCACTGTTTCCTTCCCATGCTGAAAATATAAGGGGAACTTGACCCAACCCTGAGCCCAGAGAGTTCACTACTTGCCTCTGCCCCCCTGGCCACACATTTTTCAATGAAAATGGACTCCCTCCCCAAAGCTCCAAGACTGAATATATGAGCTAGCTGAATGTGGAGAGGTTATTGTGTCTACCGGTGAATTCAGTAAGCTAGAGCTGCAAATCTAGTGAATCTCCTTTTGCCTTCTTATTACTCCCAGATACATGCCAATTACTGCATTCTTCCTTTTCCTTGTTGTGTTGTCCTATACTCTAATTATTTGCCAGATCAACAGTGCAACATGGAGTGAGGAATCTCCTGCAGCCAATCTGGGTAACAAACAAAAAAATTCAGCTCGGATCATTACAATGCCAACTTCTGCTTGTATTATGTCCCAGTTCCTACTCTCAAGCCCATGCTTGCTGATTTATTAGTTATTAGCTACATTAGCAGCTTCCCTCCAGGATGTAATACCATTGTTAGCAATTTATTTTTTTACCTTTTGCAAACTGGACAAGGGTTTGAAGGGCCGGTAATTTTGACACTTACTTATCAACTCATTCCTGCATATGCTAAGACACAATCAAAATCCCTTTCAGACACGCACATATACATTCAGAAACATTGGTTAATTCAGTATTGTCTACACATTGACAGGTAGAGGCTCTTCAAGCCGCAGGTAAGAATTTTTCCTAGCTCCACTAGGAGACACCAAGGATTGAACCTTGGACCTTTGTATGCAAAGCATGCATACTACCATTGAGTTATGACTCACATTCACACACCTCAATGACAGAGCAAACAAGGCTATAAGTGGGAGTATACAGTATAATAATAGAAAGTCTCTGCCAAAACATCTGCTATGGTCATATATCATGTAGGCATGTGTTAACCAGACCTTTACTGTATCACAACTTGTGCTGTACAAAATAATAGAGGTGTATAATACACTCATAGCAGGGTTTCCTAGGAGTGAAACACAGTGACGAGACATGGGTTATTTACAGTAAATAAATTAGCACAATGTTAGACTGAAAATATAATTTTAAGATTTTCTTTCACCCCTTATTTAGGGTATCACCCTAGTACCAGTTAAAGACAGCATCACAAACAAGTATGGTTGAAACCATTTATCCCGCCAATTTCATTTGGCCCCAATGGTTAGTCAACTCAAACTTTGGCTATTTATCTTTCAAAAGCCTGCAGTCATCTACATAATTGTATCAAAATGGCCTCTTTTCTGCTTGCAAACTCTAAAAAGCAAAAATAAATAAATATCAGTAAGAGAAGCAAAATTTCTCAGGAATATTTTCTGGTATTTAATCGTCAAATGCAAGGATAAATAATTATAGTAGTTTTCTCCCAGATGCAAGAATAAACAAATATTTCTTCACAGTGTTCATCCCATATTCAAACACCCCAGAAGCACAGGACTTATTCTATGGAGAGAGAAAAATATATATGGTGGGGGGTGCACACATATACACACACAACCAGTTTTGCACACGTGAAACCCACATTTTTTTCTTTGCAGAATCGTTCCTCAGCAACATTTTGGAACCTTGAAACACAAGGAGAAAATTGCATGAAATTCACAATGGTCTATTCCTCTTCCTGACAGCTTTCTAAGCTGTCAGAAGACCAATTTTTCAAACTGGAAATGAATAACTGCAAATATCCTTTCTATTCCTACGCAGGAGGAGCTTGATCAGTTCTTGGATAGGGGACCCACAGAACTCCATAGAAATAGCCCTGGTTTTTCTAAGTGTAGAATACACATAATTTACTGGTATCCAGTCCCTCTAATAACACTAACCATGCCCCACTGACTATTCTGGTAGTCCTCTGTTATTCATTAATTTATGTACTAAGTGTTGTTAACAATTCCTGTCTTTCGCAAAAGTGCTCTTATTCCTTCACCACAAAAGCTTAACATATTTTTTACAAGTTCAACAAAATTCTTACATAGAAAAGGGTTTTTTAAACACAAAATTCAGCCATTTATGATAATATATTTCAAGTGCTGGTGATTCCACTATGAGTTCCAATTGTATAAAATACTGCACAAAACAAATTCTCAGGAGATGAAAAAGCTTTTCTTGAAAACAGCTTTCTGTTTAAAAGCATTCTTCCAAAAAAGAAGTATTTGGCTTTTTGCCATTTTTTATGTTAACAGAAAGGAAAGATGATTAAAGATGTAAGCAAATCTCAGATCTGGGGGAAAAAAAGATCGCTAAATGTTTCTTCATGCATTTATCACTGTGAATTTGAAAGTCTTCTCTCTGGCCAGTGCCTGCTGTGGGACTGAGGTCATGAATCTAAACACTTGTGACCTCTGTTGGTTCTATAGTCAGGCATTTATCTTGGACTAAGTGAAATTTATGTCCCTCTGTTAGGCAAAGGCAGAGAGCTGCCCTTCGAGCCCCACCACTGGGTCAGCCGTCAGTTCATAAACCTAATGGATATATTTTGTAAACTGCTAGAATAGCTTACATTGAGCTCTAGTCTTCCTTAGTAAGAGACTGTGCATTACCTGCTATCCATACTGAGGTCACTGTAAGTACTAAATTGTTGGAAAATATCTTTCCAGAGCTATGGAGGTGAAAAATCACTTTGTTGGAATACAGCTGACAGAATGCTCCAGCTGGCATAGCTAGCAGGTAAGCTAGCTAAGAGATTCTGCAGTTCCAAAAGTTACTTTTTAAATCAATGCTTTGTCTATAATTTTTTCTTTTTTTATTTCTAACACAAGCATGGCTAAGCATCAGCAGAAATGTGACATTGCATGAACCAATCAAAGTAAAGGACACACAGGTCAAATGTAGGGTTGCCATAACCCGGTTGCAACCGGGTTTTTCCCGGTTTTGGCGGCACCTGCCCGGTCATGGCATGGGTGCAGCCAAAAACCGGGAAAACCTGGGCAACCCTGGGGCCTCGCTGCCCTCCTCCTTCTCCCCCGCGCATGGTCGTGCTGAGGAAAAGGAGGGCAGCTAGGCCTGAGGCGGAGGAGGCTTCAGGGAGGCGGCGCCTCTTGGGCGCAGCCACGCCAACCTCCCCGCCTCCCTGCAGCCTCCTCCCTCCTTCCTGGCCTCCGCGGGGGCCAGGAACGAGGCGAGGCCGTGGCGCTCGCCGGCGGGCTCCTCACCTCCTTCCTGGCCTCCGCGGGGGCCAGGAACGAGGCGAGGCCGCGACGCTCGCCGGGGGGCTCCTCGCCTCCTTTCTGGTCCCTGCGGGGGCCAGGAACAAGGTGAGGCCCCGATCCTGGCCTCCAATCACGGCGGGGCCCAGGCGGGGAAGGAAAGCCTCCTTAAGTGGAGGCTTTCCCTCACCGCTTGGCCTCTGCTCCCCGCCGCGATCATGAGGTAAAATGTAGGACATAATTTTCAAATGTAGGACACATTTTGTGTGTCCTACATTTGAAAATTTTGTCCTACATTTTCCCGGTTTGGAGGTCCAGCGCTATGGCAACCCTAGTCAAATGACCAACAGCAGTTGTTTCAGTGGTCCATCTTCAGAGAATGCTTTCAACTGTGACATTTTCCACAAGCAACCCCTATGGGATGGAGAAAATACTGGACCATAACCAAGAATGGACATACAAGCCCAGCAAGTTTCAACACTGCCCTGAATACTCCAGCCTTGCTGTTGTACAGAGAATGAGAAGATTTGTGTCGGTAGGCAAGCTGTCTATCCTCCAAAGAAGCTTATCTTTCACTAAAAATCCTCATAGAGGGAACCTCCGAGAAGCTTTGTGAAGTTTCTAAAATGTTATCTGAAAATCATCAGCCTTAATTAATTCCTGTTGCAACACTGATAATAGGGGTATATATACTATAAGCCAGGCTTTGCTCTTAATGAAAACCACCTCATACAGAATAGATCAATGTGCAATCAGTAGAGACACATCACCTTATTCATTGGGATGGGCAACTCACAAACCCTGAAGAGGTCTCCTAGTGACTGTGGAACTGGTTTTCCCCATCTGAAAATGGAGTGTAATTTGGGGTATGCCAAATACAGGTTTTCATATGATGCTGTCAGTGGGCTCAACTCTTCTTTGCTGCTGTTGGCATTGTTTTGTTACAAGCTTTTCCCTGTGGACCCAACTGGCAATACTTTGCAGAGAGAGAGAGAGAGAAGGACAAATTGTGCAGAAGTTTCACTGCTAACTAACTTGGAAACAAGAGGTAAAAAGGGAGGAACAGCAAAAAGTAAGATATTCACCCACCAATATGTAATATTAATGGGTCACCTTCAATAATAGTCAAGTAGTCAAATATTAATTTGTAATAAATAGCATTCCAAAATATGTATATTTCAGGAATGGAAAATGTCTACCCTAAGGACTGGAGTGCAGCTTTGGTGTGGCTTCTGGACTCTTAGGACGCATGCATCATTCAAACACCATACCTCCACTGTGACTCGAAGCAGCTTTATTTTGGCTGTCTGTAACAGGCCATTGATGGAACATGGATGAGCATTTACAGGAATCTTTTGCTTTTCTTTCCCAGCGCTGTGTGGAAGGTCAGGCAGAATGGAAGAAGGTTGAGAATGTGGATCAGTGCCTGGATTTTACAACAGGTGCAGAACATAACATTGTAAGTCTTGCTTGTTCAGGATGACCCATCAGCCACAACAGTTTTCATTCCTGTAGCAAGACCATACACCTTAATTCACTTCTATCACCTAGTGGGTTCCCTACTAGATTAAGCAGAGCCTTTCTTTCTGTATATTACCCAAGTAGTCATTTGGTCTGAAAGACCATGTATTGTCAATGTGGGTAAGAAATATAATGCCATGAACATACATTGCCAGTGATTTGCAAATATACAAAGGTAACACTGCCATCTAAGGAATGAAAGAAGCTGCCCTTTCCAAAGCCAGATTGGGAGGAGAGGGAGGGAGGGAGGAGAGGGAGGGAGGGAGGGAGGGACAATGGGACAAGTCCTCCCTTCCTCCTTTCATCCTTCCTTCCTTACCTCCTTCCTCCCTGTGCGAGGCGTCTGTCCTGGGCTTAGTTTGGGGGCAGAGGTTGGAACCCCATTGGCTGCAGGGAGCCAGTACAGGGTCTTGGGGCTTGGAGCTTCTGCCCCCAACCCTCTTCGCTGGTGGCTCCCTCCGGCCAATGGGGCTGAGGACAGAGGCCTCGGACAGGGGAAGAAGGAGGTAAAGGAGGAGAAAGGAAGGACTTGTCCCATTGTCCTCAATGAAGGCACAGCTCATGCACGTGTTGCCATTGGGGACAGTACGGGCTTGCCATCTGCGAATGATTGAAACCGCAAATGACAAGTCCGTGGATACTGAGGGATAGCTGTATTTATTTCTGTGCAGAAAATGACATTTTCTAAGCCAATCGACCATGTTCCAATTATAATCCCCCAATTACAGCATTTAATGTGCAACAATTAGTATTTCTGTATGTAAATATTATTTTCCATGCAGAAAATACTGTTTCCTATGCCAAATATGGAGATTTTGGGGCAAAACAACCATATGTGAATTTTGGACAAAATAAGGCCTGATTCTAGTTAGTCCAAAATTATTCTCATCAGGGTTTCTCGACATACAAAAACATTTTAAAACCAATAATCAATTTTTTAAAATATTTTCCTGTCGTTATATTTAAGGTATTTCTTTAAATCTCTTGACCCACCAGGTTCCATGAGGTGATCTACAAAGCCCTGGAGGCAATGTACAGGTGATTTTCTAAATATGCACATATGAAAAGAGTCACTAAAAAGAGTCTATCAGAATTGAAATCATATATGTACATCCTACTATAAACCTGACTATTACCTACTTTGTGACTCTGTATTTTTTCTTCACGGCCTTTTAAACTTGAAATATGACTGCTTTTAGGAGCCCTGGTGGCGCAGTGGTTAAATGCCTGTACTGCAGCCATTCACTCAAAACCACAAGGTTGTGAGTTCAAGACCAGCAAAAGGGCCCAAGCTCGACTCAGGCTTGCATCCTTCCGAGGTCGCGTCAAGGCGACCCAGGATGTGGGGCAATTGCTTACTTGCAATGAGCACTTGCTGTTCACCGCTATGGTCGTGGAATGCGGTATAAATAAAACAATATTTATTTATTATGTTACACTGTTAGCCAAATTGTAGATTGCCAGTAAATACATCCTGCCCACCTAAGTAATCCACTGAATACAGCCAAGCCTGTTTTACAACAATGCCTGAATCTGGACAAGAGTCATGCAGCCCTCTGATGTACTGACTACAGTCCTATAATCCTTATCAGCATTTAATAATAATAATAATAATATATAATAATAATAATAAATTGTTCATTTTATTACCGCTTTTCTACGATCAAGCGGTGTACAGAAATCATAAAAACAGACAATAAAAACAATAAGAAAACCACATCTTAAAATAACTAATTAAAACGAATGTAAATGCAACAAAAATTTAAAAACATCCAATATACTATAAAATCAATTAAAGGTGATGGATTCTGAGAAATGCAATCCCACAACCTCTATAAGGCCACATGATTCCCATCTATGGTCCAAATCTAATTCTTGGGTCCAACTGGATAGATCCACTGAATCATGAAATTTCATAGAAAGGACTTACCACATTTACTGACTAACAATTGCTAGCTCCATATATGCAAGAATCTGCTTAATTATGATGACCAAAATGAGCTTTCTTGATCTTAAATCCAATTCTAATTTTAATAGTTGATTAAGCAGATTTCAGAGCATTGAACCTTCGGTTTGATTACTATTGCAAAGCAATCAGCACAAAGAACAAGTCTGACTACCTTGCTATAATCATTTGCAGTTCCCACTTGAGGCTTTCCACCAATCATAATGGGCTATCCTGATTCTCATAAATGAACCTCCATTCAGAAATAAACTGAATAGAAATAAGTATTTCTGGTGGCCAACCCCTCCACCTTAAACAATGTTCACTAGGACAAAAAGCCCTCAGTAGATTCAAAGTTAGAGACTGGACCTTGACGTACCCAAATGTCAACTGTGCCCCTTCATTGTGATGTGATTCTTATCACAATGGAGTAATCATCACATTTCCAGCTAATTAGAGTAGTATTTCAAATAATGGCTTTAATACCCAATACTGTGTATTAAGTGTTCTCTCAAATTGTCTATAAGACATGTGTTTTGACTTTAAGACAGAGGCTTGAATAGCTATAGATAGAATAAAGACCAACATTAGGAAGCCTGTCAGTGATCATTTTAAATTCCCTGAGTACACACTCATAGTCAGATCGCCATTCTACAGATCAGTACAGGACAAATGGAACATGACACCATGGGAACACCAGCCTGCTTGCATAACCTCACTTTAGCAAACACTACACATTTTAGGGGCTTTTTGGATGAAGACATAGGGCTCCCCTTTGGACTAAAAAATCATGAGTTCTCAAGATATAGCTCCTTGGGTTTTGTCAAGTTTTGCCAAGTGTGTTGCCTCCAACAGGTCACTTGTTCCATCCTTTTGGGAGGATATTTTCAGAGATTTCTTGGATCTGCAGCTTAGAGCTATTCAAAATGTTGTTGGATGTGTGTTGTAAACAGGATAGGTTTTGTTGAGTTGCCTTATGATTTGAATAATTGTTTTAATTAGAATTATAGAATCATAGAATCTTAGAGTTGGAGGGGACCTTATAGGCCAACAACTCCAACCCCGTGAATGCAGGAACTAAAGTACTTCTGAATCATGGTCATCCAACCTCTGTTTACAGACCTCCAAAGAAGGTGAGTCCACCACTACTGTCACCTTAAGATTCCTCTGGCTCACTCTGATTCCCCTCGACAACCAGAGAAAAGGGGCCACAACATGAGATCTGGGAACCCCACTCCCAAATTTTCTAGATATTCCAGAAGATTCAGGACAGACACAAGGTTAATGGCAACTACATAACCCCAGCTCAAATTAAGCTGGGGAAAAGGGATGATCCTTCATATGCTGGATCAGGAAGAGAGTTTTGTGTGTGTGTGTGTGTGTGTTGTGTGTCTTCAAGTCATTTCCAGCTAATGGAGACCCTAAGGTGAACCTATCACAGGTTTGTTGTTTTTTTTTTTGGCAAGTTTTTTCAAAGGGGGGTTGCCATTGCCATCCTTTGAGGCTGAGAGACTGTGACTTGCTCAAGTTCACCCCCACCTTAAAGCCTGACCTGTCCACAAAGTTTTTCTACACATCAAGTTCAAAGTAGTGGCAGATTCAACAACAATAAAAAATGATGTTTGTTGGCCCTGGATCATTACAGAAATCACCAAGCAAACATGGCAAACTAACAAGACTTCCCACAAATTACAAAGCAGCTGTTCAGCAAGACTTGAGGCTCCATTGCTCCCAGTATAGTAGCAACTGAGGATTTACATGCTTATTTACATTTATGCAAATCCAACATTAATCACTTCCTAGGCACCAAATACTGTTTTTCCCACAAGTCGACCAAATAAAATTGCTGCCTTAACAAGCAGGCCCACAAAACAAAAGAGACAGATGGTAACCCCGTCACACCTCTGATTATTTTTACCAGATAGATTACAAGAGATTTCTAGGGGGAAGCAAAGATTAAAGAGAGGAAAAATCCACCTGCTCCAGTGTTTCAAAGCATTGTTAATCACCTCAAGCTTTGGGGCAAGGAAGAGAGAGGAAAAAATCCAGATTACTGCTTATAAAAACTAGAATGTGATCTAAATGATGTAAAAACCAGTTGGGCAAAATAATTCAAGTAATTACTGAACTTCAAGGAATAAACAAAAGTCATTTCCATGAGGTGTGCAAGATTGTCCTCTTGCTTATAATTACAAAGATTAACACACTTTGCTGTTTCAAGATTTTTCTGACTTATCATTTTCCCTTTGGCCAAAGAGGTCAGGGGAAAGACTTCTAATAACAACTGAGCAGATGAACAAAAAAGCACTAAAGACTTCATACAGAGAAAGCAGATGCCATGAGATTTAAAAAAGCTCTTGAGCAATCTAAGTCTTAACATTGTTAGCCTTCAGTGACATTCTAAAATTTTCATAAATTAAAGTTGCCAGCTTGAATTCCTAGCCCTAAATCCAACTGTTAGTTCCAGCTAGAGTTGATCCATTTCACCAATGGGAACTTGGTAAATCAAGACTTATAGAAGTTCCTATATCTAATTTCCTATTTCTGTTTTAGCTAGAACAAACAATTAGATTTTGGTCTTTAATTCTGACAATTGAAGGAGACCTGGAGACAGAGATGGCTTAGAGTTTTGGAAGTGGATCTGAAAGAGGGAGCTCAGCAGTTTCTAGGGCTGCCAAGTGGAATATGGGATGAGACTCCAGTAGTTTTACTTATTAGTAAATTCTGTATCAGGAAGAGGGCCATAAAGTTACAGTAAGGCATGAAGAACTGCCCAGTTTACCTAAAGCCGTAATCTAATAGAAAACATGATCTTATTTCATGTTTTTTTGGATAACACACATATCAGGCCAAATCTTTCTAATCAGTCAACTACCGTATTTCATGTTTATTTTTGAAATCTAGCTGATTGTGGGGATCAAATGCATTCACAGAGGTTGAGAGATTGTGACTTGCCCAAGATCATTCACTGGGTTTCCATGGCTGAGTGGGGGATTCAAATCCTGGTCTCCAGCTATAGTCCAACACTCAAACCACCACATCATACTAATTCAAGGCTTACAGTACTCAATATTTTTCTGTCAGTAGCAATGGAGCTGTGGCAAGATTAAGTGGGCCTTAATATCCTGAAGAAACCAGTTTTTTTCTTATCTTTGAAGCTAAGCAGGGTCAGCCCTGGTGAGTACTTGGATCAGAGACTGCTAAGGCATACCAGGTACTGTAGGCTATCTTTCAGACAAAGGCAATTGAAACTACCTCTGAATATGCCTTGCCTAAAAGAAACCCTGTGAAACTCATGGGGTTTCCATAAGCCAACAGGTGACTTGAAGGCACATATGCATGCTATAAATGAGAATCCTTTCTGAATTTACTTTTCTCAGTTTGTGTTTTGATTTCATTGGTACTCCTGAAATCTGTTTTGCCATCCTTCCCTCTACTATTTCCAGACTCTCATCTCAACTAAATCATAGGATGGAACCCCATTAGCACTTGCTCAGTCAGCTTTCTCCTTGTCATTTATTTTTATTTGTTTAAAGGCGCACATTAATGCCACTTGCCAAAGAAAGAACGTTTCCCAGCTCCATGCCCCTAATACATTCATGCCACACAGTTTTAAAAACTAATGAGCTTATGTGCTCCTGTGACCATTCTTGGAAGACTTATTCCCATTTGTATTATTCAGGGCATTGGGAAATCCCCCCCCCCCCGCCCCATGTCTGTTGCTAAAGTTATGTATTCTGCAGGATCTCGTTTCTTTCCATTTTCTTGCTTCTTTCTTACCTAGTAAAAATGATCATGTAGTACAGTACTTGGAATATCTTGCACTCTATCTGCCTTGCCAGAAACTATTCAAGTGTCACATATACATTGTAGTGCATTTTTCCTCTCAGTCCTTTTTCAGTCATGTCAAAATCTGTTGCTAATGAACTACTTACTCCTAAAGCCATCAGGCACCACCCTTTATCTTTCAGATTCTAAATGTTTCTTTCCTCAAGTAAAGGCAAAGAGGAGGCAGCACTTCTTATATTATTATTATTATTATTATTATTATTATTATTATTATTATTGGCAATTCCAGGGCTTGGGCAATTACTTTTAAAAGTAACTCACTAGAGTTGCCAAATAAGAATTATTGACTGTTAAAGTTTTATTAAAAATGTTGTTACTTCCCCATTATTAAAAGTAACAAAAATACAGTAATTACCATTTAGTTAAAGAAATGCAATGCAATACACATTTAAGTAGTGATGGTGCGTGTGCGCGCGCACACACACACACACACAATAATTATGCAAGTAGTGAAAACAGTTACAATTAAAGCACAGAGGTGTGAAGTTATTCTTTATGACTTTATAATTGTAATACCACTCAGTTATGCCTTAGCCATTACTAGAGGGAAGTAATTACAAATATCATCATTTGTAACAATTGTCTTTCCTGGTTATTGTGCTAGGGGAAAATGCATTGCCCAACAAATCATCTTATTCCCAATTGCTCAGCATCAAGGCAAAACACAAGAGCTGGAAGCTGCTCTGTTCAAATGCACATTAGCTGTTAAAATGAATTATGAATCTTATGATATCTTCCATCTATTTTCTCATAAGCCTGATTTTTAAATAATAGATTGCTTTGAGCATATTGACAACCCTAGCTGTCTATGGCACATTATGTTGCCTTATATATGTGTACCCTTAGTGATGAGTAGGAGTTCTGCTGTCAAAACAGATTCAGTCCACCCACTCTTCCATACAAAAAAGGGGGGAATGACAGAGAGTACTTGTATAAAGCAAAGACATGTGTTACATAAGGATAAAATAAGGATAGTGTTATCCCCCCAGTTGAAAGTATATTTGTTAATTAAATTTTCCCTACATTTACTCTGAGATAATTCACTATATGTTGCTCTTATATTATACTTCTATTGCATGGAATACTTTACCGTGGCTGATTTTGATGTTATTTCCCCTTATTTTTCATTTTAAAGAGCTTTAAATATCGTATATTTACTGGAAGAGTAAGCAAAAGTGACTTGAGCTTGCAACCAGATGACAACTGGTGCATTTGACAGCCAGCTTTATGCAAATAGGAGATTGGTTACATTTGTCCAAGGCAGCACAGGTTCTCATTCAGAAATGCAGCTCACTGCATGATCATTCACTATACATTTGCCCCCTCCTTTTTTACAGGGATCCGTTTCAAACCCCCTCGCAAAAATGGAGTTTCACCTAGATTCAAGCCCCATTGGTGTGCCCTATTCATTCTCCCTCCATTTGTCCCTCGCACATATGCGAGGGATGCGGGTCTGAAGACCATGAAAATGAAGGGAGCACTATATATCAACAACCATCCTAGTTTAGGTTGTTTTTGAACCATCCCCCCCCCAAGGAAATATAAGACCAACTTAGCCTCCTTTGGTTAGAGATCCTCTGCCCCACTCCAAAAGTAATCTTCAACTCCAGTGACTAGTTGTCTTCTGCACAGCAGAAGACAAACACACTTGGGCCATATCAATTAATAAGAAGACTAAAAGCCAGAGATTGGAGACCTTCAGTTTTTGGACTACAACCCAGAGAATTTCCCAACCAGTAGGGTTGAGTGTATAGGTTTTTATGATAAGCTACTAGAAGATGCCATGAGTATCATTTGATAGCAAGAGAATTCTAAATTAACTGATTAGTGAATTCTGAATGAGTTATGAAAATGGGATGTGTTGAAAAAGCAGGATCCTCCTCCAACTCCTTAGATAAACTCAGGGCCAGGAAGCATGCTGCACATATAGGTAAAGTCATGTGGATGCAGTGCCAGAGGAGTGCTATGATTCCATGTGCCGTGTGGAGTGTCCCGCCACCATGGGGGTGGAGTCAGGGCATGCATTGTATGGACACCACAACCTGACTCCGACTCGAAGCAGCTTTATTTTAGCCTGTCTGTATGGGGCCTTAGTACATTATTATAATTTGCTTTTAATTTATTTGTATCTGTTGTACATTATTTTGGAGTTCTTGATGGGCTGAGAGATGATATGTAAGTATTTTAAATACATAAATACTAAATTGAAAGTCAGACCCTCAAATATATGGTTTTATATATAATTATTATTTTAAAGTATTTTAACCCTCATTTGATCATCTCTCACAATAGCCATTTTTCATATGCTCTTCAGTGCTCCTTTTTTTTTTAGAGAGAGAGAGACTGGAAAAATAGGCCAGGAAAAGAATAGCTTCATCACCTGCACATACATACGCAGGAATGTTACATAAATGTGTCCTGTTAAGAAGGTGAACCAAAAGGCAGGATTTTAAACATGCTGTGAGATTTTACAAAACAACAACTGAAGATCGGAGAGAGAAAGGCAGGAGACTGATTCGCCTCAACACAGGCAGGGCATAGTTTTTTGTGGGTTTTTTGGGCTATGTAGCCATTTCTGTAAGAGTTTATTCCTGACATTTCGCTGGCATCTGTGGCTGGCATCCAGGTGGCTGGGGAAACGTCAGGAATAAACCATTATAGAACATGGCCACATAGCCCAAAAAATCCACAAAAAACTATGGATGTTGGCCATGAAAGACTTCTACTTCACAGGCAAGGCAGCTCAGATGCTCAGATAGCCACAGGATAAAGCAGAACCATGAAGCATGGATGGATCAAGACTCTGGTGACCACAGGGGAAAGAGAACAGGGCTCTTCTAACTTTAATAGTCGTATTGACAGGGGAATTTCAGCAGGAACTTCCTACACACAATTATTAAAGGAGCCCAATCTTCTTTTGTGTGTGGTCACCTGCCTCTTCTTTTGCTTCTGCCTAAAAGATTGAAGTTTACTGTTGCCTGGAAGATAAGTGAACATTGCAAACCACCAACTATGGAAACCCATACAACTGAAGAATCCTTGAACATGCAAAGCTACATTATACAAAATCAGTATTCTTCATCCTGACTGGTAGTGTTTCTATAAGGAGAGAGATTTCCTGGACCTTCTCCATTTTAACTCGCAATGCCATAGAGTGAAGTGAGGGTTTTCAAAATGCAAAATCTGTCCTGCTCCTAAGCTATGCCCACTCACTTTTGAAATTGAACTTGAAATCAGTGACAGCACAACTATGCCTGGAATCCAGTGGATATTATGTGAACTGAATTTATCAATGTCTGCTGTTAAGCAGGTGCAGCCAACATATGGATTAACCAAATATACATCAAATTAAAATATACATTTAAGTCTTCAGCAACCATAACAGTCACCGGAAAATTAGCATCAATTAAAACCATTGGTTCTTTCCCCTTTCAATGTTTTTCTACTCCTATCATTAATTTTCACAAGTCTTAGCAGCAGTAACCATAGACCATGAGATCTGGCTATTCAAGCTCTGTTCCACTTGCCAACAGCTTGGAGAAACAGGTCTCTTACCATCTGAAGACAAATTTATTTAACAGCAAATAAAAATGATAAAACCTCCAGAAGAGGGGTGTTGACGCATAAATCTCAACCCCAGTTTTCTAGCATCTTTTGCTATTAATTGCTGAAACTTTACATCCTTTTCAAAGTACTTCAGGGTAGTACTGGCCTTCAAAGCACTAGCCTTGAAAGCCGCAGATGGGTGTAGAAAGGTTCCAACATTTCTGCCCAACTGTTTCATTTCAGAAAGATGCTAAGTTCAGCAGCCATGTCAGCCAGACCTCAAAACCTTGAGCTTCACTGAATGCCAGACAAAAAAAACAAATTGCTTGTTATGGCTGTGTGGATAACCAGTTATTAAGAAACACAACGAACTGCTTGGAAAAGGGCAAGGGGATCAACCTCAGAACCTCAGGACTGTCTGAAGAATTCTTAAAAGGAGAAAACTCAATAGGTGACGTGGTTGGCTTGCTAAATTGTTTGTTTGCTTGCCTGCAAAATATCTATGGATAGAAAGGATGTGTGAGGCAGGATCAATGGAGAGTGGTCTTTGCAAGACTCTGGTAATATGTTATGTCTGAAAGCCTCTTCACTTTCTAAAACTGACGTGAATAGAAACAACAGAAAATCTAGCTTAGAGGAAGGGACTGTGTGGCTTATCAGACAGCATACATCAGGCCTAGCCAACATAGCCAGTGTTGAGGGATGATGGAAGTTTGGAAGCCTACCTATTCCACAGCCTTCAATATCCCTACTCCTTTCCCAGCACAGGGCTGAGAGTGAACAGTATCTGAACCCACCCAAAACATTCCATGAACTTTAAAAGGAGGAAAGAAAAGATGAGAAAATGAAAAAGAAATGTCGCAGCAACTTTAAGACTAACTGGATTTTATTTTTGTGTGAGCTTTTGTGGCTATAAACCCACTTTTGGGATGCAGTACCAAGTATACTGCATCCAAAGAAATGGGTTTTTATTCATAAATGCACATGTAAAAATAAATAAATAAATAAACATTTTTAAAAACAATTAGTTTTAAAAGTGTTGCAACATTTCTTTTTTCCTCCGTCTTCTTTTCTCCATTTCATGCTGTGGGAAACTAACACGGCTACTTCTTTGAAAACTATCTCAGTGAATATGGAAAGAGATCTTGTAGCACCTTTGCGAATAACAAAGAGAAAGAAGTTGGTCGCATGAGCTTTTATAGCCTACTGTACTACCTCAGATGCATGTGGAAATTGGCTGCGAAAGCTAGTGCTATCAAGATCTTTCATTCAGTTAGCCTCAATGGTGCTAAAAGATCTCTTGCATTACTGATTTTACAGACTAACACAGCTATATCTTTGAGTTCTATCTCAGTGAACCTTATGGTTGAGCAGGAGTTGAATCTAGAAGCATTTTCACACTATTTCACACTATGCAGTTAGAGCAATACAAGTCAAGTTTAACTGTCTTGGCAATATCATAGGGAATCCTGGGATTTGCAGTTTAGGGAGAAGCACTTAGAATTCTCAGCCAGAGAGTGGCAGTGCTAAACTACAAACCCCAGGATTTCATAGGATGCAGCCATGGCAGTTAGTGAAATCGAAGATCTATAACTATTTAGTATGAAAGAACTCATAGTTTCATCTTGCTTTTTGCTTCTCAGGGTGCAACTGCCATGGATCAATCCTACAGGAACCTAGGATTTAGAGTTTTGTCAGGGAGAGAAGGCTAAAGACCTTGTCAAACTACAAATCCCAGTGGTGTCAAACTGCATTATTTCTACAGTGGAGATGCACCCTCGGTCACGCCAAAGCGTTTGGAAGGACTCAGTAGCTTATTTCCATATAAAGAGATCAAAATATAGAAGCCAAACATCTCAAAACATCTTTAGGGTTTCCCCAAATCAAAGTAACAAGAAGATCCCTTTAACAAAAAAAAAGCAAAACACGGTCCTAATAAGTAAAATGTCAACATAAATAACAAAAACGAAAGCTTCCATTCCATTCGTTTAAGAATAGAAGTAACCAAGGTAAAATAAGAATGCTGTAGTTTTCTCCAGAATATAAAGGGCAAAAAAATAAGTAGATTTCCTTAGGGATGATATTCTAAAAACAGCATTACCACAAAAAGACAGCATCTGAACATCATAGAATCATAGAATCGTTGAGTTGGAAGAGACCGCAAGGGCCATCCAATCCAACCCCTGCCATGCAGGAACTCCCAGTCAAAGCATCCCCGACAGATGGCCATCCAGCCTCTGTTTAAAGACCTCTAAGGAAGGAGACTCCACTACACTCTGAGGGAGTTTGTTCCACTGTCAAACAGCCCTTACTGTCGGGAAGGTCTTCCGAATGTTGAGGTGGAATCTCTTTTCCTGGAGCTTGCATCCATTGTTCTGGGTCCTATTCTCTGGAGCAACAGAAAACAAGCTTGTTCCCTCAATATGACATCCCTTCAAATGTTTAAACAGGGCTATCATATCACCTCTTAACCTTCTCTTCTCCAGGCTAAACATTCCCAGTTCCCTAAGTCATTCCTCATAGGACATGGTTTCCAGACCCTTCACCATTTGGACATGCTCCAATTTCTCTTGAATTGTGGTGCCCAGAACTAGACATAGTATTCCAGGTGGGGCCTGACCAGAGCAGAATAGAGTGGCACTATTACTTCTCTTGATCTAGACACTATACTTTTATTGATGCAGACTAAAATCGCATTGGCCTTTTTAGCTGCTGCATCACACTGTGGACTCATGTTCAACTTGTGGTCTACTTGGACTCCCAGATCCCTTTCACACGTAGTTTCATTCATCCTATATCTGTGCATTTTGTTTTTCCGCCCTTACATTTCTCTGTGTTGAATTTCATTTTGTTAGCTTTGGCCCAGCTTTCTAGCCTTTTCAGGTGGATCATGCAGCAAAACCTTCCAGATATTTTCAGTGAAGATGAAAATTTAACACATTGTCTTATATCAGGCCACGTTAAAAGGCATAGCCTTATCTCAGACAACTAAAAACAGCTAACCAGGAAGGAAAGGATCCACACACTGAGCCTGGAATCTTCTTCATGCAAAAGTATTCTACTACTGAGATGTGGGTTTGTGCTGTTCTTAAAAGAAAGCCATTGAGTTCTTCTGTCTGTTGCTCCATCTGTACTGAAACGGGCCAAAGGATAAAAAGAGTCGTAGCCTCATATAGGTAAAGTGACTTAACACAGTGCACACTTTTTGAATGGAACAGTTTACATCCTCAGGTCTATGAAGGAGACTGAGCAGATAGTATGTCATGCGTTTAAGTTATCGGTACATAGGTTTATGGGTTCTTTTACAGCCAATGTGGTGTAGCAATCGATGGAGTAGTGGACTGGGGCCAGGAGATCTGGTTTCAGATTCTGTCAATCATAGCATGGCAGTCGAAGTCTAAGGCAGGAAAATCTCAGCCTAACCCATAATAAAGGATAGAGGATGGAATAAAATGCAGTAAGAGGCTGATGATCATCAGTTCCTGGGAGGATCTGAAGGTAAAGTTTCAATTCAACCACAAAGTACGCAGGCAACCATGACTGCACAATATTTCAGAATGGGGCTGAGTCCCATTCAATGCCAGGTGTTAAATTCTGCATTGCATACAAGCATGTCTAGTGAAGCTCGGAAGAACCCTCAGACAAAGGGTTAAAGCGGGGCCAAAGCGGGTTATCTCTGCAGTGTGGATGCTGTGGCACAGGGCCCAGGTGAGCCCACGACAGGGAGGAGGAGAGTGCCAGGTGGCTGACATCCTCCATTTCAACAGACACACACACACACATGGCCAAGCACCCTCTCACCTCCTGGCACTGAGGCAGCGGCAGCCTGGGCGAAGAGGAAGGAGAAGAAGACGAGGAGGCCAGGGCGCCCACACTCCTCGGGGCCCAGGGGCACCAGCAGCACCACAGCAGTGCCCAGCTGGCAAGGCCACGTCGCCCCCGACCCCAAGGCGCCATCCGGAGCAGGACCAGGGCTTCCCCGGAGTCTTCTCCCTGGATAAGGGAACCCTCTTCCTCCTCTCTTTTTTTTTCTCTTCTCCTCTTCCTCTCTTTTTCTTCCTCTCTTCTCTTCTTCTTCTTCCTCCCCTCCTCCTCTTTTTCCTCTCTTCCTCTTCCTTTCCTTTCCTCTCCTTCCTCTCCTCTACCTCCTTCCTTCTCTTCCGCTTCTTTTCCTCCTTTTCTTCTCCCCTCTTCCTCCCTCCTTCTCCTCCTCCTCCTCCTTTCCTTCTTTTCCTCC
>NC_056526.1:109962825-109967819 GCF_019175285.1 Sceloporus undulatus
AACACTAATGCGTTTCTTATGACATAAGTTTTCCCAGACTTTTATCCACTTAATCAGATGCATGAAATGTTATGCTCAGTTGATAGGGCAGAGGCAGAGAAAATGTAACCACTGGGGAGCAAAGGACAATGAAATGCAAAAACTGCAATCCATAATAGTTCAATCCAACCTAAAAGATGGAAAATAAGACCAATTACCATTCATAACAGCAGTCATTGGTGATAACATAGTCACCCTAGCATTGCTAAGTTAATTTACCACTTGTAGTTGAACAGGAAACTATTGACTCTGTTCATGCACAAACAAATAGAACCAAAGTGCTTGATAAATCCTAATTCCGAGTTTTCCTTGAAAGTCCTGCCTTTTAGCTAAACCCATCGAGGTGCAATCATGAAGCATAAGGCGCATCAATGCCTATTGACTTCAAATTTGGATAGGACTGAGCTGCTGATATTACAGCATTAGTAAACAAAGCACTCTGCTTCTGATATTATTTGGCATGGGATTAAATGCTTGTTTTCTTATTCAGCTCCCATGAGATTTTAACAATGATGTCACGTTTAGCAGTAGATGCTGAAGGGAACCTGGTGGCTGTTTTTACCACGTGGCCTGTTTTGAAAAGGCATGCTGCTGACTGCTGTTGTGTTGTTGTGTTAAAACTCTTGGAAGGTACTCAGAGCCTTGACAGCTTCTATATTAATCTTTCACACCTTTTGAGTCAATCTGCTTCGTAGTTAATCACAACTTGTTTTTCCTCCTCAAATAAACACACACACACCTGTTTATATAGTTGTTTTCTTTTACCAGTGTGGCTGCTTCTCTTATCCTGCAGATGCTTCTGTATTGCTGTGAGGAAGGTCAGCCTATGCATTGCCAACATTTTACTTGACTCTGCTCTCATGCATTTTAAGGGCTTAAAGGATCAAGATGAAGGGGAGCAGAGTCAAGTAAAACATTGGCGGCAGTTAAAGCAGTTCTAATCCCTCTGATCTTTAGTCAAAATACTCCCAAAGTAACTAACAAAGATAAGCAGTATGACAATCCTTGCCCCCTAGATTAAATTTTTAAAATGATGATAAACAAGGAGTAAAGGAGGGGAAGGAGGAAGAGAGGGGAGGAAGTGTGGTTCGTTTCATGCTTAGCTGAACAGAAATGGTTCACATACTGGAGTGGCTTTTTTTCTCTCCCTTTGTGGTACAAGATGCTGTCAGGTAACCAAAGGCAGCCAGAGGTGATGGAGTATCCATGCTTCCCTCCTGTCCTTCTCCTCTGCAACCTAATAGAATAAATGGCTGCTGCTAAGTAACCAAAGTGGCTGTACAGACAATTAGAAGGTATACAGTGCTTATCTCTGTGCCCTGAAATGCTTCACCTACCGATGGTATAGATCAGCCTGCTGCTAAAGGCCACAAAGCCATGAAAAGCAGTATTTAACTTCTGTTACAAAGCTGAATTCTTGCTATATCTGAAAATCTAACCATTAAAAATACTTAGCCTTCAGCTCTGGTTGCTGGCTATGTAGAGATATAATCTGCTCAATGAATATAGACCTGCTGACACTTTATGTCCTGCTGATTGTCCCTAGATACTCCTGTATGACGTATCATTATCAGCTATGTATACTGTGGCTGGATATTCTGCATAAGTAATCTTTCGAGAAGGAGGGAACTTTTTCATGTTCATGTCCGTGGTAACATGAGATTTCAGAGTTGCATTTTCTGTTCTTCTGTGTACTAGAAACCTAGAAGACAGAACGTTAGGCAAAAACACCCTTGACTATCTAATACACATTTACTGAAACTACTACTTCTGGGATATCACTGATAAATATCATCATTTCCTCATCTCCCATATTTGCACTCTTTATCCTGTCATTCCATCTCTCCTCATCTGTCTTTCATTGTTAAAAGAGAGAGAGAGAGAGAGAAATAAAATGAGGCACAAAGGTAAAGACATTTTTTTCCTGATCAGTTGGCAATCCTGACCATAGACTGCTGTGATATCACAGACTACAGCTACTCAGGCAACAGCATAGCCCACTGGGCACTGCATGACTGACATGGTTGCTAACCAGGGGCACTTTCACACTACACAATTTTAATTCTATGATCACCATTCCTCTGGTCAGGAAGCTTCTGGAAGAGACACTTTAACTTTTTTGCCAGAGAAAAGGCAGTCTGCACGATCAAGCATACACATATGGCCCCAAGACCACATTTTGCCAAACCCTATTGTAAATACTTTGTGACTGGGATGCTGATAAGAGAACTTTTAGAAGTTTAGAGCTGTGTTAAACTCATACATTGTAGGTCTGTATTTTTAGTTGATTTTAGTGCACTGCAGATCTAATGAGTTTTTTGCAAGTCCAGGATTGAAAAATGGTAGCAGCCAGGTGTCTCATTTGGAGTCGATTATCAACATGGAACAAAGCCAAATCAGAAATCACTTTAAAGTGCAAGTGGGAATGGGCCCAGAGTGAAGGTGTAGGAGATCTTCTTCCTGCAGACCATCTTTCTTGGGAAAGTGGCTGAGGATTTCATACCAACCATAATCAGGGTTAAAATCTATACAAAGATGCAAGCATCCCCCACTTAACAAAGATGTGTCCCTGCACATTACTTCTTTAACAGAAAATTTTATACTAGACACAGAAAAGAAAGAATACAAATAGATGCCTAAAACGAACATGAGGAGCAGTTCAACATTTTTCAGCAAATTTTTTTATACAGGACTAGCAATATTTAGATATAAAATGAAACACTCAAGTGGAGATCCTTACATAAATAAAGAAAAAATATTTTTGATATGTCTATAGACCACTAGAAAGTATCTTCCAAAATTTATTGAGGAATATTTTTTACATTTCATCAGCCTCCACTCCACTTTTATGAATGAATAGACTGATAGGTGCTGTAGTTATTGATTTAAATAAAAAGAGCATGTTTACAAATGAAGTATAATATGACTGTGTATGTGTACACCTTCAAGTCATCTATCAAGTTATGGTGACTATGAATTTCATAGTGTTTTCATGGGCAAAGGGATAATCAGATGTGATTTTGTCAGTCCCTTCCTCAATGCATACCTGGTATGCATTGGCAGTCTCCCATCCAAGTACGAGCTAGGGCTGAACCTGCTTAACTTTCAAGATCAGATGGGATCGGTGCCTTATTTAGGAGTGAACGTTCATCACCAAACATCAGTTTACATAAAACTCTCTGGACTCTCTCCACCTTATGCATGTGCCTGTGCTTTCCAGTCACCTGTTGACTTATGGCATGGGATTTTCTTAGGCAAGGAATACTCAGAGGTTGTTTTGCCAGTTCCCTTCCTATGAAATGTAGCCCACAGCATTATTGTCCACAAGGTTTAGTGTAATTTACCAGTTTTGGTATGATCCATACAATGGGGAGCGGTTATATTACACAAAGTCCCAGTTTCCATGCCAAAGAAATGCCTGATGTTTGTCTCCAGTCTCTCCCCCACCTTCTCCACAATGCACACTAAATCAGTCTTTACTGCCATTTCTCAGTTTCATGTTTGTATTCTCCCTTCCCTTTCCTCAAGAAAGAATGTAGACCTTACCCTTGTCTGAAACCAATCCTTGCATACCACAGGACTCAGGTAAGTGGCTGTTTGTGGACCTGGCTTTGCAATGCATCCAATGCAGGAGCTACATTTTTCACACCTACTATATCACTTTTGTTCCTTTGCTGTCAACTGATACAAGCTTAGCCACAAAGAAAAGCAAAATGAAAACATCCTCAAGCGGTGCACAAAAACAGGTTAAAAACAGGTCGTGCCACACAACAACGGTGGGGGAAGGAATGATTTAAAGTGGAACAGATCCCTGTATGCTTTTGCTTTAAAAAAAAAACCACACACGCCATCATCATCCTCTCATTTCTCTCAGCCAGTGTTACTTCTATTTTGGAGGTCTTGCCAGAAGAAATTTGAAGAGAAGAGGGCATGGGGCAAAGGTGACAGCCAAAAGATGTATCCATCTTCTGAATGCCATTTTTAAACTTCAAATTATTATTCTGCTGTCTACTAACTAACACCCATCTGCAGCTTAATAAAGAAGGCCACAGCATCTTCATTAACACTGTGGCACCAGACTAAGACCATCCTCTTCCAACAGGCATTCGGTCCTCAGTGTATGCCTATCTCTTTCTTTTTAATTTTTATTGTTGGCTCGCAACATTCTAACATTTAAACATTTTCAACACTGTTGTGACTGATTCATTTGTTCTTAGCGTACATTTGGGGGGGTTGTTTTAGCTTTTGTATATTTAAACTTCCCTGAGGGCATTTTCAGATCAGAGAAATTGTTACTTGCAAAGTTCCTCGGGTCCCTCAACTGGTGTCTTACACAATCCAACACAATGGGCAATCTTATGGAGACTAAAAAGGGCATTTCTTTAAAAGGGCCACAGAGAAAAAATGCCAGTGAACTAGGCTACAACAGAACTATAGCAAAAAGCTAGTTATATCATATGCCTCTAATAAGATGTTATTAATCATCACTGCTAAAAAAGGCAATTCTAAACAGATGTCTTTGTCTAGTTAGAATACAACAATTATCAGATGCCCTCAGGATTAGCTTGCTCTTGCTAACTTGGCATTATGGTGCATTAGCTGAAAAAACAGCGTGAGAGAAGCCATTAACCTTTTGCTATTAACCCTATCATCCAATTGAAAATAAAAAAATCATTGCGCTTTCTAGAGACATTTTATTTTTGACATTTAGCAAGGAATTAACTCAGCGAACACAGACACCAAAAGTATCAAGATGTAGTTAGACAAAAAGGCATAGGAGATGATGTGGAGTAGGATATTCAGGTTATAACTTGGATTGTAAGCCTGAGGGCAGGGAACCGTCTAACTAAAAGATTGTATGTACAGTGCTGTGTAAATTTACAGCGCTATATAAATAAAGGTTAATAATAATAATAATAATAATAATAATAATAATAATAATAATAATAATAATA
>NC_056526.1:109967829-109984492 GCF_019175285.1 Sceloporus undulatus
ATAATAATAACTGGACAGGAGTGGCCCACCCAGATACAGATCAGACACCTGTAACATGCCCATTGCTCCTTTATTGTGCCATTATGGGCTGATGAATATCTTTCCTTTAGCCAAAGAAAGAGACTTGAAAAACCAAAAGATTTGACATGCAGTGTGGTGTTTTGCTTTTTCAAAGCCACTCTAGCTCTCTTTTCAAAATGATTGAAATTATGCCAAGGATCCTTCTCTAGCTGGCAATCAGCATTTTGTGATAATATTCAATTAAACCCTTTTCTCATCAACTGCTGCTGAGATCAACATCATCAGTGAAAACCTCCCATCCATAGTAACAGTATGGCAGTAATTTGGGTCAGGTCAATCTTATTCTATGCTGTATGATGTTGAAGGCAATATTTGCATGTACCGCATCTGTGTATTCTTCTTCCAGTTCTCTTCCATTACAAGCATTAATGCCATTAAGGATATAGAATGAGGGAATTTTCCCCAGTTCCTCTCAAGTACATAAGGTTGCCAATATTTTGCTATTAATGTTTTATAGTACAGAAAAGACTTCATACTGCAACAAGCCAATATGCTAAGTCAATATGATTATTTCCATACTGAATATTTGGTACTGAAGCAGAGACAAGAAGGCTGCTTTTAGACATAGGTAAGAAGTGAGTTTTAGTTTGATTTGATAAGAATTTTCCAAGAAGAAGAAGTGTGTAGAGAAACTCTTCACATATGGCATAGAAAAATTATATATCAGCTGGTTGTGACACTGATGATAAAAGGCACATGAAAGCAAAAGCTGTGACAGAGTTTCAGCTACTGAAATATTTCATATTAAAATGCTATTGCAAGATAAATGCATGAATATTATTTGTCTGCTGCAAACATTTTGTCTTTAGCTGTTCAAATTAGAGAGTGTGAATTATCAAAAAGGGGGCAGACTAATGGCGACATACCTAGATCTATAATTATATGACCCAAATAATCTCCAGTGCTGTAACCCAATCTGATAATTTAATTTTATATAAACTTCCTGTATCTTTTATGTAACCTTTATATGTAATCCTTCTATTTCATATGATTTTATGTTGCATTATGTCTTGCCAGGTCTATTAGCTGTAAATAAAGACTGAATTGAATTGATTCAGGTAAGGGTCCATCAATAAAAAGCAATGTTGAGAAAAGGTAAAAACTCAAGCAGCTCAGATAATGCCAAGGAAGAAGGGGGGGGATGAAAAAAGCAAGAATGCAAGAGGCTTGGACAGTGATTCAGGACTGCACCCCAAAAGAACTGGACTTAAGAGTTTTTTTGGCCATTTCAACATATGCACCTTCCTCAATTGACATAAAGCATACATTTCAGCTTATAATTAACTTCAGCAGTCCAAATGCAGGATGCAGTTTTCAGTCCTATAAATCTTTCTGAATACATGGAAATAACAACATAAATTCCAATAGGTCTTTGTTTAAAGAAGAAAAAATATTTTTACCATATACCAAGTCAAAACGGCTAAAAAAAACTCCGGAGGTAGTCATCTTGCTTGCTACCTCAAAGATTTGCTACCTAAAAGATTGCCCATGCTGGTAAATCATCATTGAGATGACAACTTCACTTTTGCATGTTATCTGCAAGAATTGTTACTTGAAAGAGTACCTCTTACTGGTAAATCATCATTAAGATAACAACTTCATCTTTGAAAGACAGTCACTCTCTTGCAATTCATCATTGAGATAATAACTTTACTATGAAGATTTAACACAGCATTTGTGGTATTGATTCTACTAACCTCTCTTATTACTACTACATGTTTTCTACGAGAGAGGCCAGAAGGACTGGGAATACTACTGCACTTTTTCTGAGTAACAAAGGCGGGATACAGACCAACCAAAAAGAGCGGTCCCCCACTGCCCTGGTTTGCTCCGCAAGGGAGCCGCAGTGGACAAACCGCACAGCTCTGTCACAGAACAAAAAGAACCCGCAAAAAGCGGGTTCTTCTTGTGGCACCTTTGTGATGCTGCAATGCATCAATGGCACACTTGCGGTGTCACAAAGGCGCTGAGACATGTGGACGCTAAGCCTCCGTCGCGTCAAAATGGTGGCACCCATGTGTACAGAGCGCCACCATTTTGACACCCTCGTCACATGCTAGGGTGAGGCCAACATGGACGGTGCACCCTCAGCCAATGCCTAGCACGTGAACCCACACAACCACCCCATCCCTATCAGTGTCTGGGTTTCTTGGGATGCAGTTTGTGGCTTCTGGGGGCTTCTCATCATAGGGCCAGCTCTGATGTGTGTGGGCTGGTGGGATAGATAGCACTGGGCACCCTGACATTTCCCTCGGCCTACCACACTGTTTTGCAATTTAAGTTTTTTTAAAAAAAGAAAGAAAGAAGGGGGGATTAAAGGGAATCAACCTGCTTGGAAATAAAAAGGGTGGGAGAAGGTACAGGGAGAGCGACACTGACACCACACGACTGCCAATATTGCAACTGCCCCAGCAGCAATGTTTTGCACCTAGGAACTAATGCAATTGAGAGCTCATTGGTCAATTTTCCCCATCATTGGAAAAGGGATGCCCTAGCTGAGCTTTGGGACACAGAACCTATGGGTCAGAGGCTTTTCTCCAAAGTTGCTTTTTTCCAGCTCTTGTCATGATTTTAAAACCACATGTGATAAAGTGCTTTGTTTGCATCTCAGAAATAAAAGCATATAGCAATGAAGTACAACAGTGAAAACCACCACGTTCCCTGTATTATTGACAGAATTTCTTTAGGTCATCTGAGCACTAACTACACATGTGGAGCTATAAGCCAGCTGTGAGATGCAGTCTTCCAGGACTGATTGCTTCATTATCCCAAGTCCAGGTGACATTGTTGCACAGAGGATACGATTTTGTATAAGATACAACTATTAGGCCATTCAGCAGAAGTTCGTACTTCTGGCAGTAGAAAACTTGATGCACTGGCTGAATTACTTTTGCTTTAAAATTGTTGACATCTCCCATAATTTGCTTGATACGTTAGCAAGGAAAGCATAAAAATAAACCACCTACCTTTTTATAGACATATACCTCCAGCCAGACCAATAAAAACAGCAAGATCTTTTAATTAAATGGACTTCATTTTCCACACTCCATCATAGTGAAGCTTGAGCTTCATGAAAATGGAGACATGCTCAGTCCCTGCAAAAATAATACATTTGTGGGCAATTTTGGGTTTAGATGTGACCCCTGTGACTTAGAAACAAAGTGATGGAGAAGCTATTTTGATGTAACAGAAGGAAACTGAATATTTAATTTGTTCACAGAGGACCAGAGTGTGGTTGACAGAAAGGAATTTAGAAAGGTAGACTCTGCCCAGAAGTCATGGTTATTTTGCATGAGATTCTGAAAATGAATACTAATGTGAGAAAAGACATAATAGAGATGTATAAAAGTATGTTTGATGAGGAGAAAGGGAAAAGGGTTTCTCCCTTTCTCATAATGTGAGTTCTCAGAGTGATCCAATGAAGATGTCAGGTGGATGATGCAGGATAGATAAAAGAAATAACTTTTTTGCACATATAGTTAAACTCTTAAATTTGCTACCACAATTTGTGACAATAGCTGACAACCTGAATGGCTTTCTGTGAAGACTGGAGGACGAGGATAAGGCTATCTATGGTTACCAGTCATAAAGGAAATATATTCCTCACAATATATACCTCTTTGCATCAGTTGCTAGTGAACACAAGTAGCTGAATGCTATTGCATTAATATTTTGCTTGTAGGTTTCCCAGAGTGAATTTGCCACTCTGTGAACAAAATGGTGGACTAGACAACCCTTTTTCTCTATTCTAACATGGCTTTTCTTAGGTCAAATTCCAAGGAGTTTCAATCCATAATCTATGCACTGAAGACAATTGAATTGGAATGCAGCTATGTTGCTTTATAGGTTATATGTAAAGTTCCATGTGTATAACAGAAATGCTGAATGTCCTAAAGCTCTGCGCAAAGAGATTCCAAAAAGGTAGAGACAGAAACTCTATTGCCATTTGTCATTAGGAATGCACTTCAGACATCTAGTAAATGTCACATTGATCAGAGAGAGAAGAGTACCAGGCTTATAACAAGATGCCAGAGTCTTAAACGAACAGGTTTGCAAAGTGCAGCCCGTGGAGCCCTGGTGGCACAGTGTTTGTTTGTTTGTTTGTTTGTTGTATTTATAACACACTCTTTAGCCCTAAAAGCTCTCAGAGTGGCTTACCATTATTATTATTATTATTATTATTATTATTATTAATTAGATGGTTCCCCGCCCTCAGGCTTACAATCTAAAAAAACATGACACAGAAGGAGAAAGGAATGGTGATGGGGAAGGGGATCAGGTCCAGTGGTTCTTCTCTCCCTCTGAGGCTTGGACCATGGCAGATGGACTGGAGGGCACACCCTTCTTCTTGCTCTGGCTAACCCTGATGGAGTTGTGTCTGCCTTTTCACTCCCTCCCAGGCCGGATCATGTCAGATGTCATGGAGGGAGGGCTTTTCTTCTTCAGGCTAGGCCTGATGGAGTTGGTCCTGCCTTTTGCACTGATTAAATGCCAGTACTGCAGCCATTCACAGCCACAAGGTTGTGAGTTCAATCCCAGGGATTCCAGGGTACACTCAGTCTTGCATCCTTCCATAGGTTGCTAAAACAAGTACCCGGCTTGTTGGGGGCAATTAGCTGACACATTGTAAACTGCTTAGGGAGTGCTTACGTTCCCTGATAAGCAGTATAGAAATGTACTTGCTATTGCTTTTGCCATTGTCTGTACCCAGCTCCCTATCGTCCCTGTTGCAGCCTGAAATATATACACAGATGCCCCCTAGGTGAAAAGTTGGATTAATGTTCAGGGATGAGGAGAGTGAGATGGACGAGTATCTTTCTGAGTGTGCAGATCAGGACTCCTTGGATTTGGCAGATCAGGACTCCTTGGATTTTTTTTTGCTTTAAACGGGCTAATCAAAATGGTTTTCCTTTTTGCAAAACTGTCGGAAACTGGACTTCTTCTTTTTTCCATCCACAGATAATACAAGTTATTTCGTCTCTTGTTTTTCCCAGATAGTTAAAGAATAATGGGATGAAATTGTAGGGTATAAAAAGGACATCCAGTGCTCCCCCTCCCCTTTTCTGTGCTATTATGCTTTCATTCACATATATAGATCTGCCCAGCTACACTGAAAGCCTTTAATGAAACAATGGCTACACAAGAGAAAACAACGCTGCTCTTAGTAACTTTATAGAAGCACCATAAACAGTGACACAGTATATCCATATAAACATATATTGGAGTAATAGTAAGGCACAATATAAACTCAGAATATTTGTTGAGAAATATTCTGCACCTACTCATCATGCTTCAAATTTCATTTGTTTTCCCCTCTTTATCACACCATGGTGACTCAAGACAGATTACAAATTAAAATAAATGCAATACCAGTTAAAACACACAAAAGATCAATATTAAAACAAAATTAAATTATTAAAAACATTAAAAACAATTAAAAACAGTAATGTATCTCTCTAACCTTTGTTCTTACAGTACTGAGTTGGAGGAGAATTTACATATGTTAGGAAAATTTATAGCCATCTTTCCTTTCACTTAATAAGGTCTTGCATATATTTCCCCCTTGCTTGATATATTAATTTTATGCTTTAATCAGTTTTGTAATATTTTGACATTGTATCACATTGTTAACTGCTTTAGTTGGATGACAACAGCGACAGTGATGGTGATTATGATGATGATTCTTTTCATACACTGTTTTCTGCCTTTTCAATGAAAGCCAGTGTTGTGTATTGGTTTGTGTGTTGAACTGCAACTTTGGAGACCAGGGTTCGATTCCCCGCTTGGTCATAAACGTCACTTGGGAAACTCACACTCTCTCAGCCTCAGGGAAGGCCAATGGCAAACCTCCTCTGAGTAAATCTTGCCAAGAAAATTACATGATAGGTTCACCGTAGGATCCCCATAAGCTGGAAATGACTTGAAGGCGCACAACAACAGTTTCAATATTTTTGTCTAACAATGCTCATGTGCATTCATAATCATCTCTCTGTTACTAGGAATCACCGACCCTTTAAATACAAATCCAGGGTTTTTGACAAGTGTCCATCTCACACTGGTCTGGAGCATCTTTTTGTACTTATGCCTAATAAACCAGATGAATTTTCTGCTGGAGGACAAAAATTCAAAATCCATCTAAGGCGATTATTGCACTGATTCTGCCAGATTCTGCATGAATTGTAGCTGCCCAGGTATTGTCCACCACTACTGATCTTCTCAGCCAGACACCCATGGTCAGCTTCCAAAGCTACCCTTTGGAGAGACCATTGTGTGAAAAATGAATACTATCCAATACTCAGTCTACCAATATATTTGTACTCTGATATTGCAAGGATGCAAATTTAGCCAACCCATGGAGCAAGAGAATGCTTCATTGTTTTCCTTCTAGTCATATTTCTACTTAAAATCTCCCATCCTTGTTATTTTCCTAGGGTTTGTGTGTGCACACAGATGAATATTTAAACAGAAAATAGTCCATTTGATTATAAAACTGCAGAAAGAATTCAGTATCTTCAAACTCTTTATTTGAAACTCTGTTTTTAAAGAACAAGGAAATAACAACAACAACATCTTGTATGATTAATCATCCCCTTTATTTAATTTATATGTGTGCATAACCCAGATGACTTCAGATGTGCAGCAGACATTGGAGAATCCATAGCAAACAAGTTTGGAAAACTACTTTTTAATTCCTACTCATCAGCAGCTTTGTATGAGAAGCCTTTAATTAGATTGTGTTTCCTTTAGAAAGCCTGTTCCATTTAAATTCCTTTTCTGCCCGTCAATCCTGACCGTACGTAAACCATTTCCCCCAATGAACACAGATTTAAAGAAGATTCCAGTGGGTCTTTTTAGAACCACATCAGGTAAATAAAAGTGAATTTCCTTAATATACAAGTCAACTGGCTGCTAGAAACAAACTTAAACTTTAAAAATTAATAATCACTGACTTCGGTGGATAAAACTATCTGATGCAATCTAACACTTTAGATTACCTAAGGCATTTCTTTTTTTATGCAAAGGCATTCAAACTCTCACTGGTTAGTCCAAGGTAGTCAATACAGAAACTGGCAGACAATGCTTAAAACTGAATCATCCAGGATTCAGACACACAACCACTCTGTTTTAGGAAAGTTGTGGCAAAGAAGTCAAGCAGTACAAAGGAATATTACAGATCCACAAGATCTTCCACCTTTTAAAAAAATTACATCCAGGTGATTTGTCACAAGTGCAAATCATGCTTTGATAGATACAGCTCAAGCTTGTTGTGCTTGTTGTGGATGACAAATCAAATGTGACTTGTTTATCTCTTTCCTTCTCTCTTTCTCTCTATCTCACACACGTACACATATATATCAGCCTGGAACAAAAATAAACCCAAGAATATCTGGCTAATATCTGGTAGTGGGGGAGAGGCAGGGTGACCAGATGTGCTCCTTTTCCAGGATGTGTCCTGAGTTTTGAGCATGACTAAGAAACATGAATTTACATTTATCTGAATATCTTTAGCTTTTATTTTGTAATGTCCTACATTTTGTGGATCATTGCCCTCCTTCATGGTTATGACATTTGGTCACCCTGGGGAGGGGGGCTATGTAGGGCATATCCAACATTTTTGCTGACTGAAGCAAAGGCCAAAATGGTGCCGCCAATTCATATTCCTTGCTCACTGAAAGGTAAGGTAGCTGAATCATACTTCAACCTGATCTAGACCTGTGAAGATGTAGTTCTATCCTCCAAAGGCTCCTCACTGCCAATTCTTAGCCCTCACCACCTGCTGTCTGAGGCAGGGTGAAGGAGGGAAGCAGATCAGGGTCTAGGAGGACCCAGGGGATGATGGGATCAGCCGCAGGGTGAAGTAAGGGACCAGATCGGGGTCTAGGAGGATGCAGGGGATGATGGGATTGGCAGCAGGTTGGCAGAGAGGAGGAGATGGTATGAAGGAGGACGGGAATGACGGAGCAGGACGCAGAGGGCCAAGGGGGCGTGACTTCGGAGTGGTTTCCACACCAGATCAATTCAAAGTGCAATTGAAGTGAGCTTGGAAGCGAATTCTGTGAAGTCACTTTTTATTGGTTTTACCAAAATGAGGGGTCACTTTGGAATCACTGCAGAAGCACCGCGCAAGGACCTCCCATAGAAAGGAATGGCGTCTGATAACACAATAATAATAACTTTATTACGGTCTGATAACACATTCACTTTAAAGACGTGAATGCACATCATTGGAAGCGCAGTCACATCGGAACTGAGCTGGAAAATCTCCAAAAAGCTCTGTGTGATATACTCCAACATCCAATTATTTTTTGGTTGATTCCTGCCATCTAAATTGACAGTGCCACGTGTAGGGGAGATGAATTGAATATATGGAGAGCACTGTGTAGTAATATTATTAGAAAAGGGATGAGTAGATATGTTTTTGGATGATAACTCCTTAATCCCTCATCATTGGTTATGCTAGCTAGGGCTGATGACAGGTTAATGAAAAAAATAATCTGCAATGCAACGGTTCCCCACTCCTGGACTAGAAGATCCTATTGACCTTTTCAACCTCCCGTTGTCAAAAAACCCTTGACAAAGATGGTAGCAATGCAAGATTGTTTATTTTGTTTAAAAAATCTCTTAAGAAGCAAGCATCAAGGGAAAAAAAACTTAAAATATTCACCATGTGGTCTCTTGCATTTAAATGTTAATCTTGATTTATCTCAAGGAGCATACTTGTAATGGCAGAAAGGAGCAAAAAATGAGGTCTAAGTAATGTGGAAAAGATAGGCTGTCACTCCTCTGAATAGTGTTATTTAAACTTGCTGCCCCTTTCTGCCACCCTGCCACTCACCCTGCCATGAAACTGATAATCTGTGCATACTATTTAGCATCAGTCTTTCCTCACTTTGTGTTGCAGATTCAGGCTGTACTTCAATCATGCCCTTTGTAACACCACACAAATCTTTTCGAGATAGCACTCCTAACTTCCTTGCATGGCTCCTTAACTTCTCCACTGTGCCTCTGACTACAAGAGGAATCCTCAGAGATCTGAAAACAATGAGATGGCATTCATGAGAAGCATAAGTCAAACTTGCTCCAGCTTTCACTTAGTTTTCTGATGAATTGGTCTCTAGTAAATGAAATCTTGTATCATAATAAATGTATGGATCTTTATGACATCACATAACTTTTTTTAACCGAGTACCTGTTGATCATGTAACTTAACCCGCACCCATTGCTGGGGTGTGTAATGAATCAATGTGTGCACAGACAAAGCGTCACTGCTAGAAATTTTGGCTAATGCTACTTGTGTTCACATCTCACCTTGACACTTCATTTCTCTTCAGAGATTATCACACCAGGGCCAATAACACAACAACAGTGCACCCGCGCAATGCACGGATGCATTTTAAATGGCTTCCACATAAGGAGAGGGCCCACTGTATATATCATGTATATGCCACCTTTCCCCCAAAAGGGACCCAAGGTGGGTCACAGATTTTAAAAAACCATTACAATAAAATTTAAAACAGTTAAAATCACCTGAAACAATATAAAATTACATTAAAAATATAATGAAACCTTAAGGCAAACCTAATCTCTACTCAAAGACATAGCTGTGTTAGTCTGGAAAATCAGTATGCAAAGAGATCTTGCTGCACCTTTGAGACTACCTGAAAGAGGGAAGTCTATAGCATGAGGTTTTGTCGACTTGGGCCTACTTATATAATAGTCTATGTGTAAGAACGTCCACAGAAATGCAAAACTTTGCGGGTGTGGAGATGAGGTGACAGATTCAATTTAACAATGGTTGTTGAGGGACAAGGCAAAGCTTTTGTCTACAGTCAAGATTAGTAGATAACCATATGAATGAGTATTGGGTTGTAGTGCAGGACCCAAAAAGAAGGTGTGAGGAGTATGAGGCTGGGAGGAGAGTGTTAGCTACTGTTTGACTTGAACAGAGACAACAGTTTCCTGGCACACTACATACATTACAACACTAGCTAACTCTTCAGCCTTATGGGAACTCTTTCAGCTTGTTCATCATATTAACTTTTTGGCTCCCACACTACAACCCAATACTCATTCATATAGTTATCTACTAACCTTGGCTTTAGGCAACATCCTTACCTTGTCCCCCAATGGCCATAATTACAATTGAACCTGCTTTTGAGATTCAATTTTGAGAGCGTAACTTGCCCAAGGTCACCCAGTGTGTTTGCATGGCCAATCTGGGATTCAAACTGTGGTCTCCCAGTGTCTTATGCCAATATTCAAATCACTAAACTACAGTGACTCTTAAAAAAAACCAACGATATACATATGCTAATTCATATGTTTAAATGCAGACACAGAGGATCATGTCCTTCATGGCTAGAGACTGTGACTTTCAGGAATGTGCTTTTCTTCACGGGAGGGGATGGCTGGCAAACTTTAGCTGATCTTGCAGCCCATCACTTAAGGCAACAATCATACATTCCAGTTTCCCAGTTTTGTGGCACTAACAAGAGACAGAACTTTGAGCTGAAATGGGAAATTTTTTAAAATCACTTAATCATTCTAATGAAGTAAAAGAAAAACATCTTAGTTCTGATTTACATAATTGAGAGCTGACTGAGGGAAGTTCTGAAAGAATTTGGTCAGGTACTTCTATAGCTGCAAAACAATTTGTCTTGCACATTGAAATATATTTGTAATTATTAACTTTTGCAATTATACGATCAGTCTAGCAGAGGTTTTTTGGTCTGCACAAGAAAACTAGCAAAGCCATATGCTCCAAACTAAGTATTGTTTCGATCTTTATCAGTCTATTTTGCAATCCATTCCGCCCAACCTAAAACGTGATCATATTTATGAAATTATGTATGGTAGGAGTGACTAACCTTGCTTTGAAGCCTTTGAAAAATCATTTTATGTATCATTAGCCCCATTGATTCAAATAAGCATGTCAGTCCTTTTATTAAGTTCTTGTTTTTGTTTCCATATTATACACCCACAATATGAACCTATTATTATTATTAGTGTGTATTAATATAGTGCTGTACGTTTTGCACAGCACTTTACAAAGTTATCAAAATAATATAAAACCTGCCAAAGGCTTATAGTCTAAAATCACAAAATACAAAAATAGTAAATAAACAATTTACCCTATTAAAATGACTAGAGACAATAAAACAATAAATAAAGAATAAACAAAAACCTAACATAAAGTTTATTAGAATGAAAGCCTGTTACAATTCTAGAGCAGTGATTTAAAACTTTTCTATCTTTATACACTGGCTTGTTATCAAAGGAGCCCCTGTATCTGACACAAAACCTTAAATGTTGCAAAGGACCCTTGGCACAATGAAGGTACAATGCAAGCTTAGGACACATAAGTTGTTTTCCAGCCCTGAAGGTACACATGAACTGAAATGGCACCTGTGACTGTTGCTCTGCATTATAATGAACCACCAGTAACAGTGGGCAAGTTTTTTTCACCAGAAAAACATGGCCACCTCTGTTGATCTTCTCACTGATGGCCTTCGATAGCCACAGGTTGGGAACCTATGGAGAGCAATGGCTTTCTTCTTTAAGGAACACTTTCCACAACACTCCTGAACAATGTCAGACATTGAATTTCATCAGGGCAGAGCAAGGCACAAATGTGAACAGCAGAGACATCTGGCGGCTGTAAAGAACCAAACAGGAAAAACTGCCAGAAATGTACATTGAAAAATCAATGGTTCAAATACTGTAGTCATATGGAAGGGTTGCAGTTGTATGCATACTTTTAATTATTATTATTGCGATCCAATAACATCTGGAAGCCACATGTTCTCTCAGCACTTTTAATGTGGGCTGGATCTCATAATCCAAGTAGTGTGAAAGAAAATGGTACAAATATTTGTCTGTTTCTGACCACAAAATAATTCAAACTGAAAATTCGACAAATATAAATTATTAAATCCAGCACTTCAGAACACGACCATGCATATGTTGTTGTTGTTGTTCTGTGCTACAGAAAACCACTGGTTAGCCTTGGACAAGTCACACTCTCTCAGCCTCAGATGAAGACACCTGGGCAAACACCCTCTGAACAAATATTTCCATGAAGACCCTGTGATAGGGTTGCTTTAGAGGCACCTTAACTAAGAAACAACTTGAACGCACACAATAACAACAACAACAAATAAACTCTGTATGACAGCCAAACAACATTTACCATGGAAAACATGCAAATACGCAGGAAGGGGAGATAGGGGCTGTGCAGACCGGTCATTAAGGCCAGCCTGGGGGCAGAGTTAGGGCATGGCATTTACACGACACACACCCCAACTCCACTCCCATGGCAGTGTGATGCTGCGTGCTGCACCACATGGCACATGACATCACAGCGTTCCTCTGTTGCAACCTCCAGTCCTGGATGGGGTCACACTCTCCTCCAGCGACTGTGTTCGCAGTCTGGGGGTGCTCCTTGACTCGTCGCTCCTGACGACAAATCAGGTAAATGCGACGGTCAGGAGTGCCTGTTATCAGCTTCGGCTGATACGCCAGCTGCGCCCTTTTCTGGAAGTAAGGGATCTCGAGACGGTTGTGCACGCACTGGTAACCTCACGCCTTGATTTCTGTAATGCACTCTACATGGGGCTACCCCTGTGCTTGACTCGGAAATTACAGCTGGTTCAAAACATGGCAGCCAGGCTTGTGTCAGGTACATCTAGGAGGGACCACATTACTCCGGTTTTGAGGTCCCTCCACTGGCTGCCTATCAGCTTCCGGGCCCAGTACAAGGTGTTGGTTATCACCTTTAAAGCCCTAAATGGCTTGGGTCCAAACTATCTCAGGGACCGCCTCCTCCCGTACAATCCTCCCCGCGCTCTCCGCTCCTCTGGGAGGAACTTACTGCAGCCTCTAAAATCTAGGCTTGCGGCGACCTCCCAGAGGGCTTTCTCTGCTGTCGTCCCCAAACTCTGGAACGACCTGCCGGATGAGATCCGTCAGATAACATCATTAGACAGCTTTAAAAAAGCGGTCAAGACGGATCTCTTCCGGCAGGCCTTTCCAGATTAACCATCCCGGCCCAGGTTCCCTGATTCCCTGATTCCCTCATTCCTCCCGTGGCCCCATCTTAGAGATGGTTGAGGATCAACAGAGGGATATCAGGGTTTTTAGTTTTAATTGCTGTTTTTATCCTTGATATTGTATTTTTAATATGTTATACTATTTAATACTGTCTTAAGGGGGGGAGGGATAAAGTGTTTTTAATTGTCATATTTTATATTTTACTGTTGTTAACCGCCCGGATTGGTTTGCCAGAGGGCGGTATACAAATAAATATTATTATTATTATTATTATTATTATTATTATTATTATTATTTAGATGATGCAGCGCCAAAGGAGCTCTGTAAAGCCACATGAGCTCTGTAAAGCTATAACAGCTCTAAGTCATTTAGCAACAGTAAGAGCACAGATCATCCGATCACATTGCCCATAATATAATTCAAAATAGCATCTGGGTCATCAAATGTCCAAGCTTTTTTTTTAAGATGGCAGTATCTTACGGGGCCTAAATGCCTTAAAAGCACCAGATCCCTTTTGATTTGGAAGCTAAGCAGTCAGCCCTGGTTAATACTTGGGTAGGAGTCCACCAATGACTACCAGGTGCTGTAGGCTATGTTTTACTTGCCTTAAAACACACACACACACAGTGAAACCTGTAGGGATGCTGTAATTGTAAGCCAACAGGCAACTAGAAGGCACCTACACACACATATCTAAAGCAGTGGTTCTCAACCTGGGGGTCGCAACCCCTTTGGGGGGGGTCGAACGACCCTTTCACAGGTGTCACCTAAGACCATTGGAAAACATATATTTCTGATGGTAGCAACAAAAATAAAATTTAGGGTTGGGATCACCACAACATGAGGAACTGTATTAAAGGGTTGCGGCATTAGGAAGGTTGAGAACCACTGATCCAAAGGCATAACTTCCTTCCTTTTGCCATGCAACCGTAACACATCCTAGCTACTTTCATGGATGTGGTATAAAGTTATGGTATAGGTATAATAGGCTTTCTACTAAACCCTACTTTGGGGCTCTGCTGGCATATCCTCTGGCAGCAAAACTTGTCCTTAGATCAATGGTGCCGGTGCAGGCAAAAGTGGCTTGCACTGAGAACAGGCTGGATGGGAGACGGGGGCAAAAACATGGGGGAATACTGCCAGGGTCACAGTTTTCTCTATTTCAGGAGTTCAAGCAGAGGAGGAGGAGATAAAGAATCCTGGGAAGATCAGAAAGAGCAGAAGGGGCAAAAGCAAGGAATGGTGAGGGGTG
This sequence comes from Sceloporus undulatus, assembly GCF_019175285.1. Lineage (NCBI taxonomy): Eukaryota > Metazoa > Chordata > Lepidosauria > Squamata > Phrynosomatidae > Sceloporus > Sceloporus undulatus. The sequence goes on from NC_056526.1 coordinate 109,982,213, forward strand.
ATTTTAATGCAGCTCATCAGAAACATATGGTCAAATACATAATAAAATGAAGTATATGTAATAGAGCTGTAAATAAACCATCTGAAAGGAATTTATATTAGTGATTTTAGCTTTTATTTGGTAATGGCTGACATTTTTATTGAACGTCCTACACTTGGCATTGCCTTGCCCCCCTTTGTGCTTATGACATCCAGTCACTCTGGTGGCAATGTCTAAAAATAATGGTCTGTATCCATTATATTATATATTATAATTATATTAATGTTTTTAGCTTTTATTTGGTTATGGCCGACATTTTTATGGTTATGACATTTGGTCACCCTGGTTGCGATGTCTAAAAATAATGGTTTAAATCCATTTATCAATTTATATTTTGCGTGTGTGTGTGTATACACAGATATGTATATATACACATATGAGAGCCAGCGAGGCTCAGTGGTTTCTGTGCTGGAGTAAGACTCTGGAGATCAGGGTTCAGTTCCCAGATCAGCCATGGAAACCCACTGGGTGGCTTTGGGCAAGTCACACCCTCTCAGCCCCAGAGGAAGGCAATGAGAAACCTCCTGAACAAATCTTGCCAAGGTAAACCCATGAGGGGAAACCCCATAAGGGTTGCTTTAGAGTCACCCTAAGTCCAGAAGGACTTGAAGGCATACAATACAATGTGTGTATACATATAGATACGTATGTATGTATATAGAAGTGCATGTGTATTTATATACATACATGTGTATGTATGTATATAGATATGTGTGTGTATATATATATATATATATATAGATATGTGTATGTATGTATATAAATGTGTGTATGCATGTATATAGATATGTGTATGTGTAGATGTATATAGATGTGTTTGTATGTATATGTATGTATAGATGTGTGTCTGTATAGATATGTGTATGTATGTACTGTATATAGATGTGTTTGTATGTATGTGTGTATGTATATAATGCGTGTGTAGATATGTTCGTATGTATGTATGTAGATATGTGTGTCTGTATAGATGTGCGTCTGTATAGATATGTATGTATATAATGTGTAGAGATATGTTCGTATGTATGTATGTAGATATGTGTGTATGTATAGATGTGTGTGTCTGTATAGATATAATGTGTATGTATGTATATAGATATGTGTGTATGAGGGGGTGTGTGTATATATATATATATATACACCTATTCAAACACACATATACATATATATATATATATAGAGAGAGAGAGAGAGAGAGAGATCCATCTCTCACATCCACACAATAATCGAACTACAGCACAGCATTCTTGTATATCATGGGAAAGCATTGAGGAGGTTGCCTCAGCGCCGCCATTTTGAAAGAGCCACCCAGGCTCAGCCTGCCCCCTTCCCAAAGCCGGGAGACTCAGCGTCGAGTACTGAACAGCTGAGACAGGCAGATCAGCCAATCAGAACGGGAGTAAGCCGCGACCTATTTCACGCTCCGCGCGGGCCTCCCGCTCGTACGCGACTTTTGTGGCGCTACCACCCTCGAAGCGGAAGCCGTAAGAGCGCAGCCTTCCGGGCTGCCTCCCTCCCTCGGCGGCGCGCGCTGTGTCCCCGCCCCCTTCCTCCTCGTCCGTGTCACTGCTGCTGCTGCTGCTGCTGCTGCTGCTGCTCCTGCGGCGGCGGCGGGCGCCTTCCATCCTGGTACTTCGGAGCTTCCATCCTGGTTTCTCAAGTGCCCGGACCCAAAACAGGAAGTAAGCCAGGCGCGCGGCGGCGGAGGCGGTTGCCTTGGACGCGGTCAGGCCTAGGAAGGGAGCAGCAGCAGGAGCAGGAGCAGGAGGCCCGGCCGGGACGGGAGGCGGGCGGAGGGAGGGAGGGAAGGGGCCGCGGGGCCTGCTCCTGTCCCCCTTCCCTCCCTCAGCCCTGGCCCTGGCCTTGCCAACAAGATGCCGGCCATTAAGCTGACCTCTCTCTTCCCTCTCTTCCCTATAGAGAATAATGGGGGATACTTGTCCATAGGGAATCATTGGGGAATGTATGTATATAGATATAATGTGTGCGAGTGTGTGTAAAGACACATATACACACACATACTGTATATATATACAGGTATAGAGAGAGAGAGAGAGAGATCCATCTCTCACATCCACACAATAAACAAACTAAGGCACAGTATTCTTGTATATCATTGGAAAGCATTGAGGAAAGCATTGGAAATCATTGGGGAACATTTGCCTATAGAGAAGCCATACTGGCCCATAGGGAATCGTTGGGGAACATTTGCCTATAGAGAAGCCATACTGGCCCATAGGGAAT
>NC_056526.1:109984502-110017371 GCF_019175285.1 Sceloporus undulatus
CATTGGGGAACATTTGCCTATAGAGAAGCCATACTGGCCCATAGGGAATCATTGGGGAATACTTGTTGTGGGCAAGTATTTCCCAGTGATTCTCTATGGGCAAGTGTGGTTTCTCTATGGGCAGATACTGTCATTTGTTTTAGTTCCTCATGGCAAAAACCCTTCTGAAGAAACTTGCCAACCCCCCCCCCCAAAAAAAAAACCCACTATAGCTTCACTTTAGGGGCGCCATAAGTCGTCATAATCATAATAATACCGGCAACTTTTGTTTCTTTCCTGCCTCGAGGGGAGGTACAAGGCATTAAAATGCAAAACACAATTAAAGACGCACAAGTCCAGAGTTAAAGTACGACACTTTAAAACCATTAAGGTGTGCTCGAAAGAGTACATATAGAATTTAAAAGTGATGATTTAAAGCTAGAAGAGTAGGGAAAGATGCCAGCCCCCATTGGGAGATAGAGAGGCAGTGCGCTAACACTGTACAGTGTAGGAAAGTGTGTTGGAATAGGCAAAGAGAAGGACGATGCATGATGCGCATTTCTGCCCCATACATGTGTGCCTTTTGTGCCTTCAAGTTGTTTCTGACTCATGGAGAGCTTAAGGTTAAGGCGAACGTATCGTAGGGTTTACTTGACAACGTTTGTTCAGACAAGGTTGGCATATAAGCCACCCATTATCCCTCCTCCCTCTTCTTTCCCTACAGAAAGAATATACATATACATCCCTACAGATGTTTTTTGCCTTTCTGTTTTATACAATGTCACATTAGACATGCTCCTCCCTCTCTCCACGTTTTACGTTGTTCTGGTGTCTCCTTCCATCACTTTTCACACCTGTGTCCATGAAGTATTAAGTACCACTGCCAGTTCTTGGCTCTCTCTCTTTCTTTCTCTTTCCCCTGATGTACTGTGTAACGCTGTTAGGATGCAACACAGCACTCCTCTCTACCCCAGAAGTGCCACCACTCTTTTTACAACCTGCTCTCATAGGCCAGGATCCTACTGCCCTTTTAGTCTAGTGCAAGTATACACCAGCAAAGTTAGGCAGGGTCCTACAGTAGCACAGCCGCGTATGTAACAAGGGCCACAGCCTTGAGCTCACCCATTGTACAGTGAGAATTTAGCTTCCCACCCACCAAACCAAAAGTCACAGAGTGTTGTCTGTGTGTGTCTTTGTGAAACAGTTGGCTACACTAGGAACTGTATGTGCCCAGCTTTTTTTGCTCTATCATAGTGCCCCAGAAGACATAAACTGCAAACTCTTTGTTTCTTCATTTTATCTCATCTCTGCACTAAACAGCTGATCTCGCAATCTGCATCCACTCCCAGGAACATGGATGCTTCAGCTTTCCATGCCTCCATCACATTTAACTCTCTGACTGGATTTCTAAATTAATGCTGTCTTGCCAACTTTGATGGGAAATTTTCCTTCCCCTCTCTGCCACTAATAGCCTGAGATTGCTTTCCCATTCTCCCAAAACACCTGCATCCCTTTCATGCTCCCCCTTTCCCTGTTCAAAGTCCAGGGGTACTATAATGGTTGACATTGCAGCACGAGTTTTTGAAGCGAACTTATCCATGTTTTATTCATTATTCGTGTTTTAGTCCTGGTGAAACATTGCTGACATTCTGGGTGGAGTAAGCACTCCCTCTGAAATACTAGCTGTCTGGGTGTGTTGCTGGAGTTGGCTTTACTCCAGGTTGTGGTTGTGGCCAAAAAGCGCTTTTGTACAGTTTAGATCGATGTGCAAGCTAAAGAAGTGTTGCTGTGAAGAGAACTCACTATCGCACACGCTTTTGTCACATCCAGGTTGGACTATATAAGACTACCTTTGAAGGTAACTGCAGACTGCTGCTATCTACCTCTTGACAGGGCCTTTTTGATTGAACATTACTTCAGTTTTGTTTCATTGGCCCTGATTCCCAGTCTGTTCCTAAACCCAGTTCCAACTGTTTAAAACCACTTTAAGGACCTAAAATGTTTAGTCCTGGTGTTTTTAAAGGACAGCTTGTTCCCTTATGACACTGTCCATCTTTTAAGGTGGCGGTGCAGGCAAGAAGTGGGGAGATTTTGCATCTCTTTGCTTTGTGTGCTGGGTGTTATGTAGGATAGTATTGGTAGCACGTAAGGTTTGTTACTCCCTCATCTTGTAGACGATGGATGGAATCCTGTATGGGAGTTGCATCTTCATAAGTGGACTTATGTCGGTAGGAATTAGAATTGCAAAGGTGTGCAACATCCTTATTCAGTAGAGGGCTGTTGTTGCATATCTGTGTAGCAGAGCCGGCAAAACGACTGATGAACAATGGGATCCTAATGCACTTCAGTCACTTGCTGGTGTGCTGTTGCTCATCTTCACAATTCACTAACAGGGTTTCTTAGCACTTCTGCTACATAATTAAGCGTACGGAAATGTACATTTGAATGAAAGGCCATATAGGATTCCAGTGCTCATCTTTCTTGACTTGAAGAAAGTCTTTTTTTCCCCTTGACTTCTAGACAGTGTGGTCAATTTTCTCTCAGTTGGACTTTAATGCTTAATCATCATTATCTCATTTCATATATGTTCTTCCTCTTCCCTCAGGATTGGGACTGAAGTCAGTTTATAAATTAAAGCAGATTTTAAAAATAGCTTAAACTTAAGAAAGATGCCCATGAAACCGTATTAAACTATCAATAACATAAAATAAAAAATCTTCTGAATTCAGTTGTGTTGACACTGGCTGTTGTTTTTATTGTTGCTCTCTTTATGATGTTTGTATTTTGTAATAAATTTGTTCATTTTGGTACCTGTCTTCTGGCTGAAAAGCAACAAAGATTGAGGTCTCAGAATTCAGCACTCTACAATAAACAGTTTCCTTCTCATTGCCATTGGAAATACACAGTGGACAACTTCCTTCATCCTCTGGAGAAACGTCCTCCAAATTGGAAACCACCAGACTTGCTGGATTATGACTCCCATTACATATAGCCAGGGTATCCACTGGCCATTCTGGACTGGGATAAAGCGTGGCAGTCATCACATCTGAAAGACACTAGGCTGGGTAGGGCCACTTCGGAGCCCCAAAGCCTGTTGCGTATCTTAACATTATGGTGAATATGTTTACTTTTGTACATTGTATATTCAGAGCTATATTGAGCTGTTGTTCTCACATTTAATACACTGTACCTCAAAAATGAAAAACATTTTAATATATAGTACTTTCTTCCAAATTAGCCATTTCCCTTTCTACTACCTTAGAATACATCTCTCAAAATACCCCCAAATGCTTCATGGTCAACTTGCAAAATATACCAGTCAGCATTAATGGCAGAGACTTTTGTGGGACCTTGAAAACTTAATTTTGGTATGGCAGCTATAAAAGATCTAGAAAAGTTGCTAAGGAGTAAAGATATACAACTAAACACTAAAGTTAGAATTGAACAAGCCATTGCATTCCCCATCAACTTGTACAGATGTGAGAATTGGATAGTGAAGAAAATGGATAAGAAGAAAATCAACTCATTTGAGATGTGGTGTTGGAGAAGAGTGCTGAGAATACCATGGACGGCCAAAAAGACAGACAAATGGGTCCTTGAACAAATCAAGCCTGAACTCTCACTGGAAGTCAAGATGATCAAACTGAGGCTGTCAAATTTCAGCCACATCATGAGAAGGCATGTCTCATTAGAAAAGACAATGATACTAAGAAAGGTAGAGGGCAGAAGAAAGAGAAGAAATCCATGCACTAGATGGATAGACTCGATCAGAGAGGTCATGGGTATGCATTTGCAGGACCAGAGCAAAGCAGTTGGAGGATGGGGTTCTTGGAGATGTCTTATTCACAGAGTCGGCGTGAGTCAGAGTTGACTTGAGGGCAGCTAACAGCAACAACAACATAAATATTCTTGGGCCAGATCCCATTTAGAGAGATGGAAGCTCACACGGGTTTGTGAGAAAGTCAATTAAGAATCTTTTTCCTATGTTACAGCAAAATAAAGATGTTTATAATTATAGTGAGCAATAAATCAGGCTTAACAGTTTTCTATCCTGTAGGCAGGCTTTAATTACTAAGACTCAGGCAATTCAAAGGATTTTCAAGAGACGATGAAGAATTTCATCATTGCCAGCCCTGAATAGTGGGAAGACATAGAACTGGTAAAACCTGCATGGAGGACACCTGTTCATATAACATTGAAAACCTTTGCTGAATGGTACAGACATCTGACTGAAACATTAAATAATAATATTAACAATCGGGAACAATGTTGATAGTATTAAGTATTGTGAGGAACATGTATTTTAGTTCCACTTAGTAATGGAACAGTATGTCTGTAGAATTAAATAGCTCTTGTAGGAAGTCAATTCTAAAAAGTTGTTATTTTCTGCTGACTAATGTACTGTTTTTATGTGTAATATGCTAACCAGCAAACACTTTCCTCCTGTGCTTATTTAACTGTAAATAGCCATACTATGATAAAATAGTACAGTGCGGCCGTGCCATGCGTGAACACACTTTACACAGCTTCTAGCGTACGCAGAAGCCACAAGGGGAGAACAGTGGCGCGTGCACTCGCCATGCCTCCACATGCGCACACCCCATTATTTCCTATGGGGCTCGAGCATAGGTGGATTTTCCCTTATGTGGGGGGATCCAGAACGGATCCCCCGTGTAAGGAAAGGGCCCAGTGTAGCTCCACCATTTTATATTGCTTTGCACAAGATGCTTTGGGAATAAAATATATAAATAAGGTAGACATGAATAATGTACCCATGTAAAAGTGAACATTGTACAGTCAGCCCTCCTTATACATGGATTCAAGCATCCACGGCTTGAAAATGTTCAAAAAAAGTATGAATTCTTGAAAGCAAACCTTGATTTTCCATTTTATATAAGGGACACCATTTTGCTCTGCCATTGTATTTAATGGGACTTGAGCATCCATGGATTTTGTTATTCATGGGAGATCCTGAACCAAACCCCAGTGGATAACAAGGTCCCACAGTAATTATAAAAAAAAACTTTTGTTAACAAAATAGTTGAGTTTTTTAAATAAAAAAAAATTGTTGTTGCAGAATTTCATTTAATGCCATCTTTATTTAAATTTGTGATATTCCTGTATGTTAAGGCCCTGATAATAAATACATATAACTGTAATGACAGCTGGATTAGCTCAAGGCTACTACACGGGGTGGAGATTTCTGAATAAGCTTTGCAGACCCCTACAGAGAGATTTCTGGATCATAACCTTGATCCATGCAAGTAGCTGACTATTTTAGAAACAGTAAGAGAATTACATAACTTTCAGCACAGAGAGAACCCTTCAGATCATGGCACCCTAGAAAACTGCTGAGTTGGTGTTGAATGACAACTTGAGAAACATGAATGATGCCTACTGGATAATGTTTGACAGAAATTCTCCTCAAATAGAACTGTAAATGGTAGATATGTATGACAGCAGCAGTTCCCACTGAGTTTTTGGATAGTGGGCACATATCCAGTGGGAAACTGTCACAAGTGCTGTCACTACTTGGCAGTGGGGAACAGAGGAGTGACTGCACAACAGTTACTATGACTAGTCCCAAAACACTCATTTACAGAGAGAAACTGCCTGGGCTGTAAGACCCTTAATAAGAACCATATTAAGATCAGAGCTGCGCCCCAGAACCACTTAGTTTGAATTCAGTTTCTGCTCCATATGACAACCGATTTCACAAAATGGTGAGCCAAAGGTCACCTTATTCCATCAAAGTTATTTTCCCCCATTTAATAAGAAGATCATCTCCAAATGTTGCACTTAAGAGCTCCATATCCTTTCATTCTGTATCATATCCCTAATTCCTATTTTTCTTAAAATAAACACCTCCCACTACCCAGCCTTAATGCTCTTTCTCCAGTTGCCATGAAGTCCTCTCTTTCTTCCTGATCCCTTGGTCTCCACAGCCATTCTCCAAAGCTTACCAGGCAGCATTTACTCCCTCTTTCTTAGAGAATCATAAAATCCTAGAGTTGGAAGATACCACAAGGGCCATCCAGTCCAAACCCCCTGCCATGCAGGAACTCTCAATCAAAGCATACCCAACAGATGGTCATCCAGCCTCTGTTTAAAGACTTCCAAGGAGGGAGAAAGTTTTAGTGGGCAGCCTAACACAATGTACTGCAATGCAAGCACCTGTATAACTGCCACCAAAAATGAAGAACAGTATACTGTAGTGGTGGCCAAAGGAAAGGACTGTGGATATATTGCACAGCACCCAATTAATGTAAATTCTGTAGGAATAATATCATGTATTCTAAGTCTGTAGGCTCTAGGTTAGCGTGATGTAGTGGTCTGAGTGCTGGAACTAGTGTTGAACTAGGATTATGAGAGTCAAGGGTTTGAATTCCAGCTGAGTCACGGAAACCCCTTGAGCAAGTCGCACTCTGTCAGCCTGAAAAAGGTGCTGTGGAAAGCAACCTCTGAATATATCCCACCAACAAAACCCCACAAGAGGGCTGAAGATGCCAACCACAGATGCTGGCAAAACTTCAGGAATAAACATGGCCACATAGCCCGAAGAACCGTACGAGTGGATTGCCAAAAGTTGGAGTTGACTTTTGATGGCACCTAGCAACAAACAACAAGAAGTCTGGTAGTAACATGAGGCATACTGAGGCAACTACCTCAGGGTATAGGTGTTGGAGATAGTGACAGCAGTTCCCCAGGCATACCCCACTGTTGCAAAGCAAAGATAAGTGTGTTATTGCCTGTCCTATGCCCTTTAAATTAGCCTATTTCCTTCACCCTATCCTCCCGGAGTTGATGCAAGATTCAACTGCCAGTCATCTGTACACATAGTATGAGAGGGATCTTATGTCTTGCCTCAGGCACCACCATAACTTGGACTAGCCAGATAAGAGGAATGCCTCTGCTTTCACTGACACATGCTAGTCAGCTTTGCAAAAATCTGGCAAGAGTGGTATCTGTGCAATTGAGCAGGAAAGCACTGCAGAAGTTGGCTGTCCATAAATAATTGTAGATGCCTAGGTGAATCAACTTTTTAAAAGGATTGCTAACTAGCCTACACCTAGCAATAATATAACAGCTTTGGTGGCAAAAAAAGTAAGCCTGGCCTTTGAGATAGCATAGCCTAAGAGACAGTGGCAAGTGAAGACCTCCTGTCAGTCTAAGTCTCCCTTTGAAACATCTTAGGCAGCTGCAGAGTCACAGCAGCAGTTGCCATGCAGCAGTTGTGAGGCTGGTAATACTTCAGTCTTTGTGTTTTGTGACATGCTCTGTGTGTGTGTTTTTGGCAGTCCCATTTATGTACTTTCCTCAGTGAGCTCTGCACTGCTAATGTGTTGTCAAGTTGATACTGAAGACTGGAGTTCAGGTATCCCAAACATTCAGTTGTGTTCCACAAGTGAGGGGTAATGGTACTTGCGCTTTCTCCTTTTCCACTCATGCTGGGTTCTATCTTGATTACCACTGGAGTACTTCTTTGTGCCACCGCTGAGGTGAGGTACATGGAAGGTGCTGCATCTGGTGGTTTGGCATGGGGCTTTTCCAGGGACTTGGACAACACAAAGATGATGCAACTGCCCAGCCGTCATTTCTTTGTGAGATGTTTTGTCTGTGTGGAAGTACTGATAGAGTATTCCAGGCTTGTTCATTGCCATTCCACTGGTGCCTGCAGCAATTATACATGGGTTTTAAGGGGAAGTGGGAAGTCCCTCAGAGTCTTGCAGAAGCAGAAAGGTCTTCCCCTGTCTAAAAAATGGGGGAGCTAATCTAACCTCTCTAGGAAGGGGTTCCATAGACAGAGTAGCCACCCTAAAGCCCCCCTCCTGTGTTTCCATCAGATAAAGACTCTTTTGTTTCAGCAGACCCTTGAAGGCTTACTGTTGGGCTGGTGGCATGGGGAGCAGGGAGAAGGCCTTTCACGTTCTGTGTGTTTTATATTTGGTATCCTTTTTAAAGAATATGCTTTTTAATTCTTTTAATTTTATTGAGGACTTAGTAATATTTTTAGCTGTTGTAAAAAAAAAAAACCAAAAATTGACTATATCTGTTTTAAATTTTGTAAGTCGACTTGCGTCCCAGACTGAGAAAAGTGGAATATAATAACTGTTGTATGTGCGGTATAAATAATCTAATCAATAATAATAATAAAGTATATATTATTCCTGGTGATCTGAGGGAATGGAAGCTGGTTCTTCTTTTATGTCAAAAATGTACCTCTTTGTGCTCGATGCTATGTGTTCCATTTCCCCCCTAAATCCATGTCACCTACATATCTTCATTCCCATTTTTGTCTGGTCAAAGTACAGATGATTAATTCTGTGTGATGTGGTTATGCACATTGATATTCCCAATGTTCCCAATCTTTCATATTCCCAATGTTCTGCTATAACTTACTGTAAGGCAAATTTGAGGTCTTTATCTGTATCTGTAATCTAGGTCTGTGCACCGCCTATAAAAATCTGGTTTTATTTAGCAGTCACATTTTTGGGACACAGTATATTAACACTACAAAAGGTCACCTTGATAGCATATAGGATACATACTCAGAAGAAATTTGGTCAGAATGTTGGAATAGCAACTTTAAGTAACTAATCTGTTATTTGTTCTCATTTAGAGTTGAGTATGAGCACAGCTGAAGAAGAGTCTGACACAGTGACAGTAGAAACCGTGAATTCTGTGACTTTGACCCAAGATACTGAAGGGAACCTTATTCTTCACTGCCCTCAGGATGGTATAGAGAACTTATTTCACTGTATGCTTTCTGTGTGTTATTTCAAATTACAGTTAATCAGCAAACTAAACTGGATGAGATTTTTGTTGGATATTTTGATGCTGCAATTTGGGGAACAGTCTTTTATTGTAGAATAGTGCAGTTTTAATTAGTCTGGTTGGTCTTGAACTGACTTTCAGACTGCCCTGAGGAACATCAGAGTTCCTTGGAAGTTGGAACGGGGAGAGCTTTCTCAGTAAGAAAACTTAATGGTAATTATTTTTGAAATATAGAAAGCTGCCCTGTTCCAGAGGTCAGATTTTTTTTCTCTCCATCTGGTCCAGCAGTGGATTTCTTAGATGATATTCAAGACTGAAATCTTCCCCAGGTGGTACTGTCTTCACTGAATGATACTAGCTCTTCAAAGCAGGCTTCTTCATCAGGTTTTCCTGCAGTTGAGTTGGACTACAATGCAGATTTGATGGCATGTTGGAAAGGTTTCACCCAATCCTTTTAACTGAAGTTAGCATAAAAACATATTGCCAGGAATCAAACATGAGATTGTGTGTGTGCACTGCATGTATTCGACCACTGAGCTGTATTCTTTCCTTAAATGATAGGTTGGCCCCATTAATTAAACTTTCCCAGCTACATTTTAACTTGTGATCTCTGTCTGAGTACAGTAATGACAAGGCCCAAGAGGCCTTAAGTACCCTGATTGAATTGTGAATGTCTCCTAAATACAATCTGTCCTCTATATCCACTTTATCCATATTCTTTATCCAGAGATTCAACTGTCCATACCTTGAAAATATTCCAAAAATATATAAATTCCTAAAAGCAAACCTTGATTTTCTCATTTTGTATACGGGATACTATTTTACTATCCCATATAATGGAACTTGAGCATCCACAGAGTTTGGTATTCATGGGGGGGGGGGGGTGTCCTGGAAACAAACCCCAGTGGATGCCAAGGGCCCACTGTATCTTCTGGAATCCTTGGCTGAGAAATTAGTGCAAGAAGCATTCCCTCAAGAAATGTAGCTTTAAAATACAGGTTGTGTCTTCCTTATCAGAAATGCTTGGGAGCACAATGCTTGGATTTTGGATTTTTTCAGATTTTGGAATATTTGTATAACAAATATACAAATGTATACCCATATATAAAGGTAAAAGATATTCCCCATTGACAAGGTTGTCAAGTCATGTCTGACCATAGGGGGTGGTGCTCATCTCCATTACTAAGCTGAAGAGTCAGCATTGTCAGAGACTACTCTGTGTTCATGTGGCCAGCATGATTTCACAGAATGCTGTTTACCTTCCCACTAGAGTGGTACCTATTTATCTACTTGCATTTGCATGCTTTTGAACTGCTAGGTTGACAGAAGCTGGGACTAGTGATGGGAGCTCACCCCATCAGTATACATAAATATAAATACATTTGTATATTCGTATATACAAATACATATATACAAATATCTTGGAGATTCATTTATGTTTGTATAACATAACCTTATATGCATAGCTTGACGGTAGTTTTATAAATAACATCTCTAATAGTTTTTTGCATAACAGAAAGTTTGTGTACACTGAACCATCAGAAAGCAAAGGTGTCACTTTCAGCCATCCACAGTTTTGAATTTTGGAGTCTTTCTCATTTTTGGAACTATGGTTAAGGAATAATCAACCTGTGGCTAGTCTGGAACACACATCCAGATACTTCATTTTTATGCAAACTTTTCAGTCTGGTAACAGCTTCTTCACTTTCATCTCAGCTTTTTTTCTATCAAGAACCAGTGTTTAGGATATATGCATGAGTTAGCCTGGGCTTATCTGCAGTGAGAGCCTTTGTTTCTAAAAGCAAAGACTTAACAAAGTTGTCATCTCTCAATAAACATATTTCCGTATGACTCCAGTTGCATTGTTATAGAAGGTCCTTGAATGAGCGTACATTATTTTGAAATAAGCATTTAGACTAGGGACAGTGCAGAGCTAGCTTCCCTTATGACTTTTCATTGACATCATTCTTCCTCCCTCCCCTGTATGTGTGTATCTAGAGGCAGATGAAATAGACTCTGAAGACAGCATCGAACCTCCCCACAAAAGGCTTTGCTTATCATCTGAAGATGACCAGAGTATCGATGATACAACCCCATGCATTTCTGTTGTTGCACTTCCAAGTAAGTCACTGCTAATTAAAGGAAGACAGGAACCTATTACAGTACTAAACAAATTAAGAAAGGAATGTGGTTCACTTTGTAAACACTACAGTGGGGGATAAGCTAAAAAGAGGTTTGTCTACCAAAGTGCTAATAGTGGCAAGGCAGTTATAGCCGGAATATTCTCTGGAACCTTTTGGAAAAATAGAGATGTTTTCTCTGCTACTGGCCATGAGATTCTCACAAAATTTCACTTTGGAGAATACTCTATATGGCAGAGGCAGCAAAAAATCAGGATTGACACCTGTGCTCAAGTTTAGGTAGGATGTCAGTACCCTTTCAGTCGGTACCCTGGCTGTATGAAGATGGAATAAAATTATTTCAGTAGGATGTACCCTCTTTTGTATAATGTGTTTTGGGTGGTGGCAGGGTCATGATAGTGTCTTCAGGTAATAATGGTCTCCAAGTCTTTGTTACATACCTCCTGAAAAGATTGTCTGAAAGACTGTGAAGTCCCCATCAGATCCTACAGTTTGTGCTGAGAAAAGCTACCCTGTTTTCTAAGAAGCCTTCTGCAATCCCAAGAAGATCTTGTTCAGTGAACATCTATGTCTGCTAGAGCAGACATATTTTAAAAATGTAGACCAAAAGACCATTTACAAGACCTGCACTTTACCCTCTTTTGTAAATGAAGCAATAGGAGTAGTTTCCTCTCTACTCTAATTTTAGTTCACTTGCACAATCTGAAAGCTTTTGAATTATATTAGGATCTTAATATGTGATTTTATAAAGAAAGAGGCTTAAACAATAGGATGCATAGTTGTGCAGAATAAACTCTTAGTGTAATCTTCAGTTTACCCATTAATGATTGAAGACTTAATTTATATACAATGTGTAGGGCTGACAACCAAGATGAAAGTCTTATACTAATTATATATTTTTCTTTTTTAAGTTTCAGAAAGTGAGCAGAGCTTTGAGGTGACTATGACTGCTACCACTGAGGTAGCTGACAGTGAGATTAATGAAGGAACTGTAACTCAGATCCAGGTACATTATAGCCTGAAAGCTGTTTGCAGCAATCTTGGATCATGCTTCTCTGTGTGTTCCATTTTGTTCTAAACATTTAGAGTCACAGAATATTAGATGTAGAATTGGAAGATATCACAAGAATTATCCAATCCAAACCCCTGACAGTGTAGGATTCCACAGCTAAACCACCCCTAAGGAGAAGTCATGTAACTTCTGCTTAGAAATCTGTAACAAAGGAGATTCCAGCACCCACCAAGAGAGTGCTCTGAGTCACCTTTCATGCATAATATAGGCACAATTACTGTATAGTAATTAATATGTTATGCATAAATCCTTAGTCTCTCTCTAAAATGTATTTTTGTTATTGTTGTTGTTCTGTAGTGGTAGTGCTAGCTTTATCAGTCAACACAGAAGCAGTTTCCCACTGGGACAAATCTGCAACAGTACCAGTAAGAGAGAATCAAAGAGATTGCAGGAAAAGTTTGAAAAGTATAAAGAGAGGACAGTTAGGAGATCTTGGAGTGCTGGACCACTGACTCACTCCTCCCCGTCAGATAATGCTTTCAAATACCCCTCACTTTTAACCTAATTTTGGCCCATTGAAAGAAAAAAATAGTTCTAGGTGACTGAAAGAAAAATAGAATTGCTGTCATTGTTAATGAGTTCATAGACCTGGTAGCTGTCAGTGCTGCTGTTCCTGGCATTTTTGTTCAGTCAATAAATATGAATACGTTGTTATCTGAAACAAACAAAAAAAAAATGGTTTCTTGTCATGTCCTGCATGCATGCTGTTGAGTTAGCTTACTTATTTCATTTTGTGTACTTCTCATCAGTTCCTGGGGCAGTATTTTTTTTAATCCTTATAGTGACAGTTATAAATACAAAACTGTTCAGCTCTTCCCATCATATGGCGGTGGTACTTTGACAAATGTAAAATGGTAGAGGTCAGCTCTAATCACTTTTATGAAGCAATAGCATATGGGTTTTTTTGCATGGCTCCTCTCAAAATGATAACTGGAACTTAAACCATGTTGTGGACATGGTCAGGTTTTGCCTTAGATGTCAAAACATATAAGGATATATGTATGAGCTGTGATACAGTGCTGTTCTGCAAGAAGAAGCATTATCAGATAGCATAATTAAAGGGTAAACTGGTTTTCTTAGATCTGCTTTCTGCAGACTAAGGCAGCATGTCTATCTAGGATGCTATTTCAATTTGATAAAATCAACAGGAATTCCAGTATAATCAGATTCAGTATATAAACACTACAAAGTGCCCGCATTCATAATTCATGATGTTGGTGTACTTCATGACAGTGAATGCCAGTCTGGAGAACTACTCTTCAATTACCTTTCCCAGATTCTCCAGAATGAACAACTGGATGAAATTTCTTCTCTAAGCAATGAAGATGTGTCAGCAGTTAGTCAGGCCTGGTTTACAACCAAAGAAGATAAGGATACTTTAACAAACAAAGGTAAGTTCACACACTTCCACTGAGTATGCATGCTTGTATGTGTAATGAAATATATTATTGAATTATTTATGAACATTGCATTCTGTACAAATATGGTAACAATAGGCCATTATAAACATTGACAATATATGGCAAAAGTACAAGACATTACAAAGGATTTATATACAGTGTTGATTCATTTTGTTAAAATAACTTGGGGAAAACATATTAAAGCTTAGCTTCTTACTAGGGACATACACACATATAAGTTTTCCTTACATTTGCATATGTTTTTGGGGGGCACTATGGTTTGATATCACCTTCCTCCTCTGCAACGCCCAACCCCCACTTAGTGAATAAGCCTCTGAGACACCCTGTATGGTCATTCTTTGCCTCATGCGGAGGCAGCAGGAATCAGGAAGCATCTGGCATTAGTGCTGGAATCCTCTGTGTTCTCAGTGTTGCTGTAATCAATTCACATCTTACCATTGGCATAAAACCAGACATTTCTGTGGTACTGCCTGTTCCACATGAGGCATGGAGTGGCCATGTGGAGGGCTTCAAAGGCTGTTTAGTAAATTTGAGAGGGATATATGGCTGAGCCTAGTGTAGATCTGCATGCTAACCTATATTGCCACATTGAGCTGTGGAGAATTGCAGCCTAAAGCTGACTTACCTTTGAATCATGGAAGAAAAGATAAGTAGATCAGTTACCGTGCTATTTGAGCTTTCATATTTTTAGAAACGAAAGAAGTTTCAGTGGCTGTTTTTAAGACACTACTCATCCATGCCAAATCCCTGCATTTTTTATACATTTGAGATTTAATTTGTTGAAGATGTTGTGTCCATGAAGTCCATGGATAATGTTTATTATATCACAAGCACATAGGTAAAATCATTCCACATGGCATCTGCTTGGAAAATAGGGATCATTATGCTACATAATTACCTTGGCTTCTGTTAACCTTTTGATAATTTCTATTTTCATTAGTACAGTGGTGCCTCGGGTTACGAAATTAATTCGTTCCGCCGCCGCTTTCGTAACCCGAAAAGCATTCGCAAGCCGAAATGCCATAGGCGCTAATGGGGAAAAGCCGCGATTTCGTGCGAAAAAGCCGAAAAAAGCACCAAAAATTTTTTCGTAACCCGAAAAAACATTCGTAACCCGGAACAATTATTTCCTATGGGATTTTTTCGTATCCCGGAAATTTCGTAACCTGGGTATTTCGTATCCCGGGGTACCACTGTAGTAGAATTTTGATTCCTGTTTTCATCTGTGTGAGAGCTAATTGTTCTCTTTAATTTTGACCAGCAGTGATGTGAAAGTTGTTTAACAGTTTCTTCTTCACTTTTTAAGGTCATAAGTGGAAGCAAGGAATGTGGTCAAAAGAAGAAATTGACATTTTGATGAGCAACATTGAACGCTATTTAAAGGTTTGTGTTGCAGTCAGTTAGTCTGCTGCTTAAGTGACTAATATTTTTTGTCATACATTCTATATCAGGGTGAGCAAAATATGGTCCTCCAGAAGTTGTTGAATTGCAGCTCTCATCAGCCATAGCCAGTATATCTAATGCAGGGATGTAGCCGGGGGGGGGGGTCGGGGGGGGCGGCCCCCCCCCCTTCCATTAGAAAAATGAATGGTGTGTGCTGCTGCGCCGCCGCACTCAAGCACCATTATAATGGTGGCACTTAGTCTGGACCCCCCCCCCCCCTTCCTAAAATCCTAGCTACGTCCCTGTCTAATGGCAGATAGTGCTGAGAGCTGCAGTTCAGCATCATCTGGATGGTCGCCATTTGCCTATTCCTCTTATAGAAATTTATTAGTTTGGCTTGGATTCAGCCTTTCCTGAGTGTAATACCACTTGTACAATGGGGCTTTCTCATATGCTGTCTTAATCCAAAACTTGATGCACTTGGGCTTCCTTAAACAGGTCTAAGGTAAGTCAAGAGTAAACCAAGTCACTTTTGTGAAAGACAATTCTATTAAATAGTGGTACACAGATGCAGATGATAGCTAATAATAGAGAAGATAAATGAATTCCACGTTTAGACTTGGGGCCCATTTTCAAGCTATCTTATTAAGTATGTGCAAATATTCCAAAATTTAAAAAAAATCCAAAATGCTTCATTTCTTATAAAGTAGACTCAACCTGTAATGCTACCTTGACTTGGTGAGTGTTTGTACATTATTTGCTCTGCACTGGTTCAAGAAATTACCAGTTGCCACAGTCTATAAATTCTGAGTCAGGATATTTTGTACCATCACCATCCCTGATTGAAATTAATCCAGTCTTTCCTTTAAAAGCATCCAAGGAAATCCATTCCATACAACCTCCCTTAGATTACTTGCCCCACGTATGTAGCTGAATAAATTTCTCAATTTTTTAAAACAAATGATTAGTTTAGTTACATTTTCTGTTTCTTTCCTCATTATATACTTTAATTTGCTATGCACCTCTGGGATGCTAGAATAATAAGATTGGCCATATGAACATCATTATTCTATCGTTTTAAAGGCCACTTTCTTTGTTTAAAATTACCTTTTTTCAAATTTCATTTTATTTAAAAACATTTTCAACATTTTTGAACTTGTAATTTTAGAAATCTTTATCAATATTATCCATATTTAATTTCTTGAAAAAGTAACAATGAAATATAACACTATTTTCAACATTTGATGTTGTGTTGTACTTAGAAATGTTGATAAAACACCAGATTGTATTCATTGCTAAATACTGGGAAACTTAAATTGTCATCCAAATCTTAATGTGACTAGGCACGTGGAATAAAAGATGCCACTGAAATAATCTTTGAGATGTCAAAAGATGAAAGAAAAGATTTCTACAGGACCATTGCATGGGGTCTGAACCGGCCTCTCTTTGCTGTTTATAGAAGAGTGCTTCGCATGTATGATGACCGAAACCACGTTGGCAAGTATGAAACCTAACGTTTGACCCAAACAGTATGAATAGGATTGTGAATGGCTTGATGCCTCTCTTAAATCATAGCAGTGTGTTATGGAAAAATAAATGAGGGGAAGATGTAAATAGCATGATGTGAAAGAGGAGTAAGTTTTAAAGGCAACTTGGAATAATTATGGTACCATGATTCAAATTCCTAATACTATAACTGAGCAGTCTCCAGGACGTAAGACATTTTGCAATTTGAGTCTATACTACACACTAACATACATTTATGTATTGTACTCCAACTTATCCATACATCCTTTGTCTACTCATGTATTAGTCCAGATGAGTTTAGATCCATGGTCACACATGAGTTTCAGTGTATTGGAAGGGTACATGAGCTCAAGACTCAAGAGCCAGTCTGATGGTGTTGGCCAAAACTTCCTTTTTCTGAAATGTTTAGATAAATTAACAGTTGATAGTTTCTTCCTGTTACCAATATGTCATATTATTGTTGTATTCTCTTCTAAAATTATATATAAATACAAATCTGAGCATTCCTCTGTAATGACTGCACCATACTTAGGACTCATAGATGCTTTTAAATAACGTATCGACAAGATGAATGACTGCTGTATGTGCCTAGGTTCTTGTCATTTATTGTGGAACTCAAACTGTGTTACCAAAAGCTGTGTTCCACCCGTTAAGTAATTGAATAGTTATTCCACTTAACATCAGGCCAATAGGAAGTGGTACTGCTAACTTCCAACTGAGTCAGGTTTGGCAGACTTCAGGCTTGTGGGCTCTATTTTTTGTCCCCTGCTAGAATTCAGAGATCCACCAACTGGAGCCTGTTGTAAGAATTCTGAGCCCCGGAATTTGTTTCTTCATCCAGATACCCCTGCCAAACCAGGTCAAGTGTGAGGGAGGGGGTCTTCTCAGTGGTTGTACTCCAGCTGTGGAATAAAGTTCCCAGATATGATCACTTGTCACTTTTTTTCCCGGAAGGATCTTTTCAGTAGCAGGAGAAGACCACCTTATCTATCCCAGTCCTTTAAACAACTAGCGTGGTTTCAAAAATTTGGATTTTTCCTAGACTGGAGCACTGCTGGGCTTTATGTTAGTATAGATATGCTTCTTAACCTCCTCATCCAAATGTTTTGCTTGGCAGCAGAAACAGCTGCAATCCACCACCAGAGCCAAGCTCTATCTCACCCACATCCAAACAGCCACAGATCGTAAAGGTTCTTCATGCCACAGTTGGGCTGCCTGCCTCCATTCCTGTCCTCCTACAGCCTGGATTCTGCATAAGTATTTGCAGAACTTTAAGCACCTTTATGCCAGATCTTCACCAATATGTATAATCTGTATTTTCTTTTGTAATTACAGTTGCTCCTCCATTTTCACGGGGGATCTATTCCAGACCACCCCGGAAAAATGGAAATTCCCCTACATTCAAGCCATGTTGGCTTGAATGGCAGCATGCCCCACAGGCACACACCACCATTTTGTCCCCCTTTGTTTGCCACCTGTGAACGGGCAAGGGACGTGGATTTCCAAGCCTGCGAAAACGGAGGGGTGACTGTACATTGTGGTTTTTTGTATCAAAAATGAGCTTCTGTGTTGCATTTTAGTGCCTTTGAATTTTCCCAACTGTTATGATACTGTATTTTAATACAGTGCTTTACTTCTTGTTTTTTAAGTTACTAGGGAGCATAAGCTATTGGGTGACTATATAAATCTGGCAGTACATAATAAATGAAACAATCACATTTTCCTTCATTTTAAAAACCACTATAGTTTTATCTTTTTTGAACAGTATTATTATTATCATGATGTGCATTAGAAACCACGCTGAAGAAATGAAAAGTCAAAAATAAATATGAAATAAATTTTGCTTATATCTGTGTGCTAATTAAATGTGGTGCTTTTTTTTTTTACTTCACAGATACACCCCTGGTGAAATTGAAAAGCTCAAGGAGTAAGTTGTATTTTCTTTGAATCAGTTCTTTTAAACAGTTCAGAAGAGCCTTAAGATTATTTCTGGAGGCTTGTTTTAGTCTGTTATTGACAGTTAAAACCTTTCTTCCTTTCTCCATAGCTCATGAAAGTTAAGAGTAACATTGAATAGTGAACAAAAATAGATGAATAAGATAATAACTTGTGTGTGTAAGCACAGCTTTTGCACACAAACTTTTCAAAGGTTACATTTTTGAACCACAACTGTCCAAACCCCCTAGTAGCCATGTTACCTGGGTAGTTTTGGAAATGGGAGGGGAAGAAAGGGAACTTGTCCAAGCTTTGTGTCTAGATATCAGATAGCAACCTTAACATCCTTTGCAATGGGGAAACAAATTATAGCAGTAGCCACAGACAAAGTTTAATGTCTATATTGTGATGTTACCTTTATTAGACCAATCAGTATAAACAAAATACCTCACACTTCCATTATACATTAATGGGAGAGAACTTTCTAATAGAGTTCTCTGCTGACTTCTAACAGGTTTTTCTGCTATGTTCACAAAACAGCTAGCACTGGGATGCTAGGGGAGGAGTTGTTCTTCCTTGCCTCTGAAACACCCCAGGCCATGGTAAACTCTGATCTTACAGTGTACCTGTGAAATAAGTAAAGTTCTCATTGTGGCACTTAAAAATGAAAATGAATTGGGATGATCACCTAAGATTTCTCCTCTTCTTTAATCCATAAAGAAACATCTGTTGGCCTCTTCTTTTGTTGACTAATTTACATGGTACTTGTGACCAGTACTAATTGACTTTTTCCACTTAGGTTAAGGATAAAACATGGTAATGACTGGGCAACCATAGGAGCGGCTCTTGGAAGAAGTGCTTCTTCAGTAAAAGACCGATGCAGGCTGATGAAGGATACCTGCAATACGGGTATAAATATTAAAATAATTGGCAAAGGAAAATCTAGTTAAATCTTGGTATACTGGTGCCTTTACCAATTTAAACAGTTCCAGATACATTTAAATTGGGTTTAAATAAAATATATTTAACATTCAGCACCATACCTTTCTGGTTTGTTTTAAAACTGTATTTTATTTGACAAAGAAATCATGCATTAAGGCTAGAAAATTTTTGACATGTTCCTAGGAAATGCCCATCAGGCTGCAGTATAGTTTGGAAGGGAGAGAGAGGTTATGTATTTTTCAGGGACTTACAGTAGCAGTGCTGGGAGAAAGTTCCACACACTCTTTACCTTCTCTATTCTTTCTTGTCCTCTATATAATAATTCCAAATAATCCTTGCTTTATAGTCTCCCAAATGCAATGGTTTGACTCTTTATTCAAGAAACTATCCGTAGTACTTCCCAGATGAGTGCTTGCTGCTTTGTAATGGCATGGTTATTATCATTACAATTTCTCCTTCAGTGTTGAATGGGCATCCTGTGGGCTACCATGATGCTGTAACAATACAGATCCTTTCCTCCCACCCCAACATGTTCAGTTTGATGACAGCAGTGTGGGAAATATCCATATGATCTGAGCTATCCATATGATGTGAAACATTGTTGTGTTGTTATGTTGTGTGCAACATGAATGAGTCAATCCAGTGTTAGTCCCAACTAGAGCAGATATTGAAATCAATGTGATAATATACGTGGTTATTAACAAATCCCAATCATTTTAGTGGGATTTTTTTTCCATTTTATTGCTATTTAAATTGATCTGCCTGTTTATTTTCCACACTCATTATTGTAAAAGAACTATTTGGTTGGTAACCTTAATTCATGCTTGTGTATACATTTTTTTGGTTGTTGCAGAGGTTGGCATTCCTCCTCCTCCTACAACCACAAAAGACTCCACTGGACTTAACAGTTGAGCTGCTGTGATCCCATAGCCATTCCAGAGTGGAGGGGGATTAAAAAAGTGTCTGACTATGTCTACATAGTCAGCTGTGAAATCATTACCTCATCCACTGATACCTCTAGAGGGCCCCAATGGACTTCAGCAAATGATGTGATCATCTCACATTGGCTACAGAGACATAGCCAGACACATCTCTGATTCCAGCCCTGCTGTCCACCAGCCATGGGATGGCCACGGTGGGAACTGGATCAGCTTAGCAATAAGACCATGGGTGTTGAATGGCCAACTGTAGCATAGTTTTGCATGTGGAATCACTATGCTGTTCTGTGTCATACACGATTCTGGCTTTTTTATGCTAGCAAATCATGTAAGGTTCCCTAAAAATGGGTCAAATTTTATAATATGATATAGGAAACAACTAAAACACCACATTTATCAGACCTTTTCAGAATCAATATTTGTTCTAAAAGCTGCTTTTGACTAGTGATGGGATTAGTCAGAAAAGTTTAAAACCTGAAGAGACAAGAAACGACTAAAGCAAAAATAAATAAATAAATAAAAGATAAGGGGAGCACTAAAAATAGCTGGGAACATTGTACCTCTCTCTTCAGTGTCATGTATTACATATATCTTCCTTCTCTTTTCTT
The DNA here is from genome assembly GCF_019175285.1 of Sceloporus undulatus. Lineage (NCBI taxonomy): Eukaryota > Metazoa > Chordata > Lepidosauria > Squamata > Phrynosomatidae > Sceloporus > Sceloporus undulatus. The sequence goes on from NC_056526.1 coordinate 110,005,224, forward strand.
TCTTTCCTTAATTCCAGGAAAATGGACAGAAGAAGAAGAAAAGAGACTAGCAGAAGTAGTACATGAATTAACTAGTACAGAACCTGGTGACATTGTCACACAAGGTGTATCCTGGGCTGCAGTGGCAGAACGAGTTGGAACACGGTCTGAAAAGCAGTGCCGTTCAAAATGGCTCAACTATCTCAACTGGAAACAAAGTGGGGGCACAGAATGGACTAAGGAGGATGAAATAAACTTGATCCTTAGGTTTGTGCTCCCATTCTCAGAAACAATTTGCATTTGGATGAGGAGGTGGATGTGAAAGGACAGAGGCAGGATTATCTTAGTGTTCCTTATTTTGAGTTTCAGAGGCGGGTTACACACCGCCAGAAAGTACGCGCGGAGCCACACGGCTCCACATAGCGTCCAGACGTGTCACAGCGGAAGTGACGCTGTGAAAGCGCGCCTTGCACTTTGCGGCGCCATTTCTGGGGCCCAGGAAGGAGCGCGATTTCTGCGCTCCTTCCTCGGAGCGTCCGGGAGCCCCGCGGTTTGGCTTCTGCGGCTCCCGGACGCTGCAAGCGGCGGCGGTGGGAGACCGCTGCAATTCGGCGGTATGTAACCCGCCAGAGATAGTAATATCTCTGAATATTCTCCCCAAAACAGCTGTTGTGTTTAGATGTTTTGATTCTCAGATGTTTCATAGCTAAATGTTCTTGCTATGGCCAATTTTTAACATATTGAATTTTAGTGCTTGTAAAATGTTACCACATGGAAATCTGTTTATCTGCACTGAGCAGGTACATCAAGAGGCATTTGGTCATGAAAACAACAATCCATATTGTGCTGGAAAATTTTATGTCTTTGAATTATATTCCCCCAAATTCCTCAGCCACTGTGCCCATTGGCCATGCTCTATGAGCAACTCTGGGAATTAAGTAGCTTTCCCCAGTTCAGCCTGTCAGTGGGTTACAGTCCTCACTGCTGCGTAACTCATTCACAAGTCGTTGTTCAGACTTTAGGCCTCTAAGCTGACCAGGTATTTTTCCTTTGCTGGCCAGTAGGAGTCATTCATGAGACCATATGTTATTGTTTGAGCACCGATGTGTCATTTGTTATTGTACAGGATTACAAACTGGATAGTTTTTAAGTCTTACAAACTAATGAGAGCAGGAACAATGTGACATTCCTTCTGAATATGCTCACTTCTCTGACATCATACTTCCCTCCTTTGTAATTCTGTCAGAATAGCAGAGCTAGAAGTATCTGATGAAAATGATATCAATTGGGACCTGCTGGCTGAAGGCTGGAGCAGTGTGCGCTCACCACAATGGCTTCGCAGCAAATGGTGGACAATCAAGAGGCAGATTGCGAACCACAAAGAGGTTTCATTTCCTGGTAAAGTGTTAAAGATTCTACATATTATAGTTCTCAGGATCTTGGAATAGCTATGGTACTATTGGTTTAAAATCTCTCTTCATTAGGAAATATATTCAGGTTTAAAGGGGTTGAACAAAAATTCTGGTATTTACAAAACATAAAAAACTGCCAGGGCTAGAGGTAGAGGGAAGTAGAAATAAGTGTTCCATATGTGCATATTGTTCCTCTACAGAATAAAGAAGCAGCTTCTCTTTCTTTCTGAAGTTGTACCTTGCTTGTAATGTATTTTCTTTGCATATTGAGCAGGAAAGGAAAAAAGAATGGAAAAAAATTATTTGTACGGTCCAAAGAGGGAATTACAGTATTTTTTCACACAATACTTGATGAGTGGGTTTGATTAATCTGAACTTATAATGACCCTGAGTCACGGTTTTCTTGCCAAGATTGTGTAATACACAGTGTTTAATTCACTGCTAGCAGGCTATCAATGGCTACTTGTCATTGTTGTCATTATGTCCCTTCATTATGTGACTCTGAGTTATGGCAACCCTGTAATAGGATCTTTTTGGCAAGATTTATTCAGATTTATTCGGGTTTACTATTGTCTTCTTAGGGTGAGAGAGCATGATTTGCCCAATGTCACCCAATGGGTTTCTGTGGCACAGTAGGGATTCAGACCCTGGTCTCCTGCAGTCCCAGTCTGACATTCCAACCACTGTTTCGCTAACACCACTTCACCATGATGGCTATTGGTCATAATGATAGTATATCCCCTACAGGATCAGAGGTAGCATCTTTCAGGATCCCAGGATACTGGGAAACATAAGTGGGATGGTGTAGTTTCCCTTATTCCTGTTTGTGTATTTCTCATATTATCCTAATTTTGTAGAGCTGGGACTGAACAAAAATAGTTTGCCTAAGGCCAGCTAGTAAATTTTTTCAGGAGGTGAGATGCAATCTATGTCTGTTTACATCTCTCTCTTCATGCAACAGGGAGGAAAGAGTCAGAATGTTATCACAGAAGTATGAGAAAATATAGACAGGAGTTTTAAATAATCCCATTATATATATTATTAAATAATACAATTATATAGTTTTACTCTTCTGTTTGATTAGTAAAGTTTCATTCCAAGATTCATTGAACCGATACACACAGCCGATGAAATGCTGCTTCTCTTTGCTGCACAGATGTGCACTATAAAAGGAGCCGCTCTAGGCGGATCCTCTTTTGCAACATTTTAAGGCCTGCGATGCAGCCATATGATGTCGCTTCTACTGAGAGGCATCTGTATGCAGAGTCACAGCTGCACAGCTGTGGTGCCCACCATGTGGATGGGTGCGCGCACCTGTGACATCATTACTGTTGGGCACGTCTGGACGCCCAGCCCTATCGAGCCCCAATATCGCTGCAATGTGCCTGTCTGTACCAGGCCATTCATTCATTATTTGATCATTTTTATTTCTCCAGCTTTTGGAAGCCTAAGTTAAATTGCAGCATGTAATTAAAATTGTCTGAAACACTGGGAGACCTTTATTTCAGCCCAGACCTTGAAATCAAGGATTAGGATCATAGAGGTTGAGGCTTTTTGTGTTTGCAAAACCTGCTTCCAGTTTAATGGGATATTTCAGATACCTAGGCATACATAAGAAATTATCCATGAAAAAGAATCACCAGTAAGAAAGGAAACACTTAATGCCTCTATTATTTTGTATGATAGCTTATGGTAGTTTATCCCTTCTCATCCACCTGTAAGAGTGGAAAAGAAATTTTCCCCTTCATCTTAACCATGAGTGTAAATTGTGATAAAAATTGAAAATCATAGAATGTAAAAGTAAGTAGATATTATTAAGATGTCTATGAGATGTATCCATGCTGTACCTCCTGCTATATGTTCATACTGACCACAGAATATTCCTCCTCTTACAGTAACCTAAGATGATCAGCCCACAAAGCATGAAATAGCGTCCTTACTTCTCCCACTTAATTAGATTCCATACTGTAGGCCACAGGGGAAAGGGCTGGACTTCTCTCCCAATGCTCTCCTCCCTCTTAACAAGGCTGCTTGTTTGTCCAGAGGCAGTCCCACTTTCTTGCCTGGGTATGCTGGTCACCAGTGATGACTAAGCAGTTCGTTCCATTTAAGAATGGATAATTTTCTTAATTGTGATTCTATATTGTGGAGCAAGGGGATAAATGATAAAGAAGTTTAAATTGGGAAAAAATTCTCATGCTCAATCACTTACACACTTTTATTGCAGACGTTTTTCTCTTTATTTTTATACTTCCAGTTTAGATTAATGTTTGTTTGTTTTTAGTTCTTATAAAAGGTCTGAAACAGCTTCACGAAAGTCAAAAAAACACTCCAGGGCACCAGCTTTCAGAGAATAAATCCTTGCCTGGGTTGCCAAGCAATCATTCCAGTTCTGGCGTTCAGCATGTGCAGATTCGAGTGGCTCGCCTGGATGACAATTCAAGCCATTCCTCAGGGCCCATGGCAGCGTTACAGATTCCAGTCCAGATTACCCATGTCTGTAAGTGGCTGAAATTCCTCACTCGTAGCTCCCATAGCAACATTCCTAGTATCAAGTGGCTCCTTGGCTTCTAAAAATTTAAGAATCTGTTTTAAGGGCTGGCAGAAAGTTGATCTTTTGCCTCCTCCAGGCAAACTTGTAGATGTGCATACATCTGTCATCTTTCTTGCACATACACAAATAAGCATTATACATTGATATGCCATCCAGAATATACTGTGGCACAATTCAAATTGTGCACACCCAGCAAGTTTCTTCTCAGGAATAATGTCAGTTGCCAAAACTTAGAAAGACTGCTTTTTTCTTTTTTATACTACAGCTTTCCATGAAGTTAGAATCCAAAAAAAAGTAATTTCTCCAAGTTAAGACATTATGGACAATTAAATGGTCATTTGATCACATTTTAAAAGATGCAGTACAGTGTGGCAGGATCATTGCTGTCCTGTGGTTGGTTACTCCTTTGCTACTCATAGTAGTAAAAAGAATTGCTGTACACATACAGAACAGATTTCTCCCAATAATGGCAACACTGACCTTGTAAGCAGAGATGGTTAGTGTTGTATATAGGTGCAAAAATTACCTTCACAATATGGGGTGAATTTTCATATTTTACTGGGAGCAATAGGAGCAATACTATATACAAGATGGCAACAAATATACAGGTGTCAAAAGTGTTGTCTGTTTTTAACATGATATTCCACTGTTTCAGAACCAGTTTTAAAGATAGTATAAAAAGTGAGCGCTAGTTGGAAATGACTTGAAGGCACACAACAACAACAAAGTATGGTGTAGTGGTCTGAATTTTAGACCAGGTCTCTGGTTCAAATCCTTATGTGGCCATGGAAACTGGCTGGTTAAACTTTGGGCAAATTACATTCTCTCTGAGCCTCAGAGGGAGGCAATGGCAAACCCCTTCTGAACAAATCTTGGCAAGAAAGTCCCAACTCGGGATGGTCATGAGTTGGAGAAAACCTGAAGGCACACAACAAGTATAATTTTGTAGAAATTACAAAAGCAGTTGGTCATTGTGGTGTTAATTCATTGTATTTGAGCACTGAAAAATTTATCCAGTATAGAGCAGTACATTTATACATGTTTGCACGTATTTACGCATGGGAAAATGCATTAGGTTGATATACAGAGCGAGGCCATAGTCGATAACTCACATAAACCTTTTCTGTTGCCCTTCCCACAGAATGCAATGAAGGCAGGAGGCTGAGTTCTTACCCCAAAGTTAATAAAGTCTTATCCTGTAAAGAAGGCTGAGTGGGAAACTGCCTGAGGATCAGAGCTTGGAAAAGTTATTATTTAGGAATGTAAATCCAGAAATTGTAAATTATAAATTTCAGACCTAAAATAAATAAACAAATTTTCCAAGCTTTGTCAAGAACCTCATGTAAACTGCTCTGATCTCAATAGAGAGAGAGGGTGCACATCAGTGTACGACATGAGCGGGCAAAGTTTTTTATGGTCCAGAGGAGTCAAAAATGCATTTCCCCCATTTCCCCTACAATAGTGAGGCCCAGAGGAGCCTTTTTTTAGAAACAAGAAGTGAAGAAGAAGTGCCATCCATTCACTTGCTGCTATATATAAAAAAAGGTCTTGCTGGGCTTTTATATGGTCCAGGAACTCCTGAAAACATGCTCCCTCACCCCCTAGCAGTGATTTGAAGGCAAAAAATTAAATTATTTTCAGGGGTGTAGTCCCCCCAAGTTCTACTCGGGATTAATGCAATCTTCTGGTTTCCCCTTTTTGACTACCTGATTGAAGAGATCAGAAAGACATACTGTTTCCCGACTCTTCATGCGTGTTCATACATGATCCTACGTTAACGTGTGTTCATACATGACCCTACTTTTTGCTGCTGCCATTGCTAAAGAGAGCTTTTCTGTATTCCAGAGGCATTTCCTCTTACTGTTATGCAATCTGAAAAATGTCCTGTAGTGGCTTTCATTTTGCGTTGCTTTGTGGATGATGTTCTCCTTCTCACAAGTGACTTAATAAATACTCTGGGTAAATAAATACCTTGAAATATCTCATTGTTTTCCTTAATTCCTTTAGAGCAGTGGTCCCCAAACTGTGTCCTTTAAGAGATTTTGGACTTCAGCTCCCAGAAGGCTCAGCCATGTTGGCCAATAGTCTGGGATTCTGGGAGCTGAAGTCCAAAATCCCATAAAGAGCACAGTTTGGAGACCACTGCTTTAGAGCAATGGGAAGAATGGATATCTCCCATGCTCTGCTAAATTTCACTAAACAAAAACAGCTGGAAGATATGAGATACATGCTCCCATTTAAGGAAAAGTTCATATCCTTTCTCCCTTTTTAGGCTATTTTAAATCATATCCATGCTTCATGCTAGTCAACTAATCTCATGGATTATGTAATTCTCACTTTGCCATAGTGGATCTATTATGAGATGACATGTTCATGGTATTAGAAGTGTTTATGAAGAACACTTTGTAGAAAGTTTTACATTTTAATAAAATTCTTGTATATTTAGTGCATATTCTTTTTTCTGCCACATTTCATGCATAATCTACAGTAGTGATTGTATTGTTCTTCAGGTGAAAATCAGTGCAATTTTTAACAGTGGTCTCTGTACATACAAATTTAATTTCCCTGTTTGCTGCTTTGCAAGTGCAATCCTCCTCCAGCACACTCTTCAGTTCTTCTTTATGTTCTATGACTTGAATACATACAAGTTTTTTTACTTATTTCTGTATATTTTTCCCATAGCTTCTGCTGACTCCCCTTCTGCTTCTGTTGACTCTGAGACCATAACACTAAATAGTGGAACACTACAGACCTTTGAGATTCTGCCAGTAAGTACCATGGAACTGGTATAGTTATACCTTACTTAACTTGTCTGCCTCTTTGAATTTAAAAACCTTAACCTGGATTTTTTAAATGAGATAATTTGAGATGGGTATTGTGTGGGTTTACCACTTAACAGATACACTCACCATTGCTAAGATTCCCCATTTCCTTTGAAGATGTATTAAGAACTAATGTAATTTTCATAGAATTGTAACAAAGACTTTGAGGATTGACATAGAACTTTTCTTAAAATCTGGGATCTGTAAATTGGAGCAAAGAAGAGCCAGTTTCTAGCTCCTCTTTGAAGGCATTGGTCCTTGCTAGGACTTTCATATGGGTTAATTTTCCTACACATCAGTCTCTCTGCTGCCTCATTCAATTCTCATTGTGATTGTGTCAGACTTACTTGGAAGACACAGATATATTCTGATTCTGTTTCAGAATTTTAACATTAGCCACACTTTATGGGAGTACACCTATGTTTAAAAGTTGTCAGAAGAAAAAGTAAACAGTACTTAGGAACCAGAAATATTTTTAGATTTTCTTTTAATGGGCAACATAACTCTTCTCCTACTCCATCTTTGTTCCCATCCAGAGTATAAGTAAGCCATTACCAAAAACTTTTACACATTGGGAATTGCATTAGGTATTGAAAACAAAAGAACTCATCCAGAGAGTTGCTTAACCCTTGGCCAGTTTCCTGTGGAGCACCTACTGTGGCTAAATTGTTAGATTTAACAAAATGAGTATGTGCGCTTTGGCTTGATCCAGAAAGCCACTTCTTATAATCTAATACTCTATTTCTTAAGATATTCATTATGATTTAACTTTTTAAAAATATACTATGCACGCCTGTGACCTACCCCTCCATAATGCATTTCTGGCAAAGAGTCCTTCTTAAACCAAGCTGTAATTTCACTACCAACTGCAGGTTGCGTTAGAATCAATGCCCCTTTTCTTGAAATAAAATTGGAAGTTGTAGGAGAGGGGAGCAGAGGATCAACATTGTTCCTGCCTCAATAGGGATTCCCTCACTCTACAATTCAGATCGTAGCCAATAAGGAGTGATGTGTCTTTCTGTATACAATAAAGGAAAGATCCAGTGTGGCATAGTGATTTGAGCATTGGATTAGGACTCTGGAGACCAGGGTTCAAATCTCAGCTCAGCCATGTAAACCCAGTGGGTGAACTTGAGCAGATCGCACTTTCTCAGTCTCAGAGGATGACTATGGCAAACCCCCTCTGAAGAAACTGCGGGGTGCAATTTGAATTTCCCAAGGTGTTAACCCTTTTTAATGGGAAACAAAACTATGCAAGTATGAAAGTTAAACTTGTTAGAGTTCAGCTTTCATCAGCAGAACAGCAAAACCGTGAGTCCAACTATTTATTCTAAATCTGTCTTCCTAAAGAATAAAGACTTACTCCAAAAAACAACAAACATGCACTTTATAGTTTAAAAACAAATAATAATGACTTTAATAAATAAATACATAACAAACTAAATCCTATCCTAACTAGTGATGGTTTGGGTATAGAGATAAAACCTCACCATCTTTAATATAGCAGGAAGAAGAGGAAAAACCCTACTGCTACTGCAGAGAAGAGACTATTACTCTGACTGAGACTGAGAGGAGACTGTTTAGGATCTTGAGAGAGTCTGTTAAACAGCCTCCAAGAGTGACTGACCAAAATCACATGTTTAGATAGAACAAGATAGATAGAGGGAAGTCCTGGTCTATCTAAGGAGGGAAAGGAGCATGCAATGTATACATTTTCCAACAGAAACATGCAAAGAAAAACCCATGATAGGTTCAATTGAGGGTCACCATGAGTCAGAAAGCCCTTGAAGGCACAAAATAAAAATATAATAAAGGCTCCAGATCCTGTCTGTGACCTTGGAAGCTAAGCAGGGCCAGCCCTGGTTAGTGCTTGGAAGGGAGACTACCAATCATTACCAGGTGCTGTAAGCTATATTTCAGAGGAAGGAACTGGCAAAATCACCTTTTGAATATTCCTTGCCTCCGAAAACCATAAGTCAACAGGCATCTTGAAGGCATACACAGAGAATGTATGAACTAAGTAGTGTTGAATTAGGACTCAGGAAACCCAGGTTTTTTTTTCCAGATACCCACTAGCCATGAAGTTAAGTTCATGACCTTAGTCTTGTCACTATCATAAACTCTACGTTAACTTGGTCTTGTGAGAAGATAAAGTGATGTGGGTAATTTGCATTACCTTGAGATTAGATGGAGAGTGTGGAAAATGTAATAAGAGAAGATCTGGCATTGTGCAACCTGGAAAAGAGAAGGCTAAAAGGTGATATGCTAGCCCTGTTTAAATATTTGAAGGGATGGCATATAGAGGATGGAGCAAGCTTGTTTTCTGCTGCTCAAGAAACTAGAACACTGAACAATGAATGCAAGCTACAGGAAAATAGATTCCAGTTCAACATTAGGAGGAACTTCCTGACAGTAAGAACTGTCCTCGAAGTGTAGTGGAGTCTCCTTCCTTAGAGGTCTTTAAACAGAGGCTGGATGGCCATCCGTCGGGGATGCTTTGATTTAGATTTCCTGCATGGCAGGGGGTTTGGAATGAATGGCCCTAGTGGTCTCTTCCAACTCTATGATTCTATAATTTTTTAAAAAAACTGGAATAGTCTGTGGGAAGAAAGAACATGGTGGTAGCAGGGTTGCAATTACTGAAAATGTCTAGGGTTTTAATAGGTGGATTCCATTATACTGTACTATATTTAGAAAAGAATTCCTGAGTCCAACTTCATTCTTGGTAGACTTTGATACAAAGTGCTTGGTGGAGTCCATCTGCTGCTGAGTTCATTGCATTTACCTTCTTCCCTCTTGTCTCAGTCTTTTCATCTACAGCCCACTGGAACTCCAGGGACTTATTTACTCCAAACAAGTTCTAGCCAGGGTCTGCCTTTGACACTTACCACCAGTCCAACTGTGACCTTAACAGCTGCTGCTGCACCAGCCTCCCCAGACCAGATTATCGTCCATGCCTTATCCGTATGTATTTTAAAAAGGGAAATGGAAAGAGGAAAAGGGAGCTTGAGAGTAAAGTTTTGCAAGTTAATATTCTGATGGTGTTTAGCACATTTCAAACTTAGTCAGATTTATGTACAAATGGAAGACAATTGCTAGAAATATAATGTTGCTGAAGGAAACATTTTTTCCACAGTTTTGTTCATGCCTGAAGTTATCTGATCTCTTTAACAACTGATTTTTTTAATTCATTTATTTTTTAGGAACAGCAAGGTATGATTTACCAGTTGACATTGCAATAATTCGGTGTAGTTATGTGAATGTTTTAGCTTTCAGATGATATCATATTGGTATAATATTTTTAACAGGGGCCATGATAGGTTCACTTTAGAGTCGCTATAAGCTGGAAACAACTGTTGTTGTGTGCCTGTAAGTTATTTCTGACTTAGGATGCCCCTAAGGTGAACCTATCACGATGACATAATTTGAAAGCTAAAACATTCACATAACCAATAGAAGTACTGCAATGTTTACTAATAAATCATACCTTCCTATTCCTAAAAAAATTATGCACATAAATCTTATGTACATTAGTTAATAGATTGAAGATAGTGAGTTGACAAATTGGTCCTCAAGAATTTGGGATATTGCCTAGATGATTAAACCAACATAGAGTTCAGCAAAGAAGGCATCAGTTCAAAGAAAAATTAAACCTTTTTAATTTTTTCAAATGACAATGTTCAGATTGAATTATAGGCATAGGTCTTGAGCACATATCAAAAAGCATGTAAAGGCAAGAGTTAAGGTACTTTATTAATTCTTATTTTAAAAAGACCCATCGTCTTCTCTGAGTTGAGTGGCAAAAGGCAAGAACTAAGTCCATCCCTGGAAAATGTAAAGAAGCACTGACCCTACTCTCTCAGTGCTCCTTTGAGAGGAAATACCAAGGAGACATCGCTGCTGCCATTTTCTTGCCTGGGCATTTGAAAAGACCAGAAGTAGTTCTGCAGCAGAGAGATTAGAGGGGATCATGCCTCTTTTAGGTTCTCCTTGGATGGACTAAGAGCTTGCCTTTCCCTACTCTACTCAGAGAAGGGGATGAGGGTTCCTTTGTTGATAAAGAGTTAAGGTGTAGTACTTACACTGACCCATCAATAAGTCAACCCAGATTTTTTTGGTGTATATTTTTTACTAAAGATTCCAGACTTATACATGAGTATATACAGTAAATATTTAATGTTAGTACTATTGAAACTAAGGTAAGAAAATAAAACAGCCCTAAAAATATGGTTATGACACTTGAAACAAAAAGTGTGTGATAAGGGGTCATATGTCCTAAACTTTTCTCTGTATGTTTGACAATGTTCCCAGTCTACTCCTATCCAGCCCTTCAGGCTGAACATTGTGTAAGGCCTTCTGGTTTGTCTCAGTTGCCTGAATGTTCTAAGCCTGAAGTGTTTGCTGCAGAAATTAAAAGGCAGTTTCATGCATGTGCTCTAAAACTTCCAACTTCTTCATAAAGATTTAGTCGTATAACTGTATGATTTATAGTATCCAGAATACAAGTCATGTGGAGCATGCAGGAAGAAGCATAAAATAGCTCTTTGTTGCTGGAACTCAAATTTTCCTGTCCACATTTGTACATTCTTTTTAATGTACAGCGTCACTGAAAAATAGCTTGTTACACTGTAGCTGTGTGGAACAGCGCGGAACCTTATGTGGAAAGTTAAGACACTGGAAATACACTGGCACACACACTGCGCCGAACACATGAACGCATTAACATAAATGGGGTTTGAACATACTCGTTTTTCCCCATATGTGTGGGGGTCTGGAACTGATCACCCATGTATAGGGAGGCCCTACTGTATATTCAAGGCCTGGTTTTTTCCCTTCCTTTTATTATACATTATAAAATGCATAGCTTTTTGCCTTTTTGCCAAGCAGTGTGTTTTGGACACCAGGGGAGCCCTGGTGGCGCAGTGGTTAAATGCCTGTACTGCAGCCATTCACTCGAAACCACAAGGTTGCGAGTTCAAGACCAGCAAAAGGGCCCAAGCTCAACTCAGGCTTGCATCCTTCCAAGGTCGCTAAAATGAGTACCCAGACTGTTGGGGGCAAAATTAGCTTACTTGCTAATTAGGTTACTTGCTGTTCACCGCTATGATCTTTGGAATAGCGGTATATAAATAAAACATATTATTATTATTATTATAAATTTGCATCATGAAGCGGTAACTGGATCTTCAGATACTGTTTTGTTCTTTAATGTAATCACTTGGCTTTGACTGTCTTTACTCTTTGGGTGGGGGTGTGCTGCCCATCGAATTTTGTTAGTAGAGTCAATAATGAAGGATGATGGCGTTATACTGTAACAATATCTGAGTGATCGCAGATTCCTTACTCAAGTTTCAAAACAAAAAGAAATGTACTTGGGCTGC
>NC_056526.1:110017381-110069757 GCF_019175285.1 Sceloporus undulatus
AGGTATGAGATAAGTCAAGATAGAAACTCCATCTGACTTTTCTATTTTCTGGCCATTTCTCACAGCCAGAGCACTTGCTGAACACAAATGACGTCACAGTACAGTGTCACGCACCAAGTGTCATAATTCGCACTGTTGCAACTGAAGAGATATCTCCATCAGTAACGCAGGCAGAACTTGCTGGTGATTCAGACATTCATCCAGTTGACCTAGTGGACACTCCAACTTCCTTGGAAACAGATGCCTTTCCAGATGACATCCACCAATCCAAGTTGGCTGTTGGGGAGCAGTCCACTTACAGTGAAGATGACTCATCTAAATTTAGTGAGAGAAATAGCACTGAACTCATTGATAGAGTCATGGGAAGAACAGAAGAGATTTTGAATGCAGGCCTCAAGCGTGAAGATTGTCAGTCTGATTTGGCTGGACCATACGTTTCTGAGGTAAGGAAGCCATACATGACATTGTAAGACAAGCCTAGTGGGACAGGCCTAGTCTGTGAGATCAGCTCATGTTAAATAGCAGTAGCTATTTAAATTTTTACTGGTTTCCAAGGTTGACCAAGTGTCATATTATACATCTTTAGGTGTATACTAAAGGTGTTGTAACTGTGAATGTTCCAAATGTGTGCCATGCAGTTGCACTTGTTAAGAAATTTGTAACTGGTCACAGTTTCCTGTTGAGTGTTCATTTGGTAGTAAACCAAGACCAGTAGTCTCCCTTGGTACAAATCAGTTCCTTCATAATCATATCTATTGCTTTACTCCTTCCTTAGTTGTTAAAAGCTATGTGCAGTGTGTCAGCTAGACTTGTCAAGTGTGTGTAATTTCACAGAAGGGGAGAGACAGGCAACTAGAGAAGGGCATTTTTTTAGCCTTGGGAACCCTTGGAAGCCATATGCATTACCAAAAGCAAAACAAAAACTGGAAGTGGCTGTTGGTCTAGTCTTGAAAATGTTATCTCTTTTGATGTTGAAACAATGGGGGGGTGGGGAAGGACCCAACCAATAATTTTTGCTCCTGGAGGTTATCAGGAAAGGCAGTTCACCCTTTTTATGACTAGAAAAGGGGAAGTTGTGGTAAGTCTAGCAGATCAAAGGCTTCAGAAACAGCTGGAGGGGAGGACAGTATGTGGCCCCAGGGTCACACTTGACCCACTCTTACTTTGGGGTTGTAAGCTTTCTCCCCACTGGTTTGCAGTAAGAGTTCTGCTTTACATCCTGTTTAGTTTGATTTTACCATACTTTTTGAAACCCTTTACAGTTTTACTGAAACATTATTTGAGTTGTGACATATTTCATTCAGGGTGAGATAGGTAAGAAATGTACTGCAAGATCTTTTGTTTCCCAGTTCTAATTGCCAAGAAGTTACCCGATAGCTACACTATTTTATTTCACTTTGATAATCTTTACAACTAAAATACAAAGTGTACAGCTGGGAAGAAATTTCCATCTGCTACCCATAGTTTATTTAGACTTTAAAGTCTGGAGCAGACATGGCCATGATACTGGATCAGGAGACATAGCTGTAATAGTTTTCTGTTTGGCTCCATCCTTCTGTAGCCCCCTGGATCTAGCCATTAACCTTTGGTGGAAAGTAGGGTAAGCAGCAAGCGGTTATTTTCTTATAGATGGATGCACAGTGGGAGGCAGATAATGTCTCTGCTTTGTGATCAGCTTATAGAAGAACACTTGTCTGCTGCTCCACCTGCCCTCCACCAGCAAGGAAATGGCCAGCTTTGGGGAAAGTTTTGATCATCGTGCAGTCAGAAGGGAAGCCCAACCTCTGTAACAACTAAAAAGTTAGTTGTTATAGTGTATATCTAACTTAAACTACAAATTCAACAACAGGGTGTTAGCCAATTGTATGTTCTGCTATTAGAGACTTTATAAAAGCTCGTTTCTTGTCAGTGCACATTTGAAAAAAGCTGGTTTTGTCATGACAGGGTCTCAGTTCTCCCACAGTAGAAGAACAAGTTCAACAGTCTACCATGGATGAAACTGTCCTCATTGTACCTTCTCCCCATGGCTTTATCCAGACATCAGATGATATAGACAGTGAACCAGTCTTGCCTTTAACTACACTAACAGGTAACTGTGGTGCACCTAACCTTGACAAAGCAGTATGGATAGGGCCTTCCTAAAACAAGTTGTATATTTTGTCTTTTCTTCTCCTTTCTTGGAATAAATGGCCTCTTTTGCCTAGAATTGGAGTTGCTAAGAATTTTGGGCAGCACCACTAGACAATAGGATATTTTTTGTGGGGTGTGTGTGTGTGTGTTAAAGATGTAGGTCCACTCTCTTTTGTGAAGTCTGAAACTCATCAATTTGCTAGAGCGTCAGTCTAAAAACAATGTGGGTAAAGCTGTCTTTGATTGAAAAGTACCTTCACCAAAGGGTTTCTCGAAACGGATCCTTTTTAAGATTTCTAACCGTAATTAGCATGGCCTATCCAATTCAAGAATAGAAGAGAGTTGTTCTAAATAAACCCCGTGGAAGGGGTATGGAGAGCGAGACCTCTTTGTTAAGCCACAGCCCAAAAAACAATGATTGTGTCACTGTTTATGCTTATGATAATATTTTGTTACAGTAGCTAGAACGTTTGCAGATTCACAACCTTACATATATATTTTGCTTGTTCCAGATCCTATATTACAGCACCATGGAGAGAATTCCCATATCATTGGATCTTCTCTGGATAGTCCTGGTTCAGAAGACTCCAAGGATGTTGAAGACCTAGTCAGCTGTCACTAAACATGGTTTATAGTGTGACTTTGGTGTCATGTTAAACAGCTGTCTGTAACCCCTATACTGTACCACCTTTCCAAAGAAAGCACCTACGGAGATAGCATGTTACAGGCACAGCTGATCAAAGCCAAGGTTTTTGTCTTTCATCAGGGGTTCTTGGAAGAGCAACCAAATTGGGCACTGAGGGATTTTGTGCTGTGCATCAACATATAGTAACATGAGACAGTCTACAAAGAGGGAAGTAGTTTTTTCACTTTGTGCATTAACTTTCATATTTCAGGACAAAGGAATAGTCCTGCAGTAACTACAGAAACCAGTGAATGTCACTAGAAAAGCTATTTTCCCCAATACTGTTACTTCCAGTATGTGCAAACAGTATTACCGTATTTTCTGGTGTATAAGACGACTGGACGCATAAGATGACCTCCAAGTCGTGTGCAGGCAGCGCCCTGGCCTACTATAGGCCAAATTAAGGAGGTCTGGCGCCCACACGCACTGGCTTGAGGGGGCCTCTGTGGAGGCCTTGGAAGGCGGGTGTCACAAGTGGCAGTAGGTCCTCCCGCAGTCCGGCCCAAAAAGGCACTAGACGCAGCAGAAGAAGCTGATGGAGTGGAGTATCCCAAGCAGTGGCGGCGGGGGCAAGGCATAAGGGGCCAGCTCTTTCCCTCGGCCTGACCATCCCTCTCCTGCCAGACCGGCTCTGAAGCCACTTCTCCACCACCTTTTCCGGCTTCCAGCCCCCAAAACCAGCAACGGTGGCGAGAAAAAGAGAGCCTGGCTGCAGTGCCTATTGAGATAGGAAACCACAAGGGTCCCCCCCAAGACAGCGTGGTGGCTATGCCATTCACCTGTCTCTGTGGAGGCCGCCAAACACAACCCAGTGTATAAGATGAGGGTAAAAAATCATCTTATACGCTGGAAAATGCAGTACACTGCTCAGTTCACATATGTGACCTCAGTAGTTATTAAATAATCTGTTGCTGGCAATGGATGATAGGTAAAGAGTTATTAGATGTAGTTTTTAGACTTCTATTCCTTATGCTGAACAGTAAGCATAGAAGGAAGGGAAGATTAAAACGATGAAAGGGTTCTTTCCAATAAACTTTTTTTTTTTTAAAAAAAAGAACCTTCTAAGTCAGTCATTGAACATGTCTGTTCAAACTTATTACAGAAGATAAAATCAGCTCCCCCAATGAATTCAGTGCAGCAAATGTGGGTAGCATAACTTTCTGGACCATCGATAGAAGATCAATGATGAACATGTTTCCGCTTCTACCCACATAGGAGGGATCTAAACAGGACACTAAGCTGAGTGTGGTTTCAAGGAAATAGGACTCTACAACAAGGCTATGTTTTTAAAAAAAACTATTTATTGCTGTAATTAGCTTTCTCAGAAGTCAGTTTGTCTTCAGTCTGTGACTTTGTTCATGTGAAAATGAATTTGTAGTTAACAAAATCACCACTGAAGGAGGGAACAGGAATTACTGTGTTCAGTTTCATACAAGTGAAAACCTATTTGTCTTCTGTAGCAGTAGGATGTCTTTTTATTTATACTGTAGTACAGGCATTTGCAGTGCTGCAGTTTTTGTACAGTGTAATAAAAAATGCATTTTTTCCCAAAAGGAAAAAGCTCATGCCATTCTGAAAAAGAAGTGTACAGTTGGAATGTTCATTAAGTGCACTAATAGCTCTTCCTCTGCCCCCAGTAAAGCAGAGATGTCATGTCATATGGCAATCGTTGACCCCATCACAGTAGAAGGCTGTGAAAGTATACATCTCCATGAAGACTCAAGGACTGCTCCGCTCTTGTACTTGATGAGGCCTTTGTGACTTGGGATCAGTTATCCATCCTGAGATCATTTTACCATGGTGCCCAGAACCACCTTCATACATTCTAGCATATACTGGATGACAGTCATTTCCCTACTTCATGGAAGTAGAGGTTGGCACATATACATAACATAACAATAGAGAACAAGCTGTAGTAAATTAGATTCCTAAATTTAGGTTCCAGGTCTCCTTGTCGATACCAGTAGATCTGGGAAGGGAAAAGAAAATACAACTGCATTAAATGACTTTTTGAAGCAGAGGCACAACTTCGTATATATCCTAGTACTCCTGTACTCTCTACATCTATATTCATTCTAACACGCACATACCAGCCACCCTCCTTTACTGTGGCAAAGCAAAGCCATTCTGGTGTGCCACTTAATGTCCTTCCCTGAGGAGTGAGTGGAAAGGTCCTTGTCTAATGCCCAACTAACTCCAGGCTGAAACAGCTTATATTGTCATTGTAATGGTGTGGCAGAACTCAAAGCAGTAGGCTCATGTACCTCAGCACTAACACATGAATGGGAAAAGAGCACAGTATGCTTTCACTTCCCTCCCAACACACTTGAGTCAAAACAGCTAATCAGCTGTTTTTTCATTTTTCCATGACACACCATGCTTGACATTCCTTTCACATTTCTAGAAAGGGATTGGACACTTGGAAGATCTAATCTCTTACAACATTTACATAACCAATTCAGGCAATTTTAATTTTATCATTCTGCAATATAAATACCATCTACAAAATTCCACTGAAACAAGACAGCTTTTTGCTACTTTAAATCTGCATGTGGAAGGATTGCATTTCTGAACTGTCTAGAAACAGAGCCAGAGCTGAAAGTGGATGAGGTCAGTCATTTTCATTCTCTCTTCCCTCATGGGAGTATCCACATAATGCACAAATTATTTTTGCCAGAGGTCTGAACTGTATTGCTTACCCTTCCCTGTATGTTCTTATCTCTGAGACAGGTATTAGTAATATACACCAATTCAACATTGCTAAAACAGATCAACTGTCCTCCAAGGGAAATCCTGTAATTACAGACCTACCGTTTTCCACATGCATTCTACATTTGTAATATTCATAACAGTTAACTTAAACATTCTGCTTGTTTGTCATGCAAGCTACTCAAACTACTGCTGAGTTCTGCTCAAAGGGCCGAAATAAGGCACCAGATCCCACCTGATCTTGAAAACTAAGCAATGTGAGCTCTGGTTAGTACTTAGATGGGAGACCAGCAGCAAATACCAGGTGCTGTAGGCTGTTTCAGAGGAAGGAACTGCAAAACTAGCTCTAAGTATTCCTTGCCTAAGAAAACCTTATGAAATTCATGGGGTCACCCTAAGCCAACAGCCAACCTGAAGGCACACAAACACAAAACAGACTTTACAACATAGTATTCAATGAACAGGACACCAGCCAATGTGCATTAAAGGCCATATTAGCCAAGCTCTTAGGCAATACCCTCTCACTCCCACCCAAATGGAGCAAGATCCATTTAACCTTAACCGAAGCAAGTGCAGCAATACTTACAAGAATGCCAGCCGAAACACTACACAAGGAGATGCAGAAAGCAAAAAATATATTCACTGGTTTTGGAGGTAGTTGAGGAAACACAAAAGCACTGATTAGAGTGACCTATAGGACAGAACACAAGGATACAAGCATTACCTTCACGCTGAGAAAAAGGTGCAATCTTTGTTATGTACTTCACCATGGTGTCTAACATGGTCTGCAGATCTGTAGGAATGCAGTTTAGTCAGTTTCATGTAACTTTTTCACAGACACAATCCTGCCAACAGAACTAATTATGGTGAGATTCCCTCCATTTCTTTAAAGGGGGCTTTTAGCTACAGCTGAAACAGTGTGCACCCTCTATTTTTAGTTCCAAGTTTAGCCTACCTTTTGCCCGAGAAAGCCAAAAGCAGGTAACATTTAAATATGGCCTTCCAAGGTTTGCAAAAGCTACTAGCCCAGCTGTCTGTGTCTTCTTATGTTGGAACCATTCACTTGGGTGCTGGTTTCAGTTCACTTTCATTCCTTATTAACAGGGCAACAGTGTGTGAGCCCAGCCAACTGGATGAAAATCAGTGGTGCTCCAAGACCACACACCATCAAACAACTTGAGAAATATTCAAGTTCAAGACCTGATTGCAGGCTGAATTCCTTGGAGATTAAGGCTGTCCTTTTGTTTGACCATCTGGCTTAGTCAACCAGGCTGGATATCAGTAGCACTCTTTGTGCTGTGACTATTGTGCGTTATTCCCTGTGCCAAAAACACTCTGGCTTGGCTTTTTAAAATCTTTAGCAGCATAGGCAGGTGGTTACTTTGAACAGGAAAAGAAAGAATCCAGCCAGGAAAATAACATTGGTTTGGGCTGATTTAATTATATTAAATTGACAATTTAATGACATAAAATTCATGTAATTAAATTAATTGCCTCCAGGGAGCGCTTCACATAAATGTTAAGAATGCTGCATCTTGAACTAAATACAGTGCACCCTTACTTTACTCGGGGGATCTGTTCCAGACTCCCCTGCGTAAAGCAAATACCGCCTATGCTCAAGCCCCATTTTAATGAATGGGGCTCGTGCATGCGGCAGCGTGCAGGCGCCATGGGCGCATGCCAATTCATCTCTATGAGACGCACCGTCCCTTCTCCCCTGATGTGGGCGCACTGTAAATAAATGATTTCAAGGCACTAGATTCCTCACATAAAGCTAACATTTGAATGAAGAGCTCTCTGGAGACAGTCACACAAATGCTGAAACATAGTTGTTACCACATTTTCTATGCACAGATTGACTTTATTCAATCACTTTATGGTAATGCGTATGTTATTGGAAGCTTTGTAATACTCCTAAGGCAACTTAAAAATAATGTGCGGCTGTTTTAATTTGGGCAGGAGGTATAGATGGAAGACGACCTTAGGAAGACAAAATGTCAGGATAAGACATACAAATATGTAACCTGGAGTTACACATCTGTTGCAGATCCATATTCACAGTTCTGACGTCATCCCAATGGTGGCACTTTTGCCACATTCGTAAATCCATCCTGCAAATCTATGTCACTGGGCATCTGTTGTGCAGAGAGAAGGGAGACCGTTCTCCTGGCAATTGTGGGGTAGAAAATCACATTTCCACCCTTGCAATAATCAGAAACACAGATCCCTTGTAGCACTTCTTTGTTGCAGCCTCATTCACTGGCAGGAATGGGGTGGAAACATCCATCAATTCTCCAATCTCCAGCAGAATGGCCCCTCTCTCCAGGCAACTGATGGATGGTACAATAGATCAGGAATGGTCAGGCTGGGGTACACTAGTTAGCTATAATAGTTATTTAATGACAGCATGTAGAATTCTGGCCAATAAAGTTATGGAGAGCCCAGGTGAACCAAGTCTAACCTTCCAGATGTTGCTGGACTGACCTGCATAGCTCATGGTGAGAAATGCTGGAATTTGCAGTATAGAAATATCGAGACACTACACTTAGCTCATGCCAGGGTAAAAATAAGACTCTTACAGTACTAAAAACTCAGAGCTCTCATGCAGCTCATGCCAACCCCTAACATCTCTAAATAAAAAAGAACCAGTGCTGATAAGCAACCTTACAAATGTCAGCTTCTCAGAGTAATTAACGTACAGAATTCACTACACGATGTAGCAATAGCTGGAGTTTTAGTTAGCTTTTTTAAAACAAAATGGGAGCTGAAACAAAATGCTACCATACATTCCCATCTCCTAACAATCAGGTTCCTGTTCAATGCCAACCAGACATTTATTACTTCCAGGATAACTTCATCCTTCTCCCTATCCATTTTCTTTTCCTAAGTTAATATTCAGTCCTGAATCATAAGTACAATAGATCCATGGGATCAATGCTGAAGGGTGAGTCAAGAGATAAATCCCACTGATTCAATGGGTCTATTCTAGTCAGGACTTACAATATGAAACAGACTTCAGTTTTCTTTAGAATTTCTTTTTGGAAAGATGAAAACAGGCATCATCAAATAGCCATGGTTGCATACTGGTACTTGCCTTTTGCTTCTGTTGGCTCCTTTTCTGTCAGCACCCATCATCCAAGACTAAGGCAAAAACTCTCTGCTAAAAGGTGTATCAAATGAGCCATAATGTCTAAATGAAACATGTACAGAGCCAGTTATTCCCACTATTTCTAACAGAAGGTGCTGACCGGACTGAAGCTAACACAGGGCCACTGAACAAGAGGAAGGTATTCTTTCGGCATGCTCAGAGAACTTGAGGGTTTGAAAAAAGATAATTTAAAAATCGCACAAGGGCAGAAAATACTGAAGGGAGACCAAGGCCCTAATGTTCACTGCCTTATAGCTCCTTATAGCTGCATAACCCTGTTACAGTTCAGACGGTATGGCTTGCTGGCTATTAGATGGTGAGAATGCAAAGCAACATTTTGTGGCAGGCTCAAAGCAGCTGAGCTTGGCCCATACTCACTCTCTCATTCTTATAAACCATGATTTTGTATTTAAACTGAAGTGTACCAAACTAAACTGAATACTTACTGTAAGCAGCAAGGATGTTACACTGCCAACAGCTAAATTGATTATTCTATCCTAAAAAACAAAACAAAAAGTGGCATTATGCAAAGTCGTAACATTCTATGAAATGATTATAACAGGACTACCAAAAATCCACTTCTTTATGGTGCTAATTTTGTGAGCTTACAATCAAATAACATCTAAAGCCCAGACATTAAGAGTTTTAATAATACAAACATGCCAGATATAGATACAATTAAAATTATTTTAAAATACAAAGACAGAAAGGCCATTTGTGAGTGGTACATACACGCACATTCACACCTGATGACTGCAACACCAGTATCACCTAACACCAGTTAAAATACTTTTCTCTTCAGTAAGGTAAAGGATATTCCTGCCATTAAACTTAATAGCATCAGTTACCAGTGAAATGTGCAAACCTGTCTGCTGTTTAGAAATGCATGATATCAACAGAGAAATCCATCCATCCTGTTAACCCTCAGGCCAAATCACTTTAGCTATAGAGGTTGTTATTGATTTCTTCTTATTCTAGTGAAGCAGATACCCATTTAAGTGAACTTTTTGGATGGGACAGCTTTTGGCCTTACTGTTATTTTTAATGTAGTCTCCAGAAGTACAAGCTGAGCCAACAGTAAAGGATTATAGGAGAGAAGTACAAAATATCCAAAGACCAAAAGCTCCTCAACTGCTGCTTTAGGGTTTTTCTATTTCTCCATGGAGCAGGCAAACTACAGTACATTGTTACAATCTTTAAAGCTCTAAGCCTCATTGAAATTTCAGTGAACTATGATAATGCAGTTCAGCTCTTATGCTCTTCAGATGTGTTAGACTACAACTCCCATCTCAAGAGTCATTGTCCAACACTCAAACCACTACATTACCCTGGCTTTCTTGGTGCATACAAAAAACTCTTTTCAGAGTATAAAACTCTGTTCCAAAATCTATTAGTTGCCATTTGCAAGGTTAGAGATAAGCTTTTTAAAAAGAAATCCCTGCAGGCAGATTTTCAAATGCTTTGTTAAATATATTGTAGAAAGTCCTGCTTTATACAAACCAGACTCCCATTTGACTTGCTGTACTTTCATAGACTTTATTCCATGTATATGTTAACACAGTATACAAACATAGGCAACTTTCATCTGCTCAATTGATATTTTACATTAATGCCTGCATACTATCTCCTTTTCCTTAACAGCCCTTGAAGATGGCCACGCAAATATTTCTTGACGAAAAGATACCAGACTTTAAAAAAATAAAATAAAACATTTGTTTAAATACACAGATATGTTCCCAGACCATTCTTTCCATCAGCTTCTACTGTACTGGATTTTTCATTCTTGGGGCTGGTTGTTTTTGGGCCAATTTTCCCCAAGAGATCCAGTAACCATCTTGGCACTGGCTCTTCCCCCTGCCACCCCTCTTTCTAACTATTGTCTTTGCACTTCATATTACAATTCACATTGCCCATGGTCACATAGACCTGGTTGCTACTGTGATTCACAGCCTGCCCAATGTACCGAGTAACCAGGATGAACATTACCACAGTACTGCTTTGTTGTCAAAGGTTAAAGTTATCACAGCACTGAGATCAGCATCTCTAATGTTTGCAGTTGAAGCTGCTCAACTAAAGAAGAAGAGGCTGGCAAAAAGCTAGGACTGGAGACCAGTAGCTCATACAAGTCAGAACAGGTCTATGAAGGCGCAGTGGACCCCTTCATCTCCATATCAGTGGCACAGATGTCTGTATTTACTGGAGTGAGTACAGTTGTAGAGAAATGGCCTGCTCCTACCAGAAAGGGAGTTACTAGTTGTCCTGCACAGCGAAGGACTATTGTTGACTCAGTTCGTGTAGCTCCCATGGGAATCCAGAAAAGCTGACATCTTACAGTATACTTTATGCAACAACTGGGATTGTGAAGGAGAGGGGAGATGTCACCTAGTTTTTTATAAAACCTCTGGCAGAGAGACTGGGCTAGGATCTTCAGCATACTTTGTGCGTGGATTAACAGAAATATGCAACTGCCTATGATGTGTTATGAAGTTTTTAAAAAGCCATGTCGCTGGCAGCAAAATGTGAATTGGGAAGCTTTGCACTTCATGGTGCTTTGCTGTTCTGTATAAGATGCATGTGTATTTCTCCAACTGCAATTTCTGACTCCCAACTCATACAACCATTTTATAGTCTAAAAAATTATTCCTGGCCTCATATGGTACACAGGAAAGCTGGCCACCACTGTACTTTCAAATACAGAAGAAGAACAAATGCTGGATATGACCTGAGGCTAATGTTATTAAAACAGGATGGGTTTTTTTATTTAAAAAAAACTGATTTGTTGAAGAAATAAAGGATGTGTCTAGACTGAAGGCCAGTCCACTAAAAATCCTGTACAGATGGTCAGAGAAACAGGATAACTGTGATGTGGATGAAAGAGAGATCACCTATATTTGGAGTAAAATATTTTGTAAGCAGAGCTTTAAACACAAAAGGAACACCTCCCTTTCCCTTGAAATGCAGAATATATTAAGTGGTCCATTGAGAACATCAACCATTTTCAAAGGGTCTACAAGATAAATTCCCCGAAGGGACCGGATCCCATCTGATCTCAGAAGCTGAACAGGATCAGGCCTGGCTATTACTTAGTGACACTGCCAACAACGGGATACAATAAAAAGGAATGCAATCATGAATCACCTTTGAATATTCCATGCCTTTAAAAATGTCATGAAATTCATGCAGTCACCATATGTTGACAGGTGACTTGGAACACATGCTTTACTTTTACATGTGACTTGGAACACATGCTTTACCATACGTCTTGAAGAACTATCCATCCTCTGCCTTTGCATTCCCAGCCATTCTACTAGCTTCTGACCTCCATGAGGAGGTCACAAACTAAGTTCTGCAGAGCAGAAGGGAAAGGGAGGAAGTTTGTAGAATAAATTTGAATTAAGCAAATTAAGTGAAGCAGGATTTGGCAATACCAAGCTTTAAGGAAAACAAGCAACCAAGAGACAAGCTAGCCTGCCCAGCTGTAATCAGGACCCAGGGATTAGGATCAGTTGTTGTCATAGCATTAGGTGGCATTAAATCTGGCAGCCTTCTGTGGAGAATTAACAGCAACAACACTTCCACTTAAAGCTTGCTGCTTTAAGAAAGGAGTACGACAATTGAAGATAGCTCCTTCTTCCATGTCAAAGCCCAAATTCAGCTGTCTGTCAACAACAAAGTAAGGGGCTCTGCATACATCAAGTGTAAGCTTCAGTAACTGTTTTATGTGATTGTACTGTACTTTCCAAAGGTGTCTTTGGGGGAGTATAGAGAGAATGCATTAGCTTACAAGAGCAGAAACCCTTAAAGACCTGGAATAAATACTAAGAAGGATCAAGGAAGAAAGTGCAAAGGCAGACTTACTGTTTAACTTAAAGAAAACAAAAATAATGACCATGGAGAATTTACACAAATTCAACCTAGACCATGAGGAAATAGAAACAGTAAAAGAATTCTCATACCTGGGATCAAACATTAATAGAAATGGGGACTGCTGTCAGGAAATCAGAAGAGGATTAAGCATAAGGAGGGTGGCTATGAAAGAACTAGTAAAGATTCTAAAGACACACAACTCAGTACAAAAGTTAGAATCATACGAGCCATTGTATTCTCAGTTATCCTGTATGGATGTGAGAGCTGGACAGTTAAGAAGATATCAATTCATTTGAGATGTTGTGCTGGAGAAGAGTGCTGAGGATCCTGTGGACAGCCAAAAAGACAAAGAAATGGGTCCTAGAACACATCAAGCCAGAGATCTCCCCAAAAGCCAAGTTGACAAAACTGAGGCTGTTGATTTCTGGACACATCATGAGAAGACATGACTTACTGGAAAAAACAACAGTGCTTGGAAATGTGGAGGGAAGCAGAAAGGGTGGAAGGCTGCATGTTAGAAGGATGAATTCTATTAGGAGGTCACGGGTATGACTTTGCAGGAACTAAGAAGATCAATGGAGGACAGGGAGTCTTGGAGATGTCTTATCCACAAGGTCACTATGGGTTGAGATCCACTCAAGGGCAGTTAACAACAACAACAACAACTTCCCAAAGGTGTGTTTGGAGGAGTGTAGAGAGAGTGTATTAGCTTACAAGAAAACTATAAAAAACTCAACAAATTTTGTTTGTGGTTTTAGGGACTGGGCAATGCTGGTGTCAGAACTGCAGCCCTCTCTGTGGTGTGTTGTCCCTTTTAAAACTGAGCCATCACACTGTGCAGAGAGAACCCCTCAAGCTTTTACATTTGTCAACACAATGCAAATAGGATGACTGGACTACTGTGTCCCTGACATGTCTTCTCTCCTTCTGTGTTGTTGACAAGTGGAAAGTGATCACCTGTAATGCCTCCACCAGTCTGAGTGGTTCCTTGTTACTAGAGTGGAGTGAGACTGGACCAAAAGAAAGCCATTCCAACGTGACTTTGGAAATATACCGATTTAAGTTTATCATGAAAATTGACAGCAGTGGAGAATGATATAGCCAGTGACAAGGAACACTGATCTTTTGCACACATGCTTCTGAACTGCATACATTAGATTCAGCTATACACTTGACAATATTACTCTGAACAAAAATGTGGCACTGTGTCAAGTGTGTTGTGTTCATTTGAATTCCACCTGCATTGTTGGTTCACCCCAGATTACTAGACTTTTGTGGGGAGGGAGGGTCTAACTGAAGGAAAATTAATGTCTCTGTGGTGGCATTAAAAATTGCATGTATATTCACTTTGTTGTCTAAAGTTGGGAAGGGAATCATGTGGCCCTCCAGCTAGCAAAGCTAATGGTAAAGAATGCTAGGAGTTACAACACCTGAAGAGTGGCATGATTTCCTACCCTGCTCTAAAGAACAGTATATTTCCGTGCATTTTAAATAAACATATTTCATAGTAAGAGTAAAAAATAGCTAAGAATAGGGAAGGTGAACAATTTTGTTGCCTCAGAAGTTCTCAGCCAATTTTCTAGCCTTTCACATTTTAAAAATCTGTTATGTCTTGGACAAAACTGCCCCAAAATATGTTAATGCTCATGCCCTGCAAAAGCTAATAGGGTGGGAATTGTGCCCTTAGGTACAAGGGTTCCAAAACCAACTGAGCCATGGCCATTTATCCTTAAGGTAGGCTGATCCCTTAATCCATACTCACAGACCATTTGTTGATCTTCATGTTATAGAAAAGTACAAAATAGAGACCCATTAAGGCTAATCCTCTTCAGAATGTATCCCTTCAAAACTCTGGAAATTGTACTGTATAATCTTCACCCCCTTTAGTCTTTCAAGTGCTGTTTTTTGGCATCAAGTTGGCTTTGACTTATGACAACCTTCAAGAGACTGCTGGGAGATCTCCAAGAGCCCTTGTTGTCAACATCCCCACATAGGGCTTGCAAACACAGGGTTGTAACTTCTTTTACTGAGTGAACCCAACAGTCATATGGTCTTCCTCTTTTCCTGCTCCTACATATTACCATCTTTTCCAGAGAGCGATGACATCCCATTATTTGTCCAAAGTATGACAGCCTCAGTTTAGTCATTTTGACTTTTAAAGAGTTGAAGCTTGATTTGCTCTAGGATTCATCTATTTATCTTTTTGATAGACCATGGTAACTGTGGTATCCATAGCATATGTCCCATACATAGCTGCCCAAATGTATAGTTTTAATGCTTGTGCCCTGGGAAAACAAATGCAGTGGAAATTGGGCCCCTTTCAGATATAAGAAGAGCAAAGCAGCAAATAATAGACACTGTGTCTTGTGATACAACCAGAAGGACACTACAACTTAGTTTGACTACTTCATCCACTAATCAAACTAGGAAATTGGTTTAAAATTATTTCAACTTATTTTGTTATTTCTATTTATCAAATAGACTATTTGCCTAGCAAATAAATTCCTCAAGCATCACAAAATAATTTTTTAAAAATAAAACATCTGAAGAAAACCTAAAAGAAATCAACATCACTATGAAAACCAGAACAAAATCAATACAAAACAAGCTAAACAGAAAGTATACTGACAAAATCTTGCTCCATTTCATGTAGATGTTGAAAACCAGCAAGATAGGACCTTGAAATAAAAACACCAGGATAGAGGAAATAATTCCCAACCCCACCTACTTCAAGTGACCTTCCATGAATGGAATTATACAAAGTAGCCTCACCCATTCTAAATTCGGACAACTGCTCCTGAAAAATGACATGGAAATGGCAAATCACATCTGATTAATCCTTGACTAAAGCAGTATTATGAAATTTATGGGGTTGCCATGAGCTGGCAGGTGACTTGAAGATACATTTATGCATGCATACACACACACATATATTAAGTTTCCATAAAATTAGCAGGGCTGCACTCCCCATCCATTCATCACAACTCAATTTCTCCCTGATCAGGCACTCAAAAGCCAAAATTATCCCAGAAGGTGGTGAAGTCTGGTTCAGGCCTAAGAGCAGATCTGCATCTCAATTGAAACATACTCAGAAAATCAGGATCATCCAAGAGGGCCAGGAATCCTGTCCAAAATAACACACTTGAAAACCCTTTCCAAGGAAAGCTTATTTGCATCTAGCCTTTTGTTAATAAGATCTTCTGTGTCTATAGGTGGCAAAGACTACTTCACCTTACAAAATCCAGTGACTAACATCTGAATCTAATCAACTGTCTAATCCTTGCCAGATATACATCAGTTAAATCAGATGTAATTATATTTCCTCAAGTTTTCTTCACATGAGCTCAAGGTGTTTCAACTTGTCTCATGCAGCTCCATTGCCCCTAGTCCTGGAGTGTACCACATGGCTCTGTAATGGAGGATCAGCTACTCGGAAGCTAGTGTGCCACCAAATGACCAGGGCTATGACAGTCCACCATTCATACCAGTAACAAAACCATCCATATCCCTCTACTAGCTGTTAAGTCTTTTCTGGCAGATCATCCTAATATGTTACTCACCTTTCCACAGGGGAACAATTCAATATTTGACCATGACAAGGGACACGGTGCAAAATCTTCCCATCATTCTCTCATCACTGTTAGAAAAAAAACAACTCTCATGTAACCTGTTACGCGTTTGAGGCCAATGACATACTGCAACTGCCCCATTCTTGTCATGGTGGATATGAAGTGCTGGACCATTTCCAGATTTGGTAGACTCTCCATGCAGAATGGGAACTCCCAAGACATCACAGAGGTTCTCAATGACAAGTCTAAGGATCACCTCCCCATCAGCTTTGGAAGCAAAACTAATGGGGACCAGGGTAGGCAGAAAACCAGCAGAATCCTTAATTTGTCTCGCTTGCTCATACAAACACTCCAGATTGGCAGACATTAGGAGCAGAATCCCAAAGAAAACAAAATGTCTGTTCTCTTCCTTTGCCCTATGCGCTATTCTCAAAGCATCACTTCTAAAACCATTAGTGCCACATCTAGTACTAGTATGAGCCTTCAAACTGCTTGCTGACTTATGACAACTTCATTATTTCATTGGTTTCTCTTATGCAAAGAACACTCATGCCTTTCTTTGAAATATAGCCTACAGCACTTGGTATTCTTTGGTGACTCCCCTTCCATGTACTAACCAGCCCTGAGTTAGCGTCCAATACCTTCATGTAGTTTAGGCTTAACCAAAATTGGCAGCAAAAGTGGAGGAAAACCTACATTGTCTTTTGGATATTCCCTTTCAAAAAAGAAGAGAACTAGTGCCCTAGATAAGAGCAGGAACATTCCAGCACCTTCCTGCTTCTGAGAACTTATTTTTCTTACAGTTTAGCCCAGAGAAACACTATGCAGCCTCTGGCTCTTTCAAAAGGGGGATGTCCACCCAGACCCTCAAGAAATTGACCTGCTACAGTACACAGTGACTTCCCTACTCCCTTCTTCATGCTTAAACTGATGCTGAATCAAGTACCCAGAAGACAGTACCATTCCTCCATCTCTAAATTATGTAGAATAGGTTAGCCTCTTCGACCACAATCGGAAGATTTTACCACCCTCCAACCTGACATTCAGCAACAGCAGACCTCTCAGACCTGGGGGCTGACAGGTAAGGAAATCATGATGAATCTGGTTGTGATACTACTGATAGCTAAACACAGAGGAATATTTCATACTTCCGCCTGCCAAACTGTACTGGCCAAAATTCCAATTTCTAGCTAACAGAGTAACAGGATTCTTTTCCTTTGTAGCTGGATATCCCAGCTACATTTCTACTGCAGCCTAGCTTCAGAGGACTCAAAGCAACATGGCCAGGTGATCTCTCATCCATTTAACACAGCCAGACCAGCTTAGCTTTGGAGAACGGAACAACATCAAATGCCATTAGGTCAACCATCCCTAGACTGCTCCAACTCAGGCTGTCTCCAACAGACATTTTTACAATAATGAATATGGAACAAATGCAAGATAGTTTTGAGAGCAGACTCGTGTTTTCAGAGCTTCAAAGGAAACCCCTTTGCAAAGCAAGGCATTTGGAAAACCCAACATTAAAAGCAATTGAGCCAGGCATCCTGAGAGTGATGTGAAGCTACCTCCCCATAGTACTGTGTAACACCACAGTTTGCTGGCAGCTTAACCCAGTGAAAGGTTAAAAATACATCAGCCAAGAGGAGGTGGCTTAGCAGATCAGAAGCCCAGAAGGTCTCTGGCATATTCTTTTGATTACAAACGAACATCACAGAGAAGGAACCATACATGATGACATTCTCAGGTGGTTAACAATTTAAGACAGTAGAAAAAAGAGTACAGTTGAACACTGAACTGCAATAAATATTTTTGTTTATTAGCATAATAAGTATGCTTTTGCCTCCGGTAGGCATTTTTCCAAGGCTCTGAGCTCTTTCTTCATCCACACCCACTGTTCACCTACTACTGGTCTTTTTCATGCATCATTTTGCAGGGAAGTATGTTAGATCAACTACAACCGCAAATTGGTAACCATAATTATGCAGCCACCTGTGATTGCAGAAAACCAGCAGAACATCTCAATTTTGGGTCAAGAAAAATAATGCTCATGCAACCTCCTATGAGTTACAAATTTATTTCTGTTTTCCTAAATTTATTCTGATTTGTGTTAAGTGAAGAAGAGATCATGCCTTCCAAGACCCTGAAACCCCAACAACACCCTATATTCCAGTGGTGGCAATCCAATGGCACGCATGCCTTCTCTGGCATGCAGAGCTCTCTCTCTGGGCTTGCACACTTACTTCTCTTCTTCCCCTGCCCTCCTGTTCCTTCAACTGTCTCTGGGGAGGCAGTTAAGGGGACAGGAGTGGGGAAATAGGAAGAGCCATTGCATGCTTATTCCTCCTCATCCCCCAGAAGTCCTGTCCCCCCGGAAGGCAGAAGTCCCTCTCCAAAAGTCCTGCCCCCAAGCACCAGGTGACACCTGGTGCGAGAACACCACTTTTGGCACTCAGTCCCTAAAAGGTTCACCATCACTGCTATATTCTTCCCACCTGTCTCCAGGGATTTTTAATCAGACTTTTGTCTATATATAGTATTTTAAAATCATAACTAGTTACTTGAATTAAAAAGAAACTAGATATAAATCTCTCTCATCACTGAGATTTCTATTAAGCTGAATTGTGCTCCTAGAACAATTTTCTATGATTTCTCTGGTAGCACAGTTCTGAAAAATCACAGGAATGCTTGCAGAACAGTTCTTTGAACAGCCCCTCATTTTCTACAAATGTATTATAACCACTAACCCACTTAACAGGCTTTCAAATTGAAACTAAGCTCAGGTCCCAATAAGCACAATAAACATTAGGTAGGATTTACACTCTATCTAGTCTTGCGATGCTAGACTCAAAGTGTGAAGTGAAAAATACAAAGCAATCTTCTAACATCCAAACAATTATACCTTTATTGGGCCAACCAAAATGCATAATTACACGTTGCAAGCTTTCGAAGTCACACTGGCTTCTTCATCAGGCAAACAGGAGAAAGAAATTGAAGATTTCAGTCATAGGCTTGCATTTTTTTGTTTCTGGTCTCAGTTCAGATGGCAGGGAGGGCTATCTGTAGGCTATCTCCAGTGACCGCATGGCCAAAGGGGGGAGGTGCCAGCCTGCAGACAGCCCTCCCTACCATCTGAACTAAGACCAGAAACAGAAAATGCTATACAATCCACAACAGGGAGACAGAATTTGGGCAATTTTACTTACTAGTAAATTAGATTAAATAAGTGTTACATGGACAGCAAAACATCTTACACATACAGTGAGGCTTATTTCATTAGATGAGGGCCACTCTCTTAAAAAAAGTAGAATCCACAAACACATAGTTGCAGAGATGTTCATCTAGTTGTACAAAATTTAACAGTAGGAGCATATTAAGCATAGATCATGCCATCATGTGACACTTTGGCTATCTTTAACAGTAGGAGCATATTAAGCATAGATCATGCCATCATGTGACACTTTGGCTATCACTAAATCTATCATGCAAATTTTAGCTACGAACTATTTACCTATTACATATAACCCAATTGTTGAAAGCATTACGTCACTAAACTAACAGATGCTTAAAATGCAGTTAATGTTGAAGTTTCCCAAATGGCCAAAGAATGAAAGATGCAAAGCAAGTTTAACTTCCAAAAATCCTCACATAATATAGGCAGGTCTTCTATTTTGTCCATGCCACAAACCTATCTGTGAAGTTCAGGACTCAAACATACATTTTAAACTAATGGCCTTGGTTTTATTTTTAGCTGGAGTGTTGTACAATGCTTTTAAAAATGGCCACAGTAACCTAAATCTCTAAATGGACATCATAAACGCATACTGTGTTTGATAAAAGCATACTGTGTTTGATTTGAGAAAGTTAAATCCAGTTTCTGATTATGACAGATGATGAATTTGTTTTTCATTTAAGAGTGTTTATGGGATCTTCTATCATTATCAGTTCATCCTGAATCGCTTGGAAACTGGACTACAGCAATGCAGCATGCTTAGAGTTGCCCTTGGAATCTCTCATTTATATTAAAAATTAATAGCGCAGTTCCACAGCTTTAGCATCAACACAGTCTTGCATCAGAAAATGCCATTGAAAAGTTGTAGAGGCTTTTAAAGTTGTATGGCAAGCAGCATAACTTCGGGCTACTTTATGTAACAAAGAAAATTGGCCCAGGGATAAAACACATACCTGCAGTGTCATAACCTTGACAACTTTCAAGAGACAACCTAAACATTGGACTAATTGGGAAGCCTATCAGAACTGTCTGGATTCTCTTTAAAGAGCAGGTAAGAAGGTAGTAATTTTCATCAGGACCTCAGTATGTACGATGAAGAATTTACCCTAGTGAAATTTTTGTTTCTCAAAATGTTGTTTGGCCTCCTGCAAAGTTTGTGTTGGCATCCATAAAATGGGGGGAGAGGATTAATATCCATATAGTAGGGGTAATCTTAATCCAAACCATGCCAAGGAGAGAATTGCATGTTATAGTTATGATGAAGATTCTCACCCACACCCAACAGCATTATGAAAAAACAAGATGAGAGACACATACTAGTTTGCTCTATGGCTGTGTAAAGAGGTTCCACTAAAGGGTACTACACTTACATTAATGTCAAAAGATACAGACTGTCTCTGTAGTAAGCAGGCCTCCATTTCAGTATTTCAAGCAGCTGCAATAGAGCAAGGAGAAGTGGAGGACCAGGTCGAACCACATAGGACCTGCTGGGAATCTTGTTAAGGATGCCAAACTAACTCAGAAAGGCAATTCCTAAGTTCTTCAGCAGAGAGGTATAGTTCACATTACATTACACAGATCATTTATGCCTTTAAAGGACCATGACAGAATAGTAGAGCACATGCTACATGGACCAGTGCTCTGACTTTGTAAAAGGCTCTACGATCCTAAGAAGGCCTAAAATTTCAATCTTAACGTCCTTTTATTTCAAATGGAGAATCCATCTCAACAAAATCAAATGTAAATGAACTAAGCTTTACTTAGATCTAGCCCCAAGTATTTACATAATATTAAAAATAAAAACAAAATTATTTTTACATTTGAGAAAATAAAATGCAAACCCTGACACAGCCAAGTCTTCACTTGAATCTCATTTATGTATGTGTGAACCAGCCCAAAGAACAACCCACTTGCATGAGTTAAACAACCTTAAGAGGCATTAAGATGAAGAAATGTCACCTGTCTTGTTTATGACCATTATATTGTATCACAGAATCAGAAACCCCGACAAAGGAGTTTGTCTCCAGTATGAGCATATGACATCAACAGCTTTTTCCTTCACATTATGCTTTGCACAAAAATGTCTCTAGCACTTTTTCGTTTTGGGAATCAAGGTATTCATAGAGGAACAGATGCAGAAAGTAAAGAACAGGCTGGTTGCTTACAGAAATCCAGGTTGAGTCTCCTTTATCCAAACTGGTTGGGACCAAGTGTTTTGGATTTTGGATTATTTATGTATTTATTCATTTATTTACTTGAATTTTGGGATACCTGTATTTGCACATATATACATAATGCAATATCTTAAAGATGGGATACAGGTCTAAACACAAAATCCATTTATGTCTCATATACACTTTGCAATTTAATGTAATATTTTAATAATTTTGTCCATGAAACAAAGTTTGTGTACGCTAAATCAGCCACCCAAGAAAAAAAGTTTTAGTTCTGGGAGTATTTAGGATTTTGGAATTCCAACTAAGAGAGACTCAAACAGTATGAGACTCTACCTGTTCAAACAGCTCATTCTCTGTCTGTGTAATTCATCCTCTATCCATGCAACAAGGCAGCACTTACTGTAGCTTCATGCAAAAATAGAAATAAATTACACACACACACATATCAGGTACTTAAATTATCAGAGAACAAAAATCCTCTTCATTTTACAGGAAGAAAAATATTTTTTGTAATTTCATGTTTAGCATACAAGAATAGAACGGGTCACAACTAAAGAGTCCTGACAAGCATTTGGCACTTCAGTCAAGAAATAAGAAAACTAGGAATGGGTAGGGCAGATATGAAAGAACTAGAAAAGATGCTGAAGAGCAAAGATATACAACAGAGCACTAAAATCAGAACCTTGCAGGCAACAATATTCCCCATCACCGTGTATGGATACAAGAGCTGGACAGTGAAGGAAGCAGACAGAAAGAAAATCAGTACATTCAAGATGCGGTGGTGGAGAAGAGTGCTTAGGATACTACGGACGGCCAAAAAGTCAAACAAATTGGTCCTTGAACAGATCAATCCAGAACTCTCCTTGGAAGCCAAGATGATCAAATTAAGGCTGTCATATTTTGTCCACATAATGAGAAGACATAGATCATAACAAAACAAAACAAAAAATAATGCTAGGAAAGGTAGCGGGGAGGAGGGGAAGACCACAAATAAGGTGGATGAACTCAATCAGA
This sequence comes from Sceloporus undulatus, assembly GCF_019175285.1. Lineage (NCBI taxonomy): Eukaryota > Metazoa > Chordata > Lepidosauria > Squamata > Phrynosomatidae > Sceloporus > Sceloporus undulatus. The sequence goes on from NC_056526.1 coordinate 110,039,910, forward strand.
GGGGTCATAGACATGGGTTTACAGGGACTGAGCAGAACAGTGGAGGATAGGGAGTCCTGGAGATGTCTCATCCACAGGGTTATTATGAGTTGGGGCTGACTCAAGGGCCTCTAACAACAAAAACAAAGAAAAAAAGCTGTAAGTGCTGGGAGCTCTAATGATTTTAATCAGCAAGTAATGAGAAGTATTAGAACACATGCACATAAGTGTATCCCACCAAAATGTAATCTACTCTTCAATAACTCAGTGTGGCAAGGAGTAATTCAGGAAAGAAAAAGATTTATCAAAAGGTCTGGTCAATGCCATGGTCTTTAGCTGCCATCAAAGAACAAGAGAAAAAAAGCAAAAGAGATGTTGACATAGTTTTAACATCCCCAGGCAACTGAAGAACAGGCTGTCAGCAGACTGATTCTCCCCAAACTCTCACCAGTTACCAAAACAGTGTAAGAAGTTATGACACCATAATTTAAGCCTGAATCCTATCCAGCTATACAACAATTGAAACTCAGATGTGTGGCACATCACAGAATCTGCAAACACTTTAAAAAGGTAATTGTAAAACAAGACATAGAGATGAAATCTGTGTTCATCAAAAAAGACATTTAGAAAAGAATTCAGAGGGGAGTAAAAATTCTTCACTGAACATAAAGAAGCCACAATGCTAAATGTCTGTCAATTACAAAGGGAAAAGACAAGACCCATTCTTAGAATCTGGGGATGGATTGTGCTAGAATCACTCAGTGTTAAATCCAAAGAATTAATTTATACTGGGATAAGGAGCAGGAGTTGTGCAGAAGGCAACTGTGCATATCAGAAATAGAGGCTAGTGTAAAAGTTTTATTGTTAGGTATGGAACAACACAAGTTAATAGTTGGTGTAGTTCTTTTTAAGAACCCAAAACAGAGCTTGGGAAGTTTTCCTTTTTAGACTACAACTCCCATAATCCTCCAGGATTTGTAGTCTCAAAAAGAAACCCATCCAACTAACCCTAGTCAAAAGGATGTGGAGAGTGCCAAAATTGTCATTTTAGCAAGCTGGCTATTCACTGCAGCACAAATCTGTTAGTAGCAAATCTGTAGCTGGAAGATGCAATCTATTTTCCTTTGCTTTAACATTTGTGGGAAAAGTCTGTCATAACTGTGCACACAAGACAAGAGTTTCCCCTTACAGCACAGACTAGATTTATGAGGGGGGGATGAGGTTGTAGAGTTGCCACCACTCTCATCTGTCCTTTAGCAATGGCTTGCTTCTCTACTAGAAGGCAGAGTGCCTATTATTTCTCTGGCTATCAAAAGTTTATTTAGTATTCCTTAGGTTCAAGACAGCTGGCTCAAAATGTGTCTTTGTAGCTTCCTTTTGTAGACATTTCTGAACTGAGATGGTAGGTATTGCTCATTATCAAGAGAAGAGATGTTCCTCAGGAGCAAGAACATCCATAATAGTCAAAGTGCTTTGATTAAGCCAAGCACAAGGAAAGGTTTGGGGCATGTGTCCCTTTAGACATTGTTTTAGTCCACCAGGCTTTACCAGAATAGCTAATGCTCAGAGATGATAAATTGCAGTTCTACAACATCTGGAAGACTGGCATAAGAGCAAGCGAGCCCATTTTAAATGCAGCTAACCACAATGTCAATATAGACCCATTGATGATTAGAGAACATAGGAAGGACACCACCCCCAATTCTGTTCCTCTGTCCCTTGTGCATGAGAGCCAAAACAGGCTCTTTCCTTACTCCTCCCCTTGCTCTGCATTTATCTATTCATTTTATCCCATTCTACTCATTTGTAGTTGCTCCCACTTTTGCCCATGCTTGACTCTTACATTTAATGACACATACACAGCACTCCTACTCACTTTTAAGCAAAGGAGTCTCCAGCACCATGCAGAATGTAGACAACAGAAGAGCCCTGCATTTTCTGTTATCTACTTTCTCCTTCCTTTCTTTTTGTGCATTTACCTCATCACCAGCAGCAGCCCATCTTTCATTCAGCTTTGCTTCCATGTTAGGTAAAGCTAGCAGAATAGTTGCCAGATCAAAAACAGAAAGCCAACTGGTGCCTGCTCCAAGTGACATTCTAGAGATGTCAATGGAGCTACATGTGGCCAACCCTACCTGCGCTGTGGCAATAGTGACCAGATGCCAAGTACCTCATGCTATTTACCTCCTTCCCATTCTCTGAGCAATGCCAACATGAAAGGAAATGGCAATATGTATTCCTACCATATGTTCTGGTTGGCACAAGTTGTAACTGTCATGTAGCATCGCCCATGCCAAAAGAGAACTTGTAAGAAAGAGCTTTTAGGCAGCAACTCAATGCACAGACATAATAGATATAAATCACTAGGTCTCACTAATGAATTGAGATGCATGGGACTGAGATGGTATGCTATATACTCACACTATTGGCCTTCAAATTAGGACCCCTGTGTAAACACATGTTGAGAAACACTGGGAAGCGGAAGAGAGAAGTGGATGTTGGTTTTCTACCTTGCACTGTGCTCATTTCTAGCAATGAGAAAGGGACACACTATTGCCACAGCTCAGGTAGGGTTGGCCACATGTAGTTTATGGTGCTCCTTTGACATCTCTAGAACATCACTTTGCTCAGGCATCACTTGGCTCTCGGCAGATCATTCTTCTTCTCTGCAAGCTTTACCTAACATGAAAGCAAAGCTGAATGGAAGATGGGGCTACTGCTGGGTGGGGGAAAATAAATGCACAAAAAAAGAGAAGAGAAAGAGAGGGAAGAGAAGATAAAAATAGATACACTATTTTCAGAATCAAGAGTCTCTCATATAACTTACACAACTCACCTCATTTAAAGTAGTGGAGGTGTCTACTACTTTTGACCAGCCAAATGAACAGTTTCACTGACTCTCCTACAGACTCCCTCCACCAATCAGGCCTTTCTCCCCCACAACCACAGCTTGGAAAAGATACTTGGGACACTACCTTCCCAGAGTCCTCCACCACACTGGCTGGAGAGTGCAGAAGCTGCAGTTTAAAAAAGATTTCCCCCAAAATTCTTCCTTGGGGAAAAGCAGGCAGAGTGAGCAGCCAGCTGGGCACCACTGCTTGTAGTAATCAACCCATATATCTACCAATCTTCCCTCTTCAGTGAAGAGGGTAGCTTGTTGGATATCACAACTTGAGTTTGATCCCAGGGCTCCAAGATTGACTCAGCCTTCCATCCTTTCGTAGGACACTAAAATGAGTACCCAACTTGTTGAGACAACCACTTACAGAGTCTGAATTCACTATGAAGCAGTATACAAATGTAAATGTTATTGCTATTGAAGGAGACCTTTTTAGCAGCAGAGGTCCAACCATCCCCAAAGCTGTCTTTGATGCTTCAGGAACAGGACAGAAGGGGTTGGTAGCAGTTTGGTTCTGCATGGCCAAGTATCTCAAGGGGCATGGAGAACACAACCACCAGACCATGCCAAGCCCTTTGTTCCAACCACAGAACTGGGAAGGTAATGGGAATCACATAACGACTACTAAAATGCTCTCCTTGCGCTGCTATGGCTAAAATGCTTGGAAGAAGGATGACCACTCCTCATTATACTTGCTAGAGAGCAATCCTACTATGCAGGGCAAATGGCCTTGTTGAGGCCTTGGAGGCATCATTTCACAGTGACACTCACACTGATTGCTGTCAATAGACAACAATCTATGCCAAACCACAGGAGTAAATCAACAGCAGATATTTTACCACTACATGACACCCCTCCTGTTCTACACTGCTTCTTACTTTCCCCTCCTGCAATATGAAGTCTGATTTAAAACAAGAACAGGACACAGCAAGTAACAAGCCAACTGTAAAACACAGTCTTACACATCCACACAAGCTTAGTCTATCTGGCTTGGCAGCTCCCACTGTCAGTCCATTTGCTGTATTACTATCCCCCTCCACTTTGTTACCAGTTAAGGGGATGGAGGAAACTGGCAGGCAAACTTTTATATTCATTAATTTTTGAGCAGTCATAATCTGTCAGCAGTAGTTTACTGATCAAGAAACGGCAGCTGTAGTCTGATGTGGTATCTTTTCCAAGCTCTAGATGACTGATTCCCAAACTTTGGTCCTCCAGTCACCATGGCCAAAAGCAAGAATCCTGGGTGTTGAAGTCAAAATTAACTGGAGGACTAAAATTTGGGAATCAATAGTCCAACACTCTGGTCCAACAACACCTTCTCCATCCCTTTTTATGAGCAGGGTAACAATAACCCTATGTGCGCTTACTTCGGAGTAAGTCTTGCCAAGCCCAGAGGGGTTTATTCCTGAGTAGACAGAAATATTTATATTCCCACCTTATATCAAAAGATCTCAGGGCAACACACAATAAAATTAAAGTAACATATACATTAGCGAAGGTTAGAGAGCCAGTGTGGTGTAGTGGTTTGAGTGTTACAATTGTGACTCTGGAGACCAGGGCTTGATTCCCTGCTCGGCCATGTAAACCCACTCAGGGGAAGGCAATGGCAAACCTCCTCTGAACAAATCGCTCCAAGAAAACCCAGGATAGGCTCACCTTAGGGTCACCATAAGTCAAAAATGACTTGAAGGCACACAACAACAACAACAACAACAACAACAACAGAAGGATTAAGTTTGCTCCAAAGCCAATACCCAGAAAACAAGAAGTCATTTCCTTTAACTCTCATTTTCCATTTGTTTTGCTTTGTTGTTAATTTCTACCTCTAAGATCAAATTACTGACACTATGCAGTTCAGAATTGTACCTCATGCTTTTTAATCTTTGTTGCTGTTGTTGCTGTGTGCCTTCAAGTCATTTCCAACTTATGGCAACCCTAAGGCAAACCTACCATGGAGTTTTCTTGGCAGAATTTGCCATTTCCTTCCCCTGAGACTGAGAGTGTGTCACTTGCCAAAGGTCACCCAGTGGGTTTCATGGCTGAGCCAGGAATCAAACCCTGGTCTCCTACATGTAGTGAAACAATGCTACTTTCTGGGTTCTCTTTGTTCAACATGGCAACAAGGAAGCACAATTAAATTTCTGGAAACTTTTCCAAGGCACTCTTAAAAGATCCACAGGCAAAGCACATGCTGTCTACATGGAATTGAAACTATCTCTTTTTCAACATTCACTAAAGAAGCCCAATATTAAATCTATCGTTTTTCTGCCTATCCATTTGCTTCAATTACAATGGCAAACCTCCACTGAACAAATCCTGCCAAGGAAACCCCATGATAGGTTCGCTGTCAGAAACAATCTGAAGGCACACAAAAACAGTAGCAACAACAACAAATAATTTACCCAAGAGCTGCTGCTGCAGCAAAACATCCAGAGATATCTACATTGCTTTCATAGAATCATAGAGTTGGAAAAGACCACAAGGGCCATCCAGTCCAACCCCCTGCCATGCAGGAACTCTCAATCAAAGCATCCCCGACAAACGGCCATCCAGCCTCTGTTTAAAGACCTCTAAGGAAGGAGACTCCACTACTCTCCAAGGGAGTGTATTCCACTGTCGAACAGCCCTTACTGTCAGGAAGTTCTTCCTAATGTTGAGCTGGAATCTCTTTTCCTGGAGCTTGCATCCATTGCTCCGTGTTCTAGTCTCTGAAGCAGCAGAAAACAAGCTAGCTCCCTCCTCGATATGACATCCCTTCAAATATTTAAACAGGGCTGTCATATCTCCTCTTAATCTTCTCTCCAAAATACAGATTGCATGACATTGCTTCAGAAAAAGTTAAGATAAAACAGCTCTGGAAAAATGCGAATACCAAATATTTTTGAACGGCTTCCTAAGAAAGTGAAATATTTATTATATTAACAAGATTCATTCCTCAAAATGCTTTTGTGGAAACCAAGCTGAAAGTTAAGTTGAGAAATACTCCAGGTTTATAACTTTTGGAACAACAGTTTACATCTTATCTTAACTTTTAAAATAAGCTGTGCTTGTATGCTTTTTTCCCCTCCCCTTCTCTACTAAACATTTTCTCTTTTTTCCCTTTTCTTTTGTTGGCTTTTTAAAAATAATTTATTATTTCTAAAGATAAACACGGTACAGTTGTCCCTCTCGATTTGCTTGGAAGACGGTTAACCCAAAAAAAGCTTGAGTGACTTGAGTAAGATACACCAAGAAACTACCAAATGCTCTATCATTCCAACACTGTCTATTACAAGAGTTGGAAATCTTTGACCTACCAAATGATCTGGGAACTGAAGTCCAAAACAAATGGAAAGCAAAGATTTTGCATTCCCAACCTATAATAAGCTGTAAGTTTCCATATAAATGTCTGATATATTGCAAAAGACAAACATGGGGGCTAGAAAAGGACGAACAGAATATATCCCACTAAAATTTCAAGTAATAGCTTCTGCAAGCAGGCAGAGAGAAGGTACATAAACTGTTTGGACTAGCTCTATAGATACCTATCAGTCAATCAATCTCAGATGCAGTCTTCAATATCCAATACTACCCTCTATAAACGTTGTTTGGTTTCCCTAAGTGCGCAGCACTAGCAATGCTGGCTCAAAAAGCTACTAGGGGGGCTTTCCCTTCTTCTATAAACTTGTAGCAGATGCTCAGACACACCTCTAGGAACCACATGGCATCAGTCAGGGAGCATCTCTGAAATCATGCACTGCAGCATCACTAGAGATGTTAGGGAACATTTAAGTTGTACTATCATTTAAGTTGTACTCAGCACTGGCATTCTTGATCACAGATTCTCTTGTATTCAGGCATACGCAGACAGCATGGCAGTTTTTAAATATATATATATATATATAGAGAGAGAGAGAGAGAGAGAGAGAGAGAGAGAGAGAGAGAGAGAGTTACCTGGAAAGACTACAACTGAAAACACAGGACCTAATGTCGATATTCTGCATGCAGTGTATGAAGCATGCCTTTCCTATGGCCTGCAGAATGCAGTACTCTGGTACCATTAGGATGCAGAAACATAGCAAAGTTATAATAAAAGGGAGTTGTTGGGGAAAACACAATGGATGAGAAAAAAGCTAGAGACAGCACAAATATGCAAGAGGTTGTCTACCGCTGGCCCATACAACTCCTTAGTCCCTTATAAAAAGAGATTTTTGATTAGATTAGTAAATACTAAGCAACTGAGACACCAATATTCTTTAATTCCAAGAGGAAATTAACAGGTAATAAAGAGCTTCTAGCTACTTGGATCAAGAGCTAGTGTGTAGTGGTTTAAGCACTGGGCTATGACTCTGGTGACCACAGGTCAAATCCTGGCTCAACCATGTAAAGCCACTGGGTGACCTTGGGTAAGTCACACACTCTCAGCCTCAAGAGGATGGCAAGAGCAAGCCTTCCTACGAGGAAACTTGCCAAGAAAACTCCATGATAGGTTCGTCTTAGGTCTGCCATAAGTTGGAAATGACTTTAAGGCACAAAACAACACAAAATTCCAGGTGGTTCCAGAGAAAGGCCCTTGAAGTAATCCCATTCAACATAAGGAAATTCCAAGGTATGTCCGTCATGGCAAATACTTTGTCAGATCACTGCAGCACCAAACTTTTCATTATCAGGAAAGCCCAAACTGAGCAAAAATGTAACACTGCATACTAAAGGCATGCTGTTGGTGCAAGGCTTGTACACATTTCACAATCCATCTTGTTTGGTGAAAAAGTGTGTCAGACATTACCAGCTCCTGACATCATATGCCACTGAGGATTTGAAAAAATGCTGGAAAAAATAATGCATCCTTTCCAGCAATTTTTTCTTCCAGAGCTGCTTTGGAGGTATCAATGAACCAGCAGAGGAGTGCATCCCAAAGTTCTTTGCAGTGTTAAGGGAATGTTAAGTGAAACTTTAGGACTGCTGCAAACAGCCACACATGGGCCAGGTTGTAGCCCACATCTGTTGCAAGACTGCAAAGGACTCCAGGGCACACCGATGCAACTTCGGAGCGTAACAAGTTGCCTTTGAGCCAGCTTTGCAAACAGACCTGGCTTCTGAAGGGCTGAAGACATGTTAAAGAAGCAAAATGTGATAAATTTCATTTTACCCTTGGTGACGTTTCTCCAAAGAGAGGCCTGTTGTCCAGGCCTCTGGTTCCATAGGTCCTGGTAGTGAAGTCCTCCATTATTTCCCCAAACCTTCTCTCAAGTTCAATCTTTCTCTTATTTAATTTGCTCTTTCCCACATAGGCAGATGCTCTCAGAACAAAGCCATCCCTTGTTTGAAAGATGCCTGAAGCTCACAGCACAGATGTAGCACCAGGCGGAGTGAAGAGTTTATTCATGCATCTCTCCTCGAGCGCCAGACCCGACGGACGATTTGCGACTCAAAGCCAGAAATCCAAGCCTTGCCACCACGCCTCAGCTTTCTTCCTCATGATCAGCAGCTGAGGAGAGACACAAATGTGATTAGAAGACCTGTATATTCTTTATATTGGCATGACCAATTTGTTAAAGATACACACTTGCTCTCTGTTGAAAATAGGAAAAGCTGCGGATTGCACTGTTTCGCGCATTTTATCCCCTTCTAAAAAAGAAATTATTTTTAATTAAAGTAAAATTTAATGAAGAAAATTAATATATATATATAAATAAAACAGAAATGGGAAACTTGCAGCACTCCCCAAAGGTCCACAGATTCCCAGTTCACATTGGCCTCAGCACTCAGGCTTCCAGAAGAGGATGGAAATTGGAGGGCTACAGGTTCCTGACTCCCAAGGGATACGCCAAAGTTTTCTCTTTGGCCACAGAGAAGGAGGTGGCAGAGTGGATTCTATATGTGTGTGTGTGTTGTATGGTTTCAAGACTTATGGTAACCCTAAGGTGAACCTATTACAGGGTTTTCTTGTTCTGTTTCTTCAGAGAGGGTTTGCTATGGCCATCCTCTGAGGCTGAGAGCCTGTGACATGCCCAAGGTCCCCCAGTGGGCTTTAATGGCCAAAATGGGGGATTCAAACCCTGGTTTCCCAGAGACCTAGTACAACACTCAAACCATGATGCCAGGCTGGTTCTCAGAGGACTGTACCCCCTTCAAACTGCAGTTACAGAACTTCAGCTTCCAGTACTCCATGATGGTAAAAACTTCCCAGCAAAGGATAATCCACCACCCTGGACCCAAGGGGTTTCTCTCCCTTGCTGGGGAGAAATTTCCCATAGGGAGTAAGCACCCCAAAGGTGAATACAGTCCACCCTCCAGAATCCCCTTCAGTATCCCATGACCGCCTCCTGTTGCTAGATGTGCTGACAGAGCCTCTTTTCCAACTACACTGTAGAAATAACGCACTTTGACACCACTTTAACTGCTGTAGCTCCATCCTGTGGAATCCTGAGATTTGTAGCTTTACAAGCCTTCTCAGTTAAAGAGTGTTGCTGGCTTTGGACTGCCTAGTTTGGCTCCAGAGATGAAGTCGGAGGGAGAAAGGGTCTGAATTTAGTTGGGGACGAGAGCAGAGGAAGAAATCCAAACCTGGCATCCACATTGCACCAATGAAGAGAAAAAGTGGTGTCAAGGTGCATTTATTTCTACAGCGCAGATGCACCCCTGAGATAGACAGAGCAGGAGTCTCTTCTATGTAGAGAAATCCCAGGGGAAAAAGGAACCCACACTGAAAGCGATGATCCAAAAGCAGGGGTGCCCAGGATTTGCAGTCAACAGGGACTCAACAGTCAACATAACTGGTTTCTTAGTCCTGCCAAGAACTGAAATCCTGGGAGGCCAGCCTTGGGTTTCTTTAAACCAAAGCCAATCTTGGTTCTGATGCCTCCGCCAAGAACAAATCCAAAGCCAGAGGGATTCCTTTGGGGGGAAAGGAAGGAAAGAAGAAGGAGGCAAAGTTAGTGGCTGCATGGATGGTTCCTTTCATTCATTTCCCCCCCAGCCCCATTTTATGGTGTCCTCCCAGTGATCTCTCAATGGTCTCCACTTTTAAATCAGAGTGCCATCATCACCTTTCACCTTTCCCACCAGATTTAGTCAGTTGCAGCAAAGGGGACTGAGTTCAAGTTCTGCCCTCAAACCCCTCCTTTTTATAAAATATAAACCTTTTCTTTGCCCAGCCTGGAGCCCTTGGCAGTTAAACCGGTCTCAAACCAGATTATTCCTACCATGTGGATGCCAAGATTGGCTTCTTTCCCCCTCAATAAATTCAGATCTTTACTCCTTCCCTCCAACTTGATCTCTGGAGCCAAACTAGGCACGTGCCTAGAAAGGGGACAAAAATAAGAATGCCACCAACGTTCCAAAATGGAACGCTCCGACGTTCCAAAATGGAACGCTGGCCCCGCCAACGTTCCACCGCCGTCTCTTACCTTTTTCCCATGCAGAGCCCCATTGAAATCAAAGCAGCTCCTGCTGCTGCTTCCACTGGGGCTAGTGCTGCAAGTTCCTGCCTTCCCCCTAATTAACCCAGCAGCACTGTCGCAAACTCCCCGGCTTCCTCCTGCCCTCCCTCTCTATCAAGTCCTGCCTTCTTCCCCTGCGGAGCTGATTGGCCTCCTCCTGGAGCCAATCACAAACCAGGGAATACCTGCACCTTGCTGCAAATCTGGGTTTCTCTCTCTTTGCATTCAAAGGCAGGGAGGAGTCAGGATGGCATGGCATGACTTCCTCTTTCTCAATTTCTCTCCCTTTTTAAATAGGATGATTGGCCTCCTTCCTTAAAGTCAACCTATGCTCAGAGGACATCTCCCTGTTGGCTACAGTGTGGTTTTGGTGCCTTCTAGTCCTTTCCCCAAAGACTTGAAAACCCATCATAGGGTTTTCTGGGCAAGATTTGTTCAGAGGGTGGTTGTTGTTGTTTTGCCATGGCTTTCCCCTGAGGCTGAGAGAGTGTGACCTGCCCACCCAGTGACCTCAAGGCTGAGAGGGGATTCGAACCCTAGCCCAACACTCAAACCACTACACACACTGGCTCCACTTTGGCTATACACATATTTGCTACGGTTAGGGGCACAAGACCTCCATGAATATGGAAAAGCTGCAAATAACAAAAACACCATGTTTTTACTTGAGAGGACACCCCTCTAGGGCTCTCTAGGTCCTCCAGTGCAACTCTACAGTCAATGTCCAACAGACACTGGCCATAGAATTGCGCTGGAGGAGCTACAAATGCCTAGTGGAGTGTTCTCTCTAAGAATCTCTAGGTCTTTCAGTGCAACTTTTAGTTAAAGTTGACCATAGAGTTGCACTGGAGGACCTAGACATTCCTAGAGAGAACGTAATCAAATCCGTGAATGATCAAATCCACAAATATCAAAGTCACAGATATGGAGGGAAGAGTGTAGAGCAGACCTGTGCAACTTGACAGTGGGTAGGAGGCCAAAATTAAATTAAGTTCTTCAGGCCACAAATAGGTTTTAATTTAATATTGATTTATTAAGTATTAATTATGAATAATAATTGATACTATTAACATTAATTCCGTCCTCTGTCCGGCGTTTCTTCCTACACATAGCCCTCTCCTCAGGAGGAGGCCAAGCAGTGGAGGAGCCTTGACATTGTTCCATCCTTGCGGGCTGTCCAAAATCCTTTGGCAGGCTGCATGCAGCCCCCCAGGCCATATCTTCTGCAAGCCTGCTATAAAGCAAGGTGCAATGACATCCAACATCCACAAAACAGGGATACTTTATTGGGCCAACCGCAATGCAACCCCCTCTGAACAAATCTTGTCAAGAAAACCCCACCTTTGGGCCACCCTCAATTGAAAACAACAAGTTTGCAACATGTATATTGTGCATTTTGGTTGGCCCAATAAGAGTGTCCCTGATTTGTGTGCTCAGGATGTTACGGTTCTCAGATGAGTAGGCACTCAAGGTGCTCAGCAATGGTTCTTCTTCATCCTGGAGACAAGTGACCAGTGGGGTCCCACAGGGGTCTGTCCTGGGCCCAGTGCTATTCAACATCTTTATCAATGACTTGGATGAAAGAATAGAGAGCATGCTTATCAAATCTGAAGATGACACCAAATTAGGAGGAACAGCTAGTACCCCAGAGGACAGGATCAAAATTCAAAATGACCTAAATAGATTAGAAAGCTGGGCCAAAGCTAACAAAATGAATTTCATCACAGAGAAATGTAAAGTACTGCACTTGGGGGGGGGGGGATGAAATGAACAGATATAGGATGGGGGACACTTGGCTGAATGAGACTACATCTGAAAGGGATATAGGAGTCCAAGTAAACCACAAATTGAACATGAGTCAACAATGCGATGTGGCAGCTAACAAGGCCAATGCGATTCTAGGCTGCATCAATAGAAGTATAGTGTCTAGATCAAGGGAAGTAAAAGTTCCACTCAGGCCCCACCTGGAATATTGTGTCCAGTTCTGGGCACCACAATTCAAAAAGGATGTTGAGAAACTGGAGCGTGTCCAAAGGAGGGCAACTAAAACAGTGAAGGGTCTAGAAACCATTTCCTATGAGGAACGACTTAGGGAGCTGGGGATGAGTTGGACTGGAAAGCCCTTGTGGTCTCTTCTAACTCTATGATTCTATGAAGGTGCACAACTTTGAGGGCAGCATCACCACATTTACCTGTGTGTGTTGTGTGCCTTCAAGTCTTTTCCAACTTACGGCAACCCTAAAGGAAACCCATCATAGAGGTTTCTTGGGAAGTTTCTTCAGAGGGGGGTTGCAAGTGATATCCTCTAAGGCTGAGAGTGTGTGACTTGCCAAAGGTTGTCCAGTGGGTTTTCATGGCATAGTTTAATTGTCCATCATTCTACCATTGTCTCTAATGGAAACAGGAACTCTGATTTTCATGTTGAGATCCTCTTTCATTTTGCTGCCAGGGAGGGCTTTTCAGCATCCAGCAATTGACTGATTCAAGCTTCAAGTGAAATAGAGCATTGAAGTCCAGGTCAGTCTACCTTTGGATAGCAAATCGCAGAGAAAATAACCTTCAATAGCTTGTTAGTGAAGGCTTAGAAACATGTGGCCAGACACTGCTGGAAACAGAAAAGGTCTGATCCAGTAAGGAATGCTTTCTGTGTTTTAAGGATTCTAATAGGTGAGTAGTCTGCAACATGCTGACCCTTAGATATTGGACTGTCATTCTGAGCGTTCCTCACCATTGGCTACAGAGGCTAGGCCTGATGGCAGTTGCAGTCAAGAAGTCTGGAGGGCCACATTTTGCTGGCTGTGAGTAGGGTAGCCACACACAAAAATAAAAGACAGGGTTCTTGCATCTTTAACAGATGAATGAAAGAGGGAATTTCAGCTCGTAAACCTTGCACGACAAGCTGCAAGAATCCCCTCTTCCGTGCAGCTGTTAAAGGTAAAAGAGCCCTGTCTTCTACATGTGGCCGTAAAATTGGAAGGAGGAAAGATAAGGGACAGAAGGAGTTGGGAATGATTTGAGAGAAGGCACGGCCCACCTGCATAGAGAAGTCCCTTCAGGTGATTCAAACCTACATGTATCTTTTACCTAGCTCAGTTCAATACTCATTCAGCTGCCACTATTGTGCTGATCTTGAAAGTGAGCCCTATTGATTGCTAATAAAGGTTGTAGTTCAAAGCAGATTTACCAGGTAGTAAAACTGCTCTCTGCTCTGGAGTAAATACAAATCAGGGGTTATAAAAAAAGAAAAAGAAAACTACTTTGGGGACTACAATTCTCAGAATCCCCCCAATAGCATGGTCTTTTCCTTCATCAAAGCACAGCAGATGGCCAGGGATGACAGGTTCTCTATTCCAACATCATATGTTTCACACCCAGGGAGAAGCGGGAGAAAGATGGAAGGTTAGGAAGGTACATGAAAGTGTTATGTAGAAGTTTCAATGGATGATATAGATATGAAACAGATAGATATAGATATGAAGTATAAGAAGGTATAAGTGATATGAGGGTTTGAGAAAGTGTAAGAGGGTAGGAGAAAGTCCAGATGAGTGAAAGTGTGTGAGCAAGTGAGAAGAAGACAGAAAAGGGAAAAGGATGTGGAATGAAGAGGGACAAAGTTGGAGAAAGAAAGTATAACACAAGGTTATGAGTGCGGTTGATAGTTGAATGAAAGGAAAAGGAAAGAATAGAAGTGTGATATTAAGAGAGAGTTTGATTAGGAGGAAAGGTAGGGTTAAAGATGTTTTAATGATTTGATAAATTTATGATTGTTACTGGTTATGAATGATGGATTGTATGTAGTATGTGTTGGTTACATGTGGTTTTTTTATATGCAATAAAATGTATTTTAAAAAATTAGAAACAAAACATATGTTTCCCATCTCTGGCAGAACACTTTCAGTTATACCCCTGTTTCAGAGTCCTGCCAGTTCATAAAACAACTTTTCTATCAGTCTGATCCTATGAATATTTACTGAGAAAGAGATCTCATTGAGATCAATGGTGCTCACTTGTTACTATTGTAAGCGTACATGGGCCAGGAGGCTTAAGTACCTCCAGATGTGATTTTTTTTTCATTCACAGGGGTGATCCTCCAAATTATTTTGTATAGACTTAAAGAATTACTAGGGAAATACACATTTTGATTTTCAGCACTTGGAAACATTTTTGTTAACTTTTTGTGTTACTTGCCACTCTCCAACCTAACTGCCTTACAATCTTAAGAGGTATGCATCTGTGATGAATTCCTTGTTTCTAATTTCTAGCATTGAGCTAACTTAAATCTGCAACTGAGCATTTAGAAATACAGTTTAGGCATCCAAAGAAAAAGGGTTAGCAAAGCCACAAAGAAAATATGGACACAACAAATAAGGATTCTAGATGTGAACAATTTTCATTATCTCTGCAATAATAGAAATTTGGGAAATGAAGGACAATTTCTTGTGTGGGGCAAAATGCTTACTTAAGGGAGCAATGTCCTCATCTCCCCCCTCCCATAACTACACTCTTGATTCGGTGTTGGTACTCTAGTCACACGTAGGCCATACCAAACATTTTAAATGTACTTTGTTTCTTTTTTAAAGATGCGATTTTACAATTGACCCTCCACATTTGTGGCTTTGACTTCTGAGGATTTGATTAGCCATGGATTTGATTAATATGTTCTCTTTAGGAATTTGTTGGACCTCCAGTGTAACTCTATGGTCATTTTTCATCAGAAGTCATGCTGGAGGACCTAGAGACTCCTGGAGAGGTATTTCCTCAAGTTTTTAAAAAGTGGTTTCTTTATTTGCATCCCCCTCCCCCCAACATTCACTGGGGTCCTGTGAATGTGGAGAGCCCACTGTCTTTTAGCTGGTACAATTATCTTCTTTGTTCCTGATTGATATTGAAACATTGAGGTTTGCCTTACATGCAACATATGATGATAATGATACGTATGGTCCTTTAGACAGTACCTGGTTTAAGGGTCTTCTGGTGAGAGTCTTGGCATCTAAAAGGGATGCCTCTTGAACTGTTCTCAGTGCCAGAGTTATTCTTTTAAATTCAAGCCAACTGAGTAATACATGTCTCTGCTCCAGTCCTAAGTACAATTGAAAAACAGTTCTTAGCGTCTTTGAGTTCACAAGTATATTTTCCTGCATGCATAAAGAACATTGTTCAGTCAAGTGGTTTTGTTCCCCTCAGATCTGATGGGGGCCCTTCACAGAATACAAAGGTGCAGCCTGACTTGAAGTGAAATCAGACCCGTGGAGGGTTCCAGACACTCCCTGCAATTTATAAGATGAAGCACCATCTTGTTTAACTAGCGTCCAATAACATCCCCATGAGGGTTTCTTAAGATAATATGAAGTATGCACTGAGGATTTTTGTTTGGACAGGGAGCAGCTGTATTGCTCAATATGTGAGAAATGATTTATATGTTCTGGAAAGGCAGAAAGCTATACAGGTACTAGACCAGGATCTGCACGTTTTATGTATCAGTGGGCCAGTTTTCGGAAAGGCCAACATCCTCATTTGGATGCTGACAGTTTGAATGTCCCCTCCATGACACTCCCCCCTATTTAAAAGCAAATGTAGTAAGTGGTTCCCATGTCAAAGGGATGGGAAATCTGCTCCAGGGACTTTATCACGCATGGCTTTTAAGCTGCAATTCTCATGGGAAGGAAGCGGCATTGCTGGCGATGATCACACAACGCCACTTCCCTCCCGTAGCTGTCCCATCCCTGGCCTGTGTTTTTTTTAATTCATGGGGAAAACCCGTGAATGAAACGCCAATCACGCTAATCTGCAAGTGAGCAAAGTAGTCCTTTTTATTTTCACTCCCAACCTACATCGGGAAAGGGGATGGTGTGATAAAGCCCCAGGTTTCAGTCTAAACTTTAAAGGAGTCGTCCAAGGTGCTCAAGCTGTTCTGGGAACAGGGTTCCACACCTTAGACAGTCCCTTTTACATTCAGACTAAATCCCAGAGGTGATTCACCACCTTACTGGCATGAAAGTCACAAGCCACCTTTAGGAGATTGGCAATGTTCTTTGTATAAGACATTTACAAGATTTCTTTAAAATATCAACATTCTCATTATACCTGTACAAATATATCTAAGGCGGGATACAAACCGCCGCTTTGCGGCGCTCCCCCGCCGGCGGCATTTGCTCCGCATGGGAGCCGCAGCAGCCAAACCGCGCGACTCCCGCGCGGAGCAAAAAAGAAGCTCCATTTCGGAGCTTCTTTCTGCGGCGCCTCTATGATGTCGCGAGGCGCCGCAGGCGGATCAGCGCCATCTGATAAGATCGCTATGTCTTGTACGTATTGTATACGTACTAGGGTTAGGGGGGTGCGGAAGCACCGCCCCTTCCTAACCCTAGTACGTATACAATACGTACTATATGGTGGTGTGTATCCCGCCTAAGATTACAAAGTAGATATGTTCCTGGACATTGCTTCTCTTATAGAAAATGTGGTACCAGTGGCAAAAATAACAAGGAAAGAATAGGGATAGGTTCCTACATCACAAAAAAGGAAAAGCAGTTCAACATGTTTCAGCAAACTCTTATTCAAAACTAGCAATATGCATCCTGAAATGAAACAACCAAGTCAGATAAGTCTTGCATAAGTAATGAAAAACATGTTGAACCTTCTAAAGATGACTTGAAGGCTGCTTCCAAAGTACCTCCAAAAATTACTTTTTCTTTCACCAGCCTCCACTTTTTTTTTATAACTTCCAATTTGGAGGCCATCTTAGAGATCAGTGCTTTATTTTTCACACTGAGAGGGAGCTGGTGGAAGAGGCTTATCTGTTCTCCACCTTTCTCTCTGTTTTGCTGTTCAGATGTGTTCAGTGAGGGATTCTGGAGGCAGCTGCTGTTTACCTTGCCTGTTGAATAGTTTCCCAATCTTTTCCAGCTCAAGCTGTACTGCATTGTATATTGCAGACATGCTAATGCAATATGGTAAACAAAAATTTGTATTTCTCCAGCTCTTTTTCGCCTTCTTACTAATGCTGCTGCTGCCAAAACACTTTCATCTAGACAGAGGAGGAGGAGGAGGAAGAAAGGGGACTAGTAATATAAAATGTTTTGTAGAGATGAACTTCATTGTCAGAGGCTTGGTTAAGTGGGGCATACCTATATTGACCAAGTTTTCGGCATTCCTTGTGGCACATACAGAAATCAGTTGTAATCATGAATTTAGGTAATCCAGTGCCATAAAGACTGGTCCCATGCCATCTTGGACATGGCCACATGGCCGGACATCTTAACTAGCCTGGCCAAAGCTCCCCTGTAAACCAAACTGTCTTCAGATGGTTTTCTTGGTGGCTCCCAGTGTAAAACCGCAGGGTACTGGCTCCCCTCAGGATACTACAGTCAATATATAATAGTTATGTTTAATAATATCCATGCGGAAATGCATTGCTGTGGCTGCACATGTAAAAATTACAACAGCCTTGGGATTACAGTTCATAATATGGGTCTGACTCTAAGGGACGTAAGTCAAGATGTGATTATGGTTTCCTCTCAACCCTGAACCCCATTTAATTAAAATGGCTTGGGAGCTAAGAATGTCATGTTCCTCTTTCTTATCCCCAGCCTTTGTTTTCCATTCTTAATTCTGCAGATCATTACCAGTCGTCACCTTCATTGCTGTTTACATTGGATTCCTGTCCCAGTTGGCATTTGGTATATGCATCTCTTCACTTGAAATTCATTACATATTCTCACTCCCCTCTTTCTTCACTGAACCCATGGCTCATTGTCCTTTGTATGTTTGTTCAGCTATAAATCTTTGCTCACATGAATTCCTTTCTCTCTTGTGTTTGCATTTAGTGGCAATGCTTTAGTGTTGAATCCATCACAATGCTGGCCTCAAGCATCTTAACGCCTACCTCTTTTCTTTTAGCTTTTCCCTCCTGGTACAATTTCTGCAAGGGGGAGTTGACAAGAGCTTTCATCAGTGTGCTATGGAATTTTTTTTCCTTGTTGTTACATCTTCCTCCCTCTTTCCATTCCTTTTTCTTGAGCATCTTATATCTATGTTGTATACATGGACATGATACATTCATTTATTGCACCTAATGCAAGAAGAAAGAGCTGCACCATTCCATAACAAGAGGAAAATAATCCAGTAGATGTGAGTTTAAGATAGACCAAGTTTCCTAGTGACTACTGGCCATTTTCTGGTAGGCCACCTAGCAGTGGCTGATTTCTTGGATTCTTACAAAGAACAGTAGACAGTTCAGTAGATTGGTGTCAGTTCATTCCATTCATCTGAGGAAGTAGACCAAGTCTACAAATGCTTATGCTAGAACTTCTTATGCACAACTAGTCTCAAAGGTGCTACAAGATCCCTTTGCATACAGATATTTCCTAACATGGCTATGGACTTTATCACACAGGGAAAACAGCGATTTTCACAAATAGTGCAATTGTGATTAACATTTTCACACGACATCACAATTAAAGTGCCATTATCCCAGGAATAAACAGGCAATAAACAGCAACAGATCATCCATGAGGAAATCCAGTGAACAATTTGCTCCTGTTTATTACCTGTTTATTCCCAGGACAATGGCTGTTTAATCACAATGTGAAAATGTTAATCATGATTCACAATTTTCACAGGAAAATTGCTGTTTAAACCCCCGATTTTCCCCATGTGATACAATCCTATGTCTCTGAATTTCAACCAGAAGTTAATATTAATGGTTACACCAGCCTGCAATGAAAAAAACTTTTCAATTTTGTAGCTGTTTTTAATGTGCTTTTTGGTTGCTGAATTTGAAAAACATTTAAAATGTACCACACACAGTTCCTTCACTCATTTGATATTTTTATCAGTTCAGTTAATCAGCTTTGATTAAATGCAGATGCTGATGTGCCAGTGCAATTTCTTGTAGTACTTTTGAGTGGGTTTTTGTGTTTCATATCAGTGAATTAAAGTATTTTGAAAGTCTATTAGAAGACTTTAACTTTGCAAAATTCTTTGCAAGATAATTTCATTCAGTCACATATTGCAACATAGAAATATCAACCCATGTTATGAAAAAATGGGACATGATGGAGCAAATCTAAGGTCACTTTTAGATTTACAACACCAAATTCCTATAGAGCTAGCATACATTTTTTTAAAGTGTTAATGATCCTCAAATTTTCAGGCCGAACACTATCATAACACAGATTATTCACATCTTGAGCATGTGAATAAAAAAGCATAAACCTTTTTAGTTCCAGCAGCCACATATGATCTTAGTGCATGGGTTGAGGAATACACATACACTCATCCACATATAGAAGTGTGTTGTTGTTGTCATTGTTGTTGTGTACCTTCAAGTCATTTCTGACTTACGGCGATCCTAAGAGGAACTTATCATGGGGTTTTCTTGGCAAGATTTGTTCAGAGGACATTTTGCCATTGCCTTCCCCCAAGGCTAAGAGAGCGTGACTTACTCAAAGTCACCCAGTGGGTTTCATGGCTGAGCTGGAAATAAAACCCTGGTCTCCAGAGTCGTAGTCCATGCCAGCTCTCATAATTGTATAGGTCCCAGTAATCTGCTTTTCTCACTGAGAGGGGATGGAAAGCCCTCTCTACACCCACTGTTTTGTTGTCCTGATATGCATTGAATTTACTTCTGTATATAAGATGGTAGTGATGGGAATCGCAAGTAATGGAGTCATCTGTGTGATTCTAAGAGTTGTAGACCCAAAAAATAATATTTCTAAGTTCTGAAGCAGGCCACTGGTTATCCCTCCCTCCCTCAAGTGATCCTGATTATGCCTTCCATTCCTACTTTAAACAACATGTGGAGGGTGGAGCCCATGTACAGTATATATTCAAGATACACTCCTAAGTTATGCCGTGCAATATGGAAGAGACACTCCTTCCCCTCTGCAGCCTACACTAATTGTGAAATACAGTCCCGTGTGTGTTCCTTACAGCACAAGTCTATGCATGTCACAAGCAAATTTGGCTGATCTCAAGGGGTTTTACTACCAAGTAACTGGATTCAGGATTGCAGCACTGCTTCAAAAAAGAAAATATCACAATGTGGGTTTCCAATGCACTTCCTTAATATATTCGACCTTCTTACTGTTTTTTTGTTTATCCCTGTTGCCACTACTAACTCTGGGTGACGTGAGGAGGAGGGCGAGGAGGAGAATAATGTTCAAAAGTAGTTTTATTAATGGTATTTGAAAAGAATTAATCAAAAGCCTGGACATAAATGACTACTAGTGCGCCTTGACCTTTTAAAGACCTGTGCTACGCCTATCTCAAAACACTTTGTACACAAGGTATTAAAAATGATGGAGCACTTTCATCTTCAGAAAGTATTCCCATTCAGGTCAAGAGAGGCAGCTTTCACAGAACAGCTTTGAAGTACGGTAGGTTCTTCAGCGCATTAAGAAGTACAAAGAGGTACTAGATTTTAAATCTTAGCTACTCAGAGTATGAGGTTTTTATTTGCAGTATTCACCAAATAATGTTTACCAGTGTACAGTGGTAAAGCAACCCATCCTTTAAATGATATACAAATGCAGAAGAAACAAAATCTTAATATAAACTAGTGAGCCAGTATATTTTAGTAGTTTGAGCATGGGATTATGACTTTGGAGACCAGAAATTGAATCCCCACAAAGCCATGAAAACCCACTGGGTAACTTTTGGGTACGTTATACTCTCTTGGCCTTAGAGGAAGGCAAAGGCAAACTCTGACCAAATTCTGCCAAGAAACCCCTGTAATTGGTTAACCTGAAATAGGGTTGTCACAAGCTGGGAATGACTTAAAGGCACACAACAACAACAACAACAACAAAAGGCAGCATTCACTCTAACAGGAAGTATATTATGGTGAACATAGTAAAACTCTGGAGGGAAGCGAGAAACATCTCCGCTTCCATGACCACTGAACACGGGAGAATATACAAGATATGAAAATACAACACATTGAATACAATGTCACTATAACCTCCCAATTGCTTTTGGCCATTCAAGACTAGCACATTTGAGAAAAAGTCTTCTTCTTTGGATATATTTTAAAGAAGAATTCAGGTGCATAGGAATGGGTGGGCAGTTTCTGGGCATGAAGTATCTTACCTTTAGGATTTAAGGTATGGTCGCTTCTGGCTTCTTTTTCTACATAGCCTTCTGGCTATTTTCTTTATGGAAATCTATTTTATCCCAGTGCACTCTCTCTCTCTCTCTCTCTCTGTGTGTGTGTGTGTGTGTGTGTGTGTGTGTGTGTGTGTAAATGATATCATGGCTTCCATTCAGTGTCTTGAAAGGTCAAGCCTGATTCAGAAGCATATGTTCTTCCTGTGCAGCTTCCAATTTCAAGTCATGCCTTGGATGTGTGAATGGCCTATTGCATATCTGGCACGCACCATACACTGCACTTTTCCGCCTCCTCACATGGTATGCCTTTCAGTGGAGCCAGTTTTCCCATTTCACACACTAGTCATGAACTGTGCAGGGATTATGAAGGGTAACCATATTTCAAGTGATATACATGGATGCGCAAAACCATCCTTTTGAGATCTAGCTTGTAAAAAGAACTCTGTTTTACCAGAGATGTGTGATGTAGTTGTGCCCTATAAAGTGGTGCTCAGCTTAGTCAAGAGTGTCCGAAAGACCATATTTCCCTATTTAAATCTGCCCAAATTTTTGGAACTTGTGGTGTGCGGATTTCTGTGTCCTTCCACCATCCCAGGCAGGTATAGTGGGACATATGGTGGCTGCTCTCCAAGTGCAGATCTCTCTCCCACAAGAGAATAGATTAGCCTCCTCTCTGCAATCTTTCTAGTGGTAAACAGAGGCATTTTTATCTGATAGCCCTTGGTTCTTAACTGGTTCCTTCAGAAAGATCTTTTAATGCAAGATTGCTGGACTCTAATTCTCACTGTTTTAAATATTTTAAAAATATTTTTACCGTAATATAGTGGTTCATATAACATTTTTATCATTGTGGGGTTTTTAACCATATTTTGTTTCAACTGTATTTGTTAGTTTGGGTCACATATGGGATGGAAGGAAGGAAGGAAAGAAGGGACGAACCACAGGAGAGGAATTAAGTCAGATTTTTAAAAAATAGTCATGCAATGCCATCCTGTTCACTAGGACTTTAAAAATCAATTTTTTCTTTGCCGTATTGGAATAAGTTGAATAAGGGTAGAGTGGAAAACTGTTAAACTAAAAGGATCTTGTAAATTTATAATTGTTAAAGTTAGTGAAGTTCACAATGGAATGAATTATTAGAGAAGAAACACAACATGGAGATCAGGATGAGTCGGTGGATTTTGCCACAGCTTGTAAAACCTACTTCTTGGGATTACAACTCCACAATCTCCCAGCCAGCATGGTTATAGTCATAGCATCTGGGGGATTATTGGGACTGTAACACAAAAGAGTAACTTCTTCAGTCTCTAGGATTTTATGGTATCTGGATGTGTGTTCACCCAGATCAATTGCAGTCTAAAGTACATAAATATTATGGAACTCAAACTGTGTGCCTAAAACAAATTACTTCAGTCAGATAAGCATCACAAATTTTAACAAAGCACCTGAAGTATAATTGCTTTCCTTTGGCTATATGTCTATGCCAAAGATTTATCCTAATATAAAAATCACAGAATTCTTTAAACTGTTTTATAAGAAAAGAAAACACATTTCCTTATCAGGATTCATGGGGGTTGGGGGTTGGCTGAGAAGAATCATGACAGTTGAACTGGCATAACTGAGCTCACAAAGGTTTGTGCATCACTGTAAATAAGTGTTTCCTTTTTTCATCTGTTGTGTGATTGTTTTGAGGGTTCACCATGGTAACTGAGATTAAGAGGGTGGGAATGGGATTGGTGTCCCAACCTTTTACAGTGGCAAATAAATCCAGCAGAGTGCTGCTTGTACTGTTTATTATCTCATGTGATAAGCAGAATCTCAGTCAGAAGTGGGCAAGTGTCTGCCATGCCCCCAAGGACTTAAGGTCGGTAAGTATACCTAATGAATGACCGAGTTTGTTTATATGTTGAGAATTTGCTGTCACACGATAAGCAAGTAAAATTTATTTTATACAAGGTCATTGAATAGTAACAAACCATATGTGTGCCCAAAACAGTATTAAAATATCAAGTCTGTACTGATTTTGTTCAAAGATCATTGTGACTAACCTTTTGATGCCTACTGATGGGACATAATACTCTAAAAGTGGGAGCTAAACTGTCTATTTTCCCACCATACGAATGCTATTTTGCTGAGGTTTTGTGAGAGTGAATGTGAATTGTCTGCATGGATACCACACCACACAATCTCACAGACACCCACTTCCCCAACCCGGAAAAAAAATCTCACTGATAAGAAATGGATAGGGCCTATTTT
Source organism: Sceloporus undulatus (assembly GCF_019175285.1). Lineage (NCBI taxonomy): Eukaryota > Metazoa > Chordata > Lepidosauria > Squamata > Phrynosomatidae > Sceloporus > Sceloporus undulatus. Next base: position 110,063,571 of record NC_056526.1, read on the forward strand.
CATAACAAATGTTGATCAAGAACTCCAAAAATGCCCTTTATACCTGACAGAAAGGTATTTCATAGATTCTGGGATGTTCTTTAGAGAGTTACCTAGATCTCATTGATTGGTGAAAGATCTCTAGGAGCTGTAGCTTGATGAATGTGGTAAGAGTTCCGTTAGACAAGCCTTGTGCTCAACAACAATTCCTAGGATTCCATAGGGAGAAGCCATGGCAGTTAACTCATATTTGAAATGTAAACATGCCATCTTCTTAATGTCTTCCCCATATCACTTAGATAATTATGAAATATAAAATTACAACACATACATGTTATTTTTTCCTGTTTTCTTAGTCAGCCCAAGACCAAAGGGAGAGTTGACCCAAGCAATCATAGCATCTTATTGTATTGGCAAAATTCAGAAACATAGAGTTGGAAGAGACCACAAGGCTATCTAATCTATTCCAACTCCCTCCTGTGCAGGAAGCACTCCTGACAGATGGCCATTCAGCCTCTGTTAAAAACCTTCAAAAAACAGTGTATTCCACTGTTGAACAACTGATACCATCAGGAAGTGTTTCCTAATGTTTAGGTGGAATCTCTTTTCATGTAGTTTGGATCCATTGTTCAATGGCCTGTTCTCAGAAAACAAGCTTGCTCCATATTCAATATGACATCCCTTCAAATTTTTAAACATGGCTATCCTTTCCCATCTTAACCTTTGCTCCCCCAGGCTATATACCCAGTTGCCTTCTTCTCATAGGGCATAGTTTCCAGAACTTTCACCATTTTGGTTGCCTTTCTCTTGATATGCTCCAGCTTGTCGATATCCCTCTTGAATTGCGGTGCCCAAAACTGTACACAGTTGGTCTGATCAAAGCAGAATAGAGTGGCACTATAACTTATCTCAATTTAAACACTATACTCTTATTGATGCAGCCTAGTATCATACTGGGTTTTTTAAGCTGCTGCACCATACTGTTTAGAAAAAGTAGTTCCCATTAAAGTAAGTACGATTGACCCTCCATATCCATGGATTCCAACATCCATAGTTTGAAAATATTCAAAAAAGTATAAATTCCAAATAGCAAGCCTTGATTTTGCTATTTTATATAAGGGACACCATTTTAGTATGCTGGTGCATTTAACAAAACTTGAGTATCCATGGGTTTTGGTATCCACAGGGGGTCCTGGCAGCAAACCCCAGTGGATAGCAAGGGCCTCCTGTAGTTCCAGTTAAAGAAAGTACAGTATTGGACACTCCAGCTATGTATGTATCTGTATCTCACCCTTAATGCAGAGTTCAGAATAACATTATATCATTTAAGCAACCATTTGACATAGATTTGGGATGAGAGGTGGTGAGTTGCCCATGGCCATTCAGTGACCTTCTTCACCAAGTAGTTGCTTGACCCTGAAGCTCACATATTCAGATCCAAAACTGTTGTCACTACACTACATCAGCTCTCAAGTAAAAATAAAAAAATAAAATAATATGGTTACCATTCAGTGAACCTCTTATGTTATAGTTTTGTGAGTTTTTTTCAAACTGTATATCTCCAGGGAACTGTTCATAGACTTGCCTGCTGAGTAACACCCAACCATTTGTCACATTCTAAAAAATTCAAGGATGCACGCCAGGTAGATAGTGGTTTTCATGTTTCCTCCGGCAGAGAAACCTAGCAGTGTATCAAACTGTATCTGGAGTTTCTCACCGAGACAATCAATAACAGCAGACAAGCTTCCCGGAAAGATATGTCTCTCTGGATTTGCTTATAATCTACAGTTTTGGTGCTTTGTAAGTAGGCTTTACAAAGAGCTCTCAACTGAGCCAGGGCAACACTGAGGCACAACGTTAACTTAGACAGCTCCTCAAATCACAGCTCAAAATCCTATGCAGTGTGTAATCTAGGATTTACATGTTACAGAATCTAGGATTTCTAAGTATGGAAAAGGCACTAAAAGATTCATTCAATGTAGGAAATTGTGGAGTGCATGCTTAAATGGTATGGTGTTTCCACTGAAGACAGCAACCAGTTCTTGAGAAGGTAACAAAACCTTACTGAATTTGAACAAGCAAGGGAGCCTCTGCTGTTACCAGCAACATACATAAATTCAATACACAACAACAGTTTCTACTGTTTCTGCCTCTGGAAAGTAGATGACCCCTCTTCCATTTTACATTCCTTGCAGTAGTTTCTGGCATATCCAAACAGTATGCCCAAGAAAACACACAATGCATCCCTGTGAACTAATGGTATGCATGATATTCTTAAGGAGAAACCCCTAGACTTCCCAGAACATAATCTGAAAATGTTTGCCTTAGAAGAGTTACAAATTCTAGTCAATTCACAGTTGGCCAAAATGCAAAATGGTCTTATCAACCCAAAACAAAGCAAGCTGAAGAAGAACAGGATACAAACACGCTTCCTGAACTGTATGTAAGGAACTTCAAGGGATTGACAATTTTGGATAGCAGCCCAAGTTTGTTTGATTCAGTCCTGTTCCCAAAGGGCTCCCACAGTAAATCTAATTATTACAAAGCATTTCCTTTTGATATTGTTTTTCCTATTGTTTCAATATGTATTTAGCCATGTTTTCTCAAAACAAACACACAAAATGTGTTTTAGTGATTTGGTTGTTTTGTGTGATAAATATGGGAAACAGTACTTTTAGTATAATCTCAATATACTGAACCTTTTGTATTCACTTCACAGTTAAAATTTAGGACATGTTCTGACAGGCATGGAAGCATTTTAATTTTCAGCACTTAGTTATCATACACTTGCTACCTAAATGTTTTTCTTGGAAACCTTCTGTTTCTTATAAAAGTACGGTGTTTAAGGTGATGTGATAGGAACATTATAGCTATGCAGATAAATCTGTGGTGGCTCATTTATACATACAAGGTTTCCATATGATATTGCAGTTTTCCTGTTGCCATCACCAAGTAATGATTGTAATCTAACACAGGAGTTTATCACATGGGAGAAAATGTGGACTTTAAACAGTGATTAACCCATGAAAAGCACGCAATTGACATTAAAACACAATTAAAATGAGATAAACACAAAAGCCATTATCTCTTGAATAACTAGGGAATAAATAGGCAATAAACAACAAAAAGTCATCCACAGGAAAATCCTGTGAGTGATTTGCTGCTGTTTCTTGCCTGGTTATTCACAGGATAATGGTACTTTAATCACATTTCGTCTCGACGTCGTGTGAAAACCATTAGTGCAATTGCAGGATTATCATGAGTTAATCACTGTTTAATGTGTGATAAACTCCACAGTAAGAATGGAATGTTTGGGCTAACTAGGACTGAACAGAAACAGGATGTTTAGTCTTCAGAGCAGTTAGAATTGCACTAATATTTAGAATTGTGGGATATGATGCTGCAATCATAAATAGACTTATTGAATGTAAGCTCTAAAGTTTCCACTTGTTTGAGACTGTTTCCTTCCCAAACCACTTATCCTAGCAGTGTAGGTTCTGGGTTAGAATAAGTCTGGTTGTTCTCCCCTGGCTTACACCAACATTTATATAAACAACCTACGTAAATATCTGTTGTTAAATGAGTTGTTATCCTGTTGTACTAAGTACAGTCCACGTAATTTACAATTAAATGGTCAATTATTAGCCAGTGTATGCATCCTCTTGCTCTGAAATGGAAAACTGAAGTCAACACAGGAAATGGTGTGCTGAATGAGTGTTTTCGCTGTCACAACTTGGAAATGGCGAGTGCAACATTCAGAATATAACAGTAGACAGATCATTTAGGTACCTCGTAAGATACGCAACACACAACAGTGAATCAGATTAGTGATCCATCTAGTTCAGTATTGTCTTCTCTGAGGTATCTTTTCAAGCCATCCCCACTGAGATTCCTTTCACTGGAGTTGTTAGGAGTGAACCCTGTCACCCTTGTAAGGTTCCTGCTCTGCCATGGACTGACGGGAAAGATTTTATTTTTCCTCTGTTCTCAGGTGCTAGTCTCTGGATGATGCAACAAATCCATGAGGACAGTGTGTTCCTTTAGACCATTCAGTGAGACTTTGGGCAACGACTGTGCATGAACACTGAGGCCTATAATTCATACTTAAGTTATATATGTATATAAGCAAGCTTTATATTTTATTTGTTCCAAGCCACGTTATGATACTTTTGAATTCAGCTGGCAGTATTTCATGTGTCTAAACAATTCAATATTTTACTACTGAAAGAAGAAATCCAGGACTCCTGGTTGTGAGAGTTCGAATTCTGCAGCTGTGTATTTTTTAGCCTCCATAAAAGAACAGTCTTTTGCCTTGCTAGCCGATCATGTTTGCAACATTTCTTTTTTTTCTTTCTCGGGCACAACTTTGCGTTGCCCAAGAGACCCTTGCAAGTACTAAGTCAATATTTGTTCTCCAAAATAAGTTTTTATTGTAGCCTAACAGTAAACCTGATTTATTGTGACAGTTTGCATGTTGATGCCTCTGATGAAATAACTGTCATTTTATTCCATTATGTCTACAAAGTGAATTGACTCTTTCTCCAACTAAACTTTTAGTAATAATACAGCAAATGGTTTCGTAGGGCAACATAGGTAAATTTGGGTAAACATCTTCTGGCCCAATCCACAGAGCACAGATGGCGGTTGTTGAGAAAATGAAGGATTCTAAAGCAAGGATGGGCAACTGGTCTTCCAGATAGTTCTACTCTATTATGTTTAAAATTGATTGGAATCAACCCACGGGAAAAAGGGTAGTCACACCATTCTGAAAACATAAATAGACAGCATAGCAAAATTCATGTCTGCTTAATGAGTTAATGAAGCCTTTTTTTGGATGTGCAGAAGAAAAAACCACAATCACATGTGTTATTTTCCTCATTCCAGCATCAGAGGTAGGGGTCCAAAATTCTTCTTACGTTATGTTCATTGACTCCTCTTTCCCCCCCTTTAGAGAACCAGTTAGTTAGTTAGTCTTGCCTAAAATTCCTAATAATATAAGCTTATTAATAGAAAATAGGGGTATCTTCCCAAGGCCATCTAAACCACTTGGACAGGATTAAACTGATTTGAAGAACCAAAGGAATAAATAGAAAATAGAGGCATCATCTCAACTTCATCTCAGGTACTTGAACAGCAGAACTATATTGTTGTACAGAACTGAAGGAATATTAACAGAAAATAGAGGTATCTCAACTACTTGAACAGAACATGACTTACAGCCACCAGTCCTGACTATTCATGGTATGTACCACATTTTCTGCATGGTGTAGAGAAGCAATCAGCATCATTAGTTGCAAGGAACATACCCAGGCCCTTAGATTCTCAGTGGCCCTTTCATTCAAAGTATCTTACATCCAAATACCACTTGTATATATATATATATCTGCGAATATATCTTTTTATAATAGGTTTCCAATACAGTGCTGTGCAGATGTCCTCTTAAGAATGTGGAAGACAGAGTAAATCCCTAATACATCCAATGAATTGACTGGGTAAGCCTAAATGTGTTCTGGTATTGCCTTATAAACATTACAGTAACATAAATACTTGGTCTTATCCATCTTGCTACTGTTTGTATTGTCAAAAATACACCATGGTAGATTTCAGAATCAAATGAACTAAAATGTATTGCATAGAAACAGTGGGATAGAGATTCATATATTTCCTAATAATTGTATTTACTATGGTGCTATATAATCTTGCACATGGGAATATTTATTATGTTTGTATTTCACCTTTATAGTGGCAGCTACCACCACCATTAACACTACCCCCCCAAACCAACAGCAACTCTAGTAAAGCTGTTAGTCTCAGAGGCCAGTTGTGTCACTGAGGTTGGTATCACCCAGTGTAGGGGGTGGCCTCCAACTGCCTTGCCCACCCTCCCTCCACCTGCCGGTCTGCCCAGACCACTGCTGATGGGTGTGGCATTGTGGCCTTCAGATCACTGATTCAGGGTCTGTTGTGGCTGCTGGGTGAGAAGGAAAGGGAGGCAACAAAGGGAGGCACCCCACACATACTCATACCCTTAGTGATTTTTATTATTATTATTATTATTATTATTATTATTATTATTATTATTATTATTATATTTCTACTCTACTCTTCAGCCCTAAAGGCTATCAGAGCGGCTGCCACAGTCTCTCTCTCCATTTTTTAACACATGATTAATATCCATTGATTACATGTGCATCTAGAGAAAATAAAG
>NC_056526.1:110069767-110284157 GCF_019175285.1 Sceloporus undulatus
ATATTTCAATGGGCTGATGAAATGAACTTTGACTCTGGAGACCAGGATTTGAATCCCTGCCTGAATATGCAAACCCTCTTGGTGACCTTGGGCATGTCATACACTCTCAGATAAGAGGTAGGCAATGGCAAATAACTCTCTAAATAAATATTGCCAAGAAAAACCTGTGACAGGTTCATCTTAGGGTTGCCATAAGTCGGGAATAATTTAAAGGCACACAGCAGCAACAACAGCAAATTGCAGAGGGAAGCATCAAAAGACACTCTGTACTAATTTCAAGTAACAGTGGAATCATCACTCTCTAAATGTATTTTTTGTTTATTGCCACAGCACAGTCAACATAATTCTTTTCTCTTGAAAAGACAAAGTGCAGCTGTATTTAAAATCTGATCAGTTTAGTCTCAAAAATGCTTTTAATGGCATTTCATTGGTAACAGCAATAAAATAATTTCACACCCTCTCACTTAAAAAAAATCCAAAACAAAAATAGCAAACTTAACAAAAATTAGTAAGCATAAACTTTAACTTTATGAACTTCTTTGTCTTCACATTCTCTTTCCTTGTCGTAATAATAGAAAGTATTGTCCCTTCGCTGAAGCTTCTTCACAAATCCAGTTTCTGGCCACCTTTCAACCTGCAAACAAAATGGCAAGGGGGAAATGCTCATATATCTTAAACAACTAGTGAAATATGCATTTAAATGGAAATAAATCCTTAAATAAATTGCAAAAATAATTACTACAGTGTCCATATGTAAAGGGGGGCAGGCTCCTGCATCTTTAATAGTTGTGTAGAAGAGGGAATTTCAGTAAGTGGTGCTCATCATACAAGCCTCACCTGTGAAACTCCTTCCTCCATATAACTAAGTAGTGTACAAGAGCTCTGTTACCTTTTTTTCATGCAAGTAAATCCTTATCTGCTATACTTAGAGGAAACTGGGGACTATAATTTCTCCTTCCCTTTATTTGTAACTTGCTTGCTGCATGTGATTCTGTTGAACTGGAACACTTGGAATTTCTGGGGCCCAGTTTAGGGCAGTGGGCTTGAAACCATCATAAATGAGGCCTTTCTGTTGAGGTGTTTCAGTGCTGTAAAATCCTTTCAAATGAGGAAAACCTGATGACTTTTTTTTAAACCAAAATGCAATGATCGCTGTATTTAGTCAGGCCTTTTAAATCCAATTCTTTGGGCTCTACGTCTTTCCCCCACTCTTGTTTATTAGGATTTACTGTGTTATTTTATTGTGTTTATTTTTTGTATTATTCCTGCTACCAGAGGAACAGGGCTGCCGCGTAAAGAGCATGTTTCAGGTCCCATAAATAGTAACAGTAGGAATCATAATCATCAGATTGGGAATAACACAGCCTTCCAAGTGTTCTTGAATTGCAACTCTGAACATCCTTACCATTGGCTATGCTGGCTATGCTGCTGGGAGCTACAGTTCAAAAACATTAGAAGGACCACAAAATTCCCACCTCTGTTCTATATACTAATAGCAAATTTATTTTCTAGTAGTGATACTTATATAATTGAAAAGTGGCTACTCATGCACACAAGGTAGGTGTCAGCCAAATTGGGAAATGATTTTTAAAAACCCATTTTTTAAAAAATATCAAATCTTCCAGGAAGACCTCCCCCTAATAAAAAACCAGTCCAGTGAAGGGCACAGCCTGTTGAGTGACAAACTGGGCAAGAAATAGAAAAGCAGAAGGCTGAAGCTATGGAATGGAGATGCTGAGAACTGGAACAGGTATACTTCATGGTGCAATATTTTGTTCCAAGTTCTATTTATGCTTTATTAATACTTTTGGTTTACTGTATAAAGTTGCTAGATCCTTTTCTGCAAATCTGCAATAAAGGAAAAGTCATGTTATTTAACCACTGTTGATGTTGTGTGCTTCATTCTTTCAAAGCTATCAGCCTTCATCCCTGCTTCATAAAATGAAATATTGCTAAAATTGTGTCTCTTCCTTTGTAAGCCTTTAGTTAGTTTCACTGATTTCCATAAGCATTGAAATGATACTGACAACCAAAGTGAACAATGCCAAACCTGTTTTATGAAGTCTTATGACTATCATCCATAGGGCTTGTGGGCTGTTTGTCTCAATTAGTAAAAAATACTTTCAAGTGTTTAGAGCAGTAAATTTAGGGCACATCAGTTTCTTACATAAATGAGTGGGATAAAATTCGCTCTGAAGAAAACAGAAGGAACTATAATGTTATGCAGAGAGTTCTGTGGTACATGTGATCTTTCCAGCCTTTTAGTTCAAACTAAATTTCAGAAACCTCAGAGCTCCATGATGACTGAAAGAAGCAAAGGATATATTCTTAGGGTCAAAAACCTGGCTGTCAAAATGGTCCTGCTCAGTGTTTGCGTAAATGTCATTATTGTTGCGTAATGGTGGCAGCAGAATGCTGCTTGGTGACTAAAACTTTACAGTCTTTGAAGGAACTGTTTTTTTAGAATGAAATTAGACAGGGTATGATCACAGCCTGATTAGGGCATTAAGTACGACTGAAAAGGAAACATGTTAATTAGTCAGTCTTAATGAATAAATGGATAAGTGATCCACGTGTTTGCAGACAACCAGCATCAAAGCATCCTAGTGACTGCCTTGATATTCCCCAGGTTCATTGCCACAGCACCACTTCTGGCAGAAGTATCCGCATGCAGTCCTCTGGCAAAATACCAACTATATTGTATGCCAGTCAGAATTTAGAGGAGATGCAGTTATAATCCGAGCATTCCTCCTTCCTCCCCCAATCCTGATATGTGTGATTCCTGTTAATTAGTCAAGAGCAGCAGAACCTCCCATCACTGTGTGCAGAAGCACTGGTTATCATTTTTAAAAGGCAAAGAGGATTAATTTTTCACGGACGCATGACACAAATAGCTAGTTGTGCTCTTTCCTAATGATGGTGGCTGGGTTCCAAAGAGCTGCTTTAGTTCCCCCCATAAATTTTACGCATTCCTTAGTTGGATTTCAGATCCTACAGCCATAAATTATTACAAATTGAATGTGTCTTAGTCTTCAAAGTGATGTTCTTTGGATTTCAACCATTTACCATGTGCATCATTAATTTATTCACCCTCCCCTAAACCATCATGGGTGGCAAATGTCAGTTGGTTATTTTATCTAGACCACCAGTGGCTCTATCAAACTTAAATGAAATGTTTTGATAAAATATTTTATTGACTGATATACTCTTATACCATGTATTCAACTCTTCTACTGAAAACCTGACTGAAATCACTGTAACGTGAGTCCACTAACCCAGCAGTACTTTCTCAACCAATCTACCTCTCTCCAGAAAAGACTGCAATGGGGAACTCTCAGAAAAGGCCCACACCACATTGGGCAAAAGCCAAGTGGGAATTGAGGAAAAACAGGCAAAGGCTGTTGCTTTTGAATGGAAGCTCAAGCAAGCTACCTGAACCATGAGCCGTCTGGTGCAGTGCAGTGCAGTGGTTAAATGCCTGTACTGCAGCCACTCACTCACAAACGATAGCTAGCCAAGGGCTCAGGTTCAACTCAGGCTTGCATTGCGAGGTCGCTAAAATAAGTACCCAGCTTGTTGGGGGCAATTAGCTTACAGTTGTAGACCACTTAGAGACTGCTTAGATGGTATGAAGTGGTATATAAATGAAGCTGCTATTGCTAAATATTCAGTGATTCCCAACTCCATTTGCAGTCTTCTGTATCACATCTAGAAAGTTTCCTTGCTCCACTCTGGACATATACCAGTGGGAGTTAAATGTTCACTATGCTTGTAGTTACCAAATTCCACCTAATCTCCAGTGGAAAGGAAAGGACTGTTGAATTATATTGAATTATATTTCTCACCCTAAACATTTGTTGCATTTGTGTCTTTTTCACAATGGTTTAAAGTTTTTAGGTTTTATACAACTTGGGTTGTTTTGGAAGATGTGGGTTACTGTCTGCAAACCAATTTCAGAATCATTTGATCAAAAGTTGGGGTACAAATTTTCAAAGCATGTACAAAACACTGCTGTGTACTTACATTTATTCATCAACAGATATTTATGCTTTTTTATCATTACTTTCTTGGCTATTTTTCATTATTGTGAATCTGTGAGGTATGCTGTTTTTTTTAACATGCAAATACTCCTGCAATGTGGGTGGGATTTGTTTTACAGACTGCTTATTTGCAAGGACACTAATAGCTTCTTAAATTAATGAGGGTCCCCAAGGAAGGAGCATCTGAGGCACTCTTTGGATACTTGCAGGTTTCCCGAACACAAACAGGTTTCTCCTTCTTCCTCACTTTTTCATGATGCATTTCCTGACCAGGGTGACAAATCAGTTTGAAAGCAGGGGGCAAACAGAAAGAATTGCAGACTGGTGGGGCTCTATTACATAGCCTATTGCTTTAAAAGGGAAGATTTGCCATTAAATAATAAAATGCTTGCTTAATTATCAAGTCTTACCATATCAACTTGTTTCACTTGTTTATATTCAATTTCATCCCTATATCCAGCTTGCTGAAATCTGTACAGATTCTCAACTTCATCTGACCATGTTTTGGCACGCTGTATGGATTTTGGTTTGATGTCAGTACTGGCTGTGGCTCCAGCAACATCCCCAGTTAATTTGCTGAAATTAATAATTTTTAAAAAATATGATTAGACATACAAAAAATGTGAGTTAAAAGATGCTATCACATTAGTGTTGATGTAAAATCCCTGACAATGAATATGTGAGCACTAGAGTTTATCAAACGGGAGGAATTTCTCTTAAATTCGAATGAAAAGAAAGTGGGGCCAGAACGCATTCACTTAAAGTCACTAGTTTAGCACAATTATGTAAATGCGCATTGCATTCGAACTGGCTTCCCATTGCCCGAATTTGTGTGTGGCAGTCTATCAGGCAATAACGTGAAACCCCATGATTGTGCTCGGACTGACTTCCCATTGCTGAATTTGCATGTAGTAGGTTATCATGCAATAACATTAAACCCCATGATTGCGTTCAGATTGTCATTGGATTATACTTCCAATTTCCCTTGTCTGATAAACTCCCCAGTGTCTGTGCATATGTGCCTTGAAGTTGCCTGTCAACCTATGGTGACACCATGAATCTCACTGGGTTGTCTTAGACAAGGAGTACTCAAAGGTGGTTTTCCCAGTTCCTTCCTCTTAAATATAGCTCACAGCACCTGATAATCATTGCTGGTCTCCCATCCAAGTACTAACAGAGTTGACCCTGTTTAGCTTCCAAAATCAGATGTGATCTAGTGCCTTTAGGGTGTTTAGCCTGTGAACACTATCAGCTAATTATAGTTGTTGAAGACACAACCATGTTAGCCTGGAAAATCATTATGTAAAGGGTTCTTGCGGCAATTTTGAGTAGACAGAAGTTGGCAGCATAGACCAGAGCCTACTTTCTCAGATGTGATCTTTCAGTATTTCTCAAACATATTGCAAGATTTCTTTGAATACTAATTACACTTCTGTTAAAGATTTTCAGAGTGAAACTGGCATCTTCATAGCATAATCCCAGTGTGTAGCATAATTCCATTTTATCTAGTCTTATTTTATGATCCTTTTAGAGCAGAATGGGGATGTTCCCTCTGTGTCAAGATTAGGGGACAAGGAGCTTATTCTGAAAACTGTACCAACCACTTTTGGTTTTGGAGGGGGAAAAACACCCCAAAAAACAAAAACACCACTCTTATGGAGAGGCACAGCATGGGAGCTCCTTGTGACTTGTGTTCAAAGAATAATTTCCACTCGTAGAGATTTCCAGGAGCTACAATTCTCCTTTTCCTAATGGAAGAGTGGTCTGAAAGCTTAATGTTACCACACCTTTGGTGTATTGGCCCCTGCTGCTAGGAAATTATTCTAACCCAGAGATTCTCTCCTATCCAAGGCTCCTAATGTACAGGCATCCTCTCTGCAGAATGCTCTTCCACTATAACTTCAAAATACACCAACTATTCCTCGTTTATGATGTATGGTAAAAACATTTGAAGAAGCCTTCCCTCTTTAGTCCAAAAGGACTGACATCTGTTTCTTGGACATCAAAGAATATACATGTTAATTTGTGTACTGAATGCTTGTGTATTATGCATATTTCATGTTTTTTACTGATGTACATTGCTTTGATGTTTCTGGAAATGGTTGATATATAAATATTTGTAATTAAATAAGTTAAAACCTTGCTTTTCCTCTCTTCTTTTTTTGACCATGTCACAGACAGATTACAGAAATACATATACACTCATCCCTCCACATTTGCGGCTTTGACTTTGGTGGATTAGGGATATCTAGGTCCTCCTGTGCAACTCTGTGGTCAACTTTAACCCAAAGGCCTAGAGATTCCTAGAGAGAACACTCAACTAGCCATTTGGAGCTCCTCCAGCGTAATTCTATGGTCAGTGTCTGGCGGAAGTTGACCACAGAGTTGCAATGGAGGACCTAGAGATTGCTAGAGGTGTTATCTCATGTAAAAACATAGTGCTTTTGTTATCTGAGGTTTTTTCACATTCACAAGGGTCCTGTGCCTTGAACCCCAGCAAATGTGGAGGGACGAGCGTATTCCAAATAACACAAGCATTCAGTGCTGTTACTTATCTCTACCACTTAAGACGTGACAAAGCAACATTTATTTAGACAATGCATGTCTCAGGTAAAGAAATCTATCAACGAAGAGTGACTGTGGACTGAATGGCATGAAGCTCCACTTACAGGTCTTCAAGGGCACCTGCTTCTCTGCTGAAGGACATACCGGGTTCGTCCCTCACATTTGCTTCCCCGGGGGAGAAAGCTGGAGATGGTATGTCCTTACTATCCATAAACACCACTGGATTTTCCATGGGAACGCCTGCGAAAAAAGAAATACATAGGATATTAAAAAATGCAACCGCATTCCAAAACAAGTGTGCGTTTGTTGCTAAACGTCCCTGTAACAGTGTTGCTTGAGGACACGAGTGGCTGAATGAAGCTTGGAAAGCTTTGAACCTAGTTTTTGCTTCAATGGGGGCCCTCTGACGAAGTGTGTTTTGGATATTACCTGCGAACAATGGTAAACACCCTGAAGGTCCCACTCCTACTGCTTCTCTGAGTACTGTTGGCGCTATACACCCATCTCTCCGTATTTGTGGCTCTGATTATTCATGGATGTGATTAATATGTTCTCTCTAGGATTGTCTAGGTCCTCCAGTGAAACTCTGTGGTTAACTTTAACTAAAAGTTGCACTGAAAGGCCTAGAGATTCCTAGAGAGAACACTCTACTAGGCCTTTGTAGCTCCTCCAGTGTGTTCTATGGCCAGTCTCTGTCGGACATTGACCACAGAGTTGCACTGGAGGACCTAGAGATCCCTAGAGAGCTGTCCTCTCAGGTAAAATCAGGGGTGTTTATGTTATTTGCGGCTTTTCCATATTTGCAGGGTCTTGTTCCCCTAACCCTAGCAAATACGGAGGGACAAGTGTATTGCACAGTTTAGCAGTCCAAACTAGGGAACCCTTCCTGCTGCAGATGTCACTGAGGTGTGATTCTCCTCAGCTTCAGCCATCTACACTGAGGAAATAACGCAGTTTGGTCCGACTTTAAGAGCCACTTTGCCATGGCTCCTTCCCACAGACTCCTGGGGTCTGCAGTTTTGTGAGGCCACGCTTTGGCAGAGCTCCAAAACACATGCTACTAGCCAGAAAATAACGCCAGTTTTGAGACCGCTTTTAAGGACTTTTTAATAAAAAAAAAAAAAATAATAGCGATTTAAATAAAAAAACAAAAAGCTGCCCTTGCTCAAGACACGAGGGATCCTGGGAACTGTAGTCTGATAGAGAAGGCCAATGTCTCACAAACTAACAGTTCCCAGGATTCCCTAGTATCATTTGAGCCAGGGCAGCTAAAGCGGTTCTCAAACTGGGTTATTCTGCAGTGTGTTTTGGGACCGAAAGGCTAAAGACCTGGTAAAGCGACAACCCCAGGGTTCCATGGGATGGAGCTGAAGCGGTATCAAACCGCGTTATTTCCCCAGTGCAGACGCACCCTGCAATTCAAAAGGGGGCGGAGCTGATAGAGTGGGCGGGGCACCGGGGCGCCCAATCAACGACGCCCTGCTTCTGAAGGAGGGGGGGAACTTAGCAAGCTCCCCACCGTCCCAGTTCCTCTCTCAGCTTTTCAGCTACGGACGCAACCGTTCACACTTTCGCACGAGCCCCCCCGCCTCCTATACTGGTCGCTTAGCAACGCGCGGCGTTCTAAGCATAAGATCGCGTCGAGTCCAATCGCCTGCGATGAGGAGGTTGCGCATAGGCGCCGTGACGCTGAGGGAGCCTTCAGTGGTGAGAGCGGCGGGCTATAAGTCACCAGGAAGCCCCGCCCGCAGAGGGGGCCGGGCTACGCTCGTGACGTCACGCGTGGAACGCTCAGGGGCTCCGCTGATTGGAGGACGCTTCAGCCAATGAGGCGCGGAAAGTCAGAAAGAGCGTGGAGGAAATCAGACGGAAGTGGTTCGGCGTCGCGAGATGAGTTCCTTCGGCGGACGGATGGCGGAGTACCCTCGCCTCTCCCTGGACCGCTTCGACCGGGAGAACCTCCGCGCCCGGGCTTACTTCCTCTCCCACTGCCACAAGGGTGAGGACGCCTCTTAGCCCGGCTTTTCCGACACCGAAAGCTGCATCCAGATTGGAGGAATAACCCGGTTTGATACCGCTTTAAATGCGCCTTGGCTCAAAGTGCTATGGAATTCTGGGAGTTGGAATTTGTTGTGGGCCCTGAGCGGAGCGGAGCTCCGCTCTGGGCCCCACAACAAACTCTAACTCCCAGAATTCCATAGCACTTTGAGCCAGAAGAGGGTTAAAGCGGGTCCAAAGCGGATTATTTCCCCACTGTGGATGCAGCCAGTTACGCCATGCACTAAAACGCACTAAAATAACTACTGTACCTTCAATGATTGACTCTTTAGATCACATGAAAGGCCTGAGAGCTCCCTCCATGAAGAGAAGACTGGCCTGCAGGTAACCAGTGGCTTCTTTCAGCTTTTGCTCAGGTCTTAGTTCTCATCCGCACTGCAGAAATAATCCGGTTTGACGCCACTTTAACTGCCATGGCTCAATGCAATGGAATTATGGGTTTCTTTGTTTTTTAGTTTTGCGAGACATTTAGCTTTCTCTGTGCAGAGATGCAGGAACTCTCAATCAAGGCATGATCCCTCATATTATGGATCAGGCAGAGAGTTGTGTGTGTGTGTGTTGTGTGCCTCCAAGTCATCTTATGGAGACCCTAAGGTGAACCTATCACAGGGTTGTTGTTGGGTTTTTTTGCAAGCCTTTTCAAAGGTTGTTGCCATTGCCATCCTCTGAGGCTGAGAGAGTGTGACTTGCTCAAGTTCACCGCACCTTAAAACCTGAGTCTTCAGCCTTTGCTAGCCTGTTAAGGTCTAGCTTTAAATTAGCAGATAGCAGACATGTTCTCTTGTCTAACTATGCTTTCCTAAGAACTGAGACTGACTCCAAAAAACACAAGTAGCTTGTAGTTCAAAACAAAAGTTTACTAATGGCTTTAATCTATATTTACATAGAAGTTATATCCTAATCCAACTAGTGAATAGTTCAGGTAGAAAAGAAATCTTTACATCACCGTTTTGCAAAAGAAGGTCGATAGAGCATGAAGATGGAAACACAGCAGCTCAGTTGAAAGCATTTGAGAGAATGTCTGTAGTCTGTTAGTCCCAAAGAGGGAGTGACCTAAGTCATATGGTTAGTTTGAACAAGAGAGAAAAGAGTTTGCATGCAAGAAATCCCTGTCTATCTAATAAGGAGGAAAGAGAATCTAAACATCTTCCCACAGTTTAGAATTTATTTATGTATCATTTTGAATTTGTATCCTATTGGCAATGGTAGTGGTGGGGCTGACTGCATGTTTCTGTCACTGCCGTTGCTGCCTCTCCTTCCTCTACCTCCCTTTCCCACCTACATCTAGGTCTGGAAGGGCTGCTGGCCAGGCAGAAAGGAGTCCATGGCCACCAAGGCTCAGTGGGTGGAAAAGGAGATGCTGATCTCACTCTCCTTTCTCTGTCCAATACGACACACCTTATCCCATGCCTTCGACATTTGGAGAGCAGTGGGTTCACCCAATGCACCTGCATCCTTGCACATCATCCAGGTGATGTCCCTGCTTGTCCCTAAACTGCAAATCCTAGGATTCAATAGCATGTTGCCGTGGTAGGTAAGGTAAAATCAAAGCCTTATAATTGTATAGTGTGTAAAGGGCCGTGGGTCTCCAAAAGTGTCTCACTGGGATTTCTTACTTTTAAATAATAGCCCAGTAGGCACAGGTTGTTCATAGAAATCCTTCCCATGTCAAAAGCAAGATGCACGGGATCCTCATTTTGACAAACTCACGCTACAACCTTCCATCTTGGCTGGAACGAATTGTTTATTGTTTACTGTCATATTTGCTTTTTTCCCCCTAAGGCACTGTTTTTCTTTTCTTCTTCAAAGCTTAACAGTTCGTCTGTACTGTTCACCAGTAACCAAAGAGTTGCTACTGACTAACCCACGATATAAATTTTGGGAGAATCACATAGTAAGTTATCATTCTTCTTGTAGTTTAAAACCAATCTAACAAGCCATTTATGCAAAAGTAGAATACTCTTAGGAGGTGAACTTTTCCTACAGAGCATCCTAAAAGTCTGAATTTATTTCGTCTCATTCATCTGTCATATTGTAAAGAGAGAACATTTTACTACTCAGGGACTCTTTCTTGAAAATGCTCATCCTTTAAATTACTCTTCCTTGTGCAAATACAGCTGTTATAGAAGAAGTTCTGTTTTTGTAGTGAGTCTTATTTCTTGATCAGGTGTGCATGCCGTGCCCTTGAATACGTACGTATCTCACAATGCATCTTATATGTTTGTTTTTGTGTTTACTGTAGGTTGCCCTTGAAGTTGAAACTCCAACTCAGATTTCTTTAGTTGATGAAGCATCCGGTGAGGTAGTGAGATATACTGGCTGTTTTGAAATTTCAGTCATTTGTCCTTATTTCTTTGTTTACTCCACTTTAACATTTTCATGTTTCCCTTCTTTGCTCTGTATTTGTACCGGGATGGGCAATTTCCAGCCATCTGTTGGCCAGATATTTACTATGAGGCTGCTTGGGAACCATAGCAGGTCAAGAAGTGCAATGAAAAGATCTCAGAACTGGGGGTTACTTTCATTTCCAACTTTTTGCCTTTCAGGGAGATTGGAGACATTGTGCCTTGTTCTAACCCAAAACTGTAGGAGCAGACTGAAATAGTTTTTGTGAAAGGAAAAAATCACAGTGGGGCTCCCAGGTTGCAAAAAACTGGCTTGAGACCAAATGTGGTTCACAGATCATGCAAGTTCATTCCTTCTCTAAAGTAGATGCCTCTATAACACTTCAAAGTCTGCCAAGTGGACTAAAACATGTTGTGAAGGGACACTGACAGCACAGATAAATCTATATAGGTTAGGGACAGGGCAACATAGTGCAATTCTTCCTATCCTACTTTGGCCTTCTATGTCATATTCCTAGGTATGGCAGATGGATAAAGCTATATTGTCCATTCT
This sequence comes from Sceloporus undulatus, assembly GCF_019175285.1. Classification (NCBI taxonomy): domain Eukaryota; kingdom Metazoa; phylum Chordata; class Lepidosauria; order Squamata; family Phrynosomatidae; genus Sceloporus; species Sceloporus undulatus. The sequence continues at coordinate 110,081,329 of NC_056526.1, forward strand.
TTGTCATCCATAGTTGGAAATAACAGGTAAATGTGTCTCTTTTTGTTCTGTATCTCATTGCAGAAGGAAGATATTGTTGTAACACTTCTACCAGCTGGCCACTGCCCAGGATCAGTCATGTATGCATTTTCCTGAAATAGTTAATGGAAGCAACTTAAAAATATAACACATTATAGATTTAACAACGTAGAACTTTAAGATGCTATGAGGATGTGGTTGCCAAGACTTGCTTCTCCAGCTCATGGTTACAGGCAGCAGAGTCTGCAAATTTGGATGCTGTGGACCCATACTAAATAATGTGTGGTGATTCCACTAAAACTGCGTTTTATAGTTAATATATTAAAATTGAATTTGTACTCACCTACAAAAGTGCATGTGACATAATAAAAAGCCCATAAAGTGCAACCTAAAAAAAGGAGGACTAATATAAAACAAGCAGCAATAATTTTAAAAGCAGCAGGTCACAATTAAAATGAGAGCTATGGACCTCTGGGTTATATTTCTCTTGCCATTTTTGGCTTGAATGCATCTTTTAAAGTAGACTTGAAAGCAGATTTTGAGTCTGTTTCTATAATTAATGTCTTATGTGGAAGATTCTAAGCAGTTTTCCATTTATTTAGGACCGGTTCTCATCAGCTTCAGTCCAGTGCATGAAGAAATTGGGGGTGGGGGGTGGAACTAGTGCAGCCATGGTCTTCTTCCACATGTTCTTAAAATGCATGCATGTAAATGTGCACATGGAGCTGCCAGGATACACAAATATGCTTCCATTTAGGTTTCTGTTCCAAGGTGAAAATGGCACTGTGTTGTATACTGGAGACTTCAGACTTGCAAAAGGAGAAGTGGCCAGAATGGAGCTTTTGCATTCAGGGAACAGGTATGGAACCTTACATTTTTTATGGTATAGGTGTATTATACTCTGTAATTTCTTACAGTATTAGTATCTCACATCTATTTCACCTTGTTATGAGGCTGTTTGTTTATTATTTACTTCATTTCTATGCTGCCTTTCTCCTGTTTCCAGAGGTAACAAATTAAAAACATTTACAATAAAGTAAATGTTACAATAAAGTTTTAAAATCCCCACATGACACACTATAAACACTATAAAATTATACAAAAGTTAAAAACAGGTAAAACGGACCTAAATAAGAATTATTCTGGCTTAACAATTAAAAGCTTGCTTAAATAAAAAGGTCTTTGCTTGCTGGCAAATGGAATGCAGAGAAGGGCCCAGCCTAGCCTCCTGCAAAAGAGAGCCCCAAAGGGTAGGAGCAGCCACTGACAAGGCTCTGTCTTATGTCCTCACCAAGTGAGCCTGTGATGGTGGCAGGACTGAAAGAAAGTCTTTCCCCTGTATATCTTAGCATTCTTTCAGGTTCGTATGGAGAGATACAGTCTTTCAGGTAGTCTAGATAGCATAATGTTTAATGGTAAAACAACTGACTGGTAAATTTCTCCTTGAAAATAACCAGAGCTCTAGGCATTTGAAGGCAGGCAAGCAATGTGTACAGTGATTATTAATCTTGGGGTGGTCAAATTTGGTCTGAGGAGAAGTTCTTGCTTTGGGTATTGTGACAGCTACTTCATGGCTCCAGTCCCACATGTCACAGTATGACTGGGTTGACATTACTCACAAGACAACTTCCTCACATTGTGAGAAGGTAGGTAAGCCCAGCAGATGAAATCTGTTTCATGTTACTACTTCCCTCCTATACTATATATGCATGATCAGAATCATTGTGCCACTCCTGTGGAGGGAGACCTGTTTGAGGAGACAGAACTACTGTATATTCAATCTATAGGGTAGGGATAGTGTCCTCAGAAAGTGTTATTCTGATAATCCTAGGAGAGTAAAGGCAAAGAGTAAACCTACTACTGTACTCTAGTCTTGATATCTGAGAAGTTGCTATTTTGTGTCTTGATTTATAACTGCTTGAATTTGGTGCCCAGCCATCCTCTTCATACTGGGAAAATACATTTCACCGTACTACATGACTTCACTGCTGGCAAAACACTGTTTTATTTTCTGTGAAAAAATGGTTGTGTAACTATGTGCTACTAGGCATTTGGAAGTTGCCTCTCTAAAAAGTGCCTAAAGGTACTTTTGTTATTTGTGATCCAAATCCAACATGAGCATCAGACATTTTAAAAGGTGTAGCAGAATTGGCAGGGATGCTAGTGAAAAGCAAGCTTGCCAAGGTCTGATATATCTACTTGTTGCTGTGCAGAATCATGGCCACACTGTATGGTGAATGCATTGACTTCACTAAGCATGAGGAGTGTTTTCTCTTGGTTGTATTATTTTGTGAAAGCAGTTGAATCACTGAAGCTGTTGTAGAAATCTTGAATATACTGTTAGCATACAGCTGATACTGTGAAGAGTATCAGCTTTATAACAAGTACTCTTAAGCGTATTCCTGTTCTTTCTTTCAGCGTGAAAGACATCCAGAGTCTATATTTAGACACTACTTTCTGTGATCCAAAGTATTATCAGATACCAAGCAGGGTAAGTAAAACAAAAGGGATAAAATCATGTAGCTTCTTTTGCCTTATTGTTAACCAAAAAGAGACCTGGTTGGAACTTCTGGCAGCCATACTTAGAATTTCATCTGAAAGATCAGTGACAATTACTATCAGATATTCTTCCATAATAATTTAATCTGTTTTAGCTACAGTAGAATTTACAATGGATCAGCCTTGCTCTGTGTTAGCCTTCTATGGTCATAAAGTGGATTATTGAGTATTCTCTCACCCACAATGAATTTTCTTCAATTTATCAATATAGTTTTATTTTACTTTCTTTTACAAGAATATGCTGCCTTTACATCCATTTTTCTCAGTTATAGTCCTTTAAAATAGACAGAAATTTAAATGACCCATTTATTTTGGAGGTTGCCCAAAGCACAAGCATTACATGTACAGCAACAAAAACCTGTCTTCAATCCTGAGAATCTCCAGTTAAAGTAATCTCTGGTAGCATAGTTTTAAAATATCCCCATATGAAACTTGACCCTAGAGAGCTGTTGTGGGCTCAATGCTATCAACAGAAAACAGTATTAGTGTAGATGAATTTGATGGAGAACAAGGCACATAATATGTTGATGTTAAAATTTGATAAATTTGCACATCTGTGATGCTCATGGTGCAGGTTTTGTGAATGTATGAACAAACAGAACTGCCCTTTCAAAGTAGAATAGCCATCAGAGATAGCAATCTTTTTTAGATTTGTAAGCCTGAGGGCAGGGAACCGTCCAATTAAAAAGATTGTAAATTTACAGTGCTTTATAAATAAAGGTTAATAATAATAATAATAATAACAACAACAACAACTACGGAAATTATTTCTAACAATGCCTCCACAGAATCATAGGTGACTTGAGTTTAGATATGGCAGATCAACTATGGGATCAACTGAATTAAACACAACTTTGATCCATGATATTGCCAAACTTTTATTTAAAATCAGTATCTTGTCCTCTTTCCCTTTATAGGAAGAATGTATGAAGGGTATATTAGAATTAGTACGAAGCTGGATCACTCTGAGTCCCTATCACGTAGTGTGGCTGAACTGCAAAGCTGCTTATGGATATGAGTATTTATTCACAAATCTCAGTGAAGAACTTGGAATCAAGGTAAGATTGTTATTCCGCACAATTTCTTTCAGAATGGAAAGAAGGCCAACTGCAGTTAAACTGTCAAATAAGGAAAAAGTATATTCATTTGATTTAGAATTTTTTGGTTGAAGAGGCTGAAAGGTCCTTAAGATGACATAAAGCTAGAGCATCTCAGACCAACTACAATTTAAGGCACATAATTCAGGTGAGCGACACCACATAGAGCGTATAGGAGAGAGAGGATTTGCATGGAGGGAGCAAGTATTCAGTGAGGGGGGTATATTCCTCTGAAATTAGTAACTTATCAATTCTTTTTTAAGTCCAAAATAGTATTAACACCTGTGAACTTAATTTCCTAGGTACATGTGAACAAACTGGACATGTTTAAAAACATGCCGGAAATCTTTTACCATATCACCTCAGATCGGCACACTCAGATTCATGCATGTCGGCATCCAAGGGTGTGTATCTGTTAATCATTGTAATTCCATTTCTGATGTTAATATTGTAGAGGCTCTGGACCACATTTGTCAGATGTGTTCATGAAGAATATATCTTCTAGGAGAAAGGGAGAGGTTTGACTGATGTAGCTACTGGAGTCCAGTAAGGAAAAGAAACGTAAATAATAGCTTCATGCCTTTGTTTTTATTTTATTTTTAGTCAGTCACTGGTTGCTCTGCTAAAATGATTATTAAAAATATAAAATCAAAATGTCATACAAAGCAGTCTAGAATTTTTAAAAAATCTTCACAATTAAGAAACTGCTGTTAGCGTGTTCTCTGCTGAAAAAGTCATACAAAAGAGATAGGGGCTGGAAGGAAGTGTTCCATCACATGGGCACCTTTACCAAAAAAAAAACCCAAACCTCAGGCGATACCATTAAAAAAGAATAGGAAATTGTGAAAAAAGAAATGTCATGGAAGACCTTTGTGATATGAGAGTCCCCAACTGTTTAGGGCAGGCGTTAATAAATACCAGGGAACCTTAGAGCCCAGGAGCAGTTAGAGTATTCTACCCAGTTTCCAATGCAGACAGGGCAGATGTGCTGCTCCATTCTTACCCAGAGAATTTCTATTGCTGAATGGTCTAAAAGTATTAGAAAATAGAAATGAATAAATTATTTGTTTATTTAGCGCTGTAGATTTGCACAGTATTGTATATACAAACAATAAATAGATAAGAGTAAACCTGCCTAAACAAACATGGCTGCAAACATCATGCAAATATTTGTTTTCTAAATCTGGCATCCTACACTGCAGTTGCAGATGCACCAGAACTTCATTGCCCTGCCTTTTGCAGCTGCTAGACCACTTGAGAACTAGATATGGAGAGTTTTTCATATCTACAGAATAGGATTTGGGATTCCATGGTGGAGAATTATTCGCACCCCCACGATAGAAGCACTATTATCAGCTTTGGTGGGTAGTGACATAAATCATAGAATTGTAGAGTTGGAAGAGACCACAAGGGCCATCCAGTCCAACCCCATGCCATGCAGGAACTTTCAATCAAAGCATCCCTGACAGATGACCATCCAGCCTCTGTTTAAAGACCTCCAGGAAAGGAGACTCCACTATCCTCCGAGGGGGTGTGTTCCACTATCAAACAGCCCTTACTGTCAGGACATTCCTCCTAATGTTCAGGTGGTTTTCCATCTCATGGCAAAGGCCTTATGGTGACTAAGGTTGAAAACACACTGCAGAAATAATCCAGTTTGATACCCCTTTAAATGCCCTGGCTCAATGCTAGGAAACTGTAGTTTTGTGAGAGATTTTGCCTTCTCTATCAGAGAGTTCTGGTGCTACAATAAACTACAGTTTCCAGTATTCGCTAGCTGCGTATAGAACAAATAGATGCCCAGACCACAGGATCTGAATTCTTTTCTTTGGGTGTTGGTATGTTTTGAGAATGATGTTAAATAATTTTTAAAAATCTAGGGCTCTCAGCCTCTGTGTATTATGCAGACCTCTTATTGTGATCATTGTCTGGCTCAAATCTAGTGCAGGCTTTTTCAACTTGGGATGGGGGAATAACCCTGTTTTGCTTATATTTTTCCCAACAGCATAGGTAAATTATCTTTTATTTCAGTTCATATAACTTCTTAACATGAACCTAGCAACTAGATGTCAAAAGGAATCACCATTTTAACTATAGATCAGCCTTGCATCTGCTTTCTTCATGACCAAAATGTAAAGCTTTTAACCTACTGAGGCAATAGTGCTGAGGCTACTGTGGATGGCCAGGAAGACAAATGAGTTCTAGAACAGATCTAGCTCAAATTCTTCCTGGAAGCCAGGGTGACTAAATTGAGGCTGCGGTACTTTAGCCACATCATGAAAAGGAAAGACTTTTAAATAATAAATAATAAATAAAATTTTTATTTTTATCCCGCTCCTTCCCACGATCAGGGCGGCTTACAGCATAGGTTAAAAACAGTAGTGCCATAAACAATATAAAAAAGATACAAATACAGCAAGGCAAACCATACAATCAAAAACAATCAATAAAAATAACAGATTAAAAGCCCCTTAGCCCAACCTCTTGGCCACGGAAGAGGAGGGAGGCCCACAGGATTTTAGTCGGGGAATGCCTGTTGGAACAGGAAGGTTTTCAGGTCCTTCCTGAATTGGGCCAGGGTGGTAGTCGAGCGGAGCTCGGTGGGCAGCGTGTTCCAAAGGGCTGGGGCAGCCGTGGAAAATGTCCTCCGTGTAGTGGAGGATAATCTAGCCCCAGGCACCTTCAGTAATTGCTGCCCAGACGTTCTGAGGGTGCGAGGCGGAATGTACGGGGAGAGGCGGTCCTTTAGGTATCCTGGGCCCAAGCCATTTAGGGCTTTATAGGTAATCACCAACACCTTATATTGAGCCCGGAAGCGAATGGGCAGCCAATGGAGATCTTTCAAAACCGGTGTTATATGGCTGGTCCTGGAAACGCCAGTGACCAGCCGGGCTGCCATGTTCTGCACCATTTGCAGCTTCCGAGTTTGGTATAAGGGTTGCCCCATGTAGAGTACATTGCAGAAGTCCAATCTCGAAGTTACCAGAGCATGTACAACAGTTTCTAGGTCCCTCTGGGCCAGGTATGGGCGCAGCTGGCGAATAAGCCGAAGCTGATGACAGGTGCTCTTGACCGTCGCATTCACCTGAGCAGTCAGGTGAAGCGACGAATCAAGAAGCACCCCCGGACTGCGCACGGAGTCCTTCACAGGGAGCGTGACCCTGTTCAGGACAGGTGGAACTACCGCCATTCCTGGACCAGGAGAACCTATCACTAGTACCTCCGTTTTCTCTGGATTCAACTTGAGTCGGTTTTCCCTCATCCAGCCCATTACTGACTCTAGGCAGGCCACGAGAGGAGAGACACCATCCCCAGTCACTGCATCAGTCGGAGACATAGAGAAAATGATTTGGGTGTCATCAGCGTACTGATAACCCCGCGCTCCATATCTCCGGATGATCTCTCCCAGCAGTTTCATGTAAATGTTAAATAGGATGGGAGACAGAATGGCTCCTTGAGGGACCCCAGTTTTAAGGGTCCGCTCATCGGAGCACACGTCTCCCAGCTGCACCATCTGGGACCTCCCAGAGAGGTAGGACCGGAACCACTGGAGCGCAGTGCCCCCGATTCCCACCTCTGCCAGGCGTCCCAGAAGGATACCATGGTCTATGGTATCGAAAGCCGCTGAGATGTCCAAGAGCACCAACAGGGACACGCTTCCCCTGTCGATGCCCAGACGGAGATCATCGACCAAGGCGACCATGGCCGTCTCAACCCCGTAACCCGCCCGGAAGCCAGTTTGAAATGGGTCCAGATAATCCGTTTCATCCAAGACCGCCTGAAGCTGGATTGCAACCGCCCTCTCGATCACCTTACCCAAAAATGGTAGCAGCGAAACAGGCCGATAATTATTATGTATCAGGGGGTCGAGGGAGGGCTTTTTTAGGATAGGTTTTACAATGGCCAATTTCAATTGTGATGGAAATAGCCCATCCCTCAGAGATGTATTAACTATCCGGCGTAACAATGATGTTACCGCTGGTCCCCCCTGGGCCGCTAACCACGAAGGACAGGGATCGAGAGAGCAGGTTGTCTTCCGAACACTTCCGAGGATCTTGTCCACATCCTCGGTACTCACCGACTCAAACCGATCCAGTTTAATAAAGTCCACGGAGGCTCTGGACACTTCTACTCTAGGTTCTGCTAAAATGTCGGCGTTCAGACCTTCGCTTATGCGAGAGGTTTTATCCGCAAAAAAGTCGTTAAACAGGTCACAGCAGGCCTTAGTTGGTTCAAGGATCTGGTTCAGGGTGGGAGGGAGCTGAGTTAGCTCCCTAACCACCCTGAACAACTCTGCCGGACGCGACTCTGCGGACGCAATACGAGCACCATAGAACGAGTTCTTTGTTGCTCGTATTGCCTCTCCGTAGTCCTTTAACAATTGGTCTAGGAGAGCCTTGTCGTCCAAGCAAAGGTGTTTCCGCCAACGGTACTCTAGCCGCTTCCTTGCCCGGAGGTCTTCCGTATACCAGGGCTTACACTTGGAAGCAGGCCTGAGAGGGCGCTTGGGGGCGATGCTGTGTATAGCCCTAGAGAGACCGGTATTCCAAATACCGGTGAGGGCATCAACAGAATCGCCGTCATTTCCAACCGTGAGCCCCTCTAAGGCTTCTTGGAACCTCTCAGGTTCCATCAGCCTTCGAGGGTGGACCATCCTAACAGGTCCACCACCCCCGGGGGGGGGATCTGAGTAGAGACCTTGATTTTCGTCTCTACCAGGAAGTCATCCGTCCATGGCAAGGGGGAAACATTAACTATTTCCGCCCACGGATTTTCCGCATCCGAACAGAAGACCAAATCGAGAGTATTACCCGCACAATGCGTAGGACCCTGTATCAGCTGGGACAGGCCCATGGCCGCCATGGTATCCATGAATTCCCGAGCCGCACCGGATGGAACATAGCTGGCCGTGAGGGAGATGTTGAAGTCACCCAGGACAAGAAGCCTGGGCGTCTCCAACATCAGCTCAGCGACCAGCTGTGTCAGCTCGTTAAGGGAGTCCGCTAATGCACGGGGTGGCCGATACACCAGCAGAATCCCTAGACTGTCCCTAGCCTTTAGGGTCAGGTAAATACACTCGATATAGGAGGTCTGTCGGATGTGGTTCCTGGTGAGGGACACGGTGTTCCTATGTATCAAGGCCACACACACACACCCCGCCCACCTAACCTGCGCTGGTCCTTCACCGAGAACCCAGCAGGCAGGGCCTGAGCCCACACAGCATCCCCTTCAGGCCCAAGCCAGGTCTCGGTAATGCAAGCCAGGTCACACTTACTGTCCTCCAACACATCGTGGAGGATGTGGGTCTTGTTGTTAATAGACCTGGCGTTGCACAGGAGCAGCGACAGGGTTTGTGGCACGGTTGGAGTGACCCTCAGGTCCTTTAGGTTGGGAGGGGGACAGGAAGGCGAGATAGATATGATGCATCGATCACGCCTTCCCCTAGAACGCAAGTCCCTTCTCCCGCCACCATACCTCCCCCTGCCCCACACTACCTCAATTGGAGCTCCGCCCGCAATGATGTTATCCCCGGCCCAGGCATCCCCCGCATCCCTATCCTCCCCCCACCCCTCTATGGCTACTGGAAGAGCAGAGGTTAGCCACCACAGGCATCCTCTGCTCTCAGACTAGTCCAAAGCCTCCCTAGCCCAATAAGACCTGCGCAGTTGCGCAATTGTGCAACGGTGCCCCTTCAGTCCTAAGAACGGTGATCCTAAGAATGGTGGAGGGCTGTAGAAAGAGGAAGACCACATGCCAGATGAATATACTCAATCAGTGAGACCAAGGGTCTACAGGAGCTGAGCAGAGCAGTTGAGGTCAGGGGGTCTAGGAGATGTCCTGTCCACAGGGTCACCATGAGTTGAGGCCAACTCAAGGACAGTTAACAACTACAACAAAAAATCTTAATAGTTTTTGGTGGGTTTTTCAGGCTATGTGGCCATGTTCTAGAAGAGTTTCTTCCTGAAAAATTCTAATGCTTTTACTATAGTAGGCTGGAGGGTAGATTGATTTCCAGTAGGAAAGTGAGGAAAGTAGAAGAACCTACCAAATGACCCTAGATATTGAAGAGGGATTTGCTTGTATATGATCTGCCTATGTGTTTCAGTTGATATTGTGTCCAACAGGATGATGAAATTTTCCGAGGAAACAGATTGCCCTGTGGAATGACTTCCCAGAATGGTAAACCGTTGCACATCATTAGTGTCAAACCATCTACAATGTGGTTTGGAGAAAGGACAAGGAAAACTAATGTAATAGTGAGGTAAGCAGAGAATAGGTTTTGGTGAAGGGAGGTTTTTACCATCATTTCTGCTTTTCTGAGCATTTGCATGGCTCGTTTAGTGACGTGGAATATGTGACTGCTCATCCTTAAAGAATAAAGAGATCTCTTGAACCAAAACTGTATGAAGTGGGGTGGTGCTCTACTTCATGATGGTTGCTATTTAACACTTGCTTATTAGTGACTAGGGTCCAAAACACACTGTAGAAATAATCCAGTTTGAGACCTCTTTAACTGCCCTGGCTCAGTGCTAGGGAATCCTGAAAATTGTAGTTTACTGTGGCACCAGAGCTCTACAGTTCCCAGAATTTCCTAGCATTGAGCCAAGGCACTTAAAGTGGTCTCAAACTGGATAATTTCTGCAGTGTGTTTTGAACCTAGGACATATTATCGAAGTTAGGTATAGTAATTGTGTGGCCCTTCAGATGTTGTTGAACTTCAGCGTCCATCATTCCTCATTATTGGCTATGCTAGTTTAAGCTGCTAGCAGGTGCAGTTATCATCTGGAGGGCTACGCTATTCCCACCACTGTTCTGGGTATTCTGTGGAACACTGAAAACACAATAACTGTGTTGGTAGAATAAAAATCCATTTAATCCTATGTTCTTTCTAGACCTCTGGTCTGCCAACTGTCTGTGAAAGATCATGTGAAAGAGACATGAAGGCTAGTGGATTTCTCATACAGTTTGGTCTTGGCTTTGGGTTATTAGAGGTATGCACCTCTTACTATGAAGAGGGCTAAAATCAGAGCTTGGAAAAGTGGCTGTGATAGTTTTGGGGTCCTGGGAGTTATAATGCAAAAAAGTGACTAATAACCATAGGCTGCAAACTACTGAAATCTCTCTATTCAGTCACCTAATAACTATTGATAGTGAATTCCAGAGCTTATCTAGGGTTTGTTTGGAAGATTCACATTCTACAGAATACTCTGCTGTTCCTTAGAGTGGCTTCTTATATATCATCCACTGTTTGTTTTTTAACTTGATGTTCACATACTGATGAACAGCAGGGTGAAAACACATTTTTTTTCTTTATGATTTCTGTTTAGGACTGGGCAAAGTTCATACAGAGCTTGCTTTTCATTTCACTCTTCTTATAGTGAGGTATGTATATGTTGTGTTTATTTTGAAAGCTAATGTGTCCTTTATACAGAACAGTTAATATATGGGTACACCTATTTAGATTTGTTGCTTATCTAGTCTTGGAGCGTTTGGCTTTATTCAAGTATAATAAAGATGATAATAAGCAGTCATGTGCACTTCAGAGTATCCAGTGCATTTTCACATATATTATTTTGGCACTTTAAAATAATAATAAATAAAAAACCAGTCTGAAAAGACATGGCATGTTTAGGCAAGCTAGCCATTTTATTCCTGGAAGATATACCTCCCTTGGTTCACTGTTAACTTCCTTTCTTGTCACTTTGAGGCATCAGAGCTTGAAATGGGTGAATTACATAATAAATACCCATGGACGTAAAATGATCCTGGAATATCCAGTTGTATTTTCTGATGCTTGCTGTAGCAGCAATGATAAGTTTGGATACTAAGGATTTCATTTACTGTATCATGTTTTGTATTTTGACCTTCATCCAAATTGGTCTGGGTGCAGCAAATGCTTATTAGATTTACCACACCAATGTGGAAATGAAATAAAAAGTGGCAACTTTATGAAGAAGTGTAGTGTGAATGTGCATTATGTGTAAATATGAAGACCTGCTTTATTAGCCTCTGCAGGTGGGCAATCCAACGTTGAACTCAGTTGGCATGGTTCAGTGGATAATGTTGGGAGTCATTTGTCATTCTAGTTTCTAGCTCAGTGTTCCTCTGCCTGTCTTGATCTTTCTATGTTACAAGTACTTATTTTTAAAATGAGAAATGCTCTATCTCTCAACGCTGTTGAAAATTGGAATGCAAAAAAGTTCTGTAAGAATTTTGAATTCTGAAAATTAATTATGCCTCCTCTAATACCACCCTTTCTAGATCCAGGATTTTGTAAGCTATATTTGCCCAGTGAATGTATATCCCAATGTAATTCCAGTGGGTGCAACAGAGCATAGAGTTATAGAACTGTAAGTATCTTTTTGTTGCTTTACTTTGGGCCTTGTCCTGCTAAGCCACCACATCCCTCACATTAATGGTAACTGCATTAAAATCAAGCTCTCCTTAAATTTGCTATGGCCAGCAAGAGTATCTTAATCTTGGCCAATACAGCCATTGGAGGAAAGTGTTTCTTTGAGAAATTTTTACTAGTAGTATTTGTTCAGTGGTATGTTGGATTTCCATGTAATCTATTGCACCTACTGGCCTCGCCTGCAAGAGAAACACTGAAAGGCTGGTATATTTTTCACTGTGACATGAACCTTGAATCATCTAGTAACTTGGGGAGAGGAGGTTATTCTGTGGTGTACATAGATAATTTTAAAGAGGGAGAGACTGACTGACAGTGCTTATTTTCTATTTAGTGGGACTTACATACTTCTGTTTTCTGTCCTAAATCCATCAAAACAGTTCTGGTTATTTTAACAGCTTTGTGAATTAACCTATCTTTTACATTTCCCTGAGTTGAGGCTCCATTGGTGGGACACAGGAGAGAGCTTTTGGCAGATGCGCCTACTCTTTGGAACTTCATCCCAAGGAAAGTTTGATCTGGCCCTCTGTTTTTTCAAGGGCAGGCAAAGAGCTTGTTTAAATAGGCCTTCAGCCTTGGCTAACTAGGATGGAGTGGTGTGTAACTGGGTGGACTGTTCTAATATCCATTGTGTATTTTTTAACATTTTAATGGTTTTAAATTTTAATATTTTAAAAATGTTTTAATTGAAGGTTATTATTTAATGCTTTTTAAACTTTTGTACCCAATACTGCTTCAACTACTATATTTCAATTTAGGTTGTAAGGTGTTTTGAATCCCATTCAGGAGAAAAGTGGGATATAAATGAATTCATTAAATAAGTTTAAAGTGTCGCAGAGCTTAGTTTCCTAAAAAGCCTAATGGGACTGATTTGCTTATTCTCAGCTTAAAGCCATTGTGCAGAATGTATAGCCGAAATAACAAGCCAATGTATAAACCACTTGGAGCACTGAAGAGAGCCAGAACTTTGGATCTAGCAGATGCAGGTAAGAGATACTGTTTTCAGGTGGAAGTGGCAAAGGAGCAAGTATTGTGGTTTCAGCCCAGCAAATCACACATTATATATTACGATATCATAATTCCATTTTGATCTGAACTTCCTGCTGAGGAGCACAGATAGCATGTGTAGTCCTTCTCTACAATAACCCTGTGAGGCTGGGAGAAAGTGGTTGGCCCATGGTCACCCAGTAGGCTTGATGGCTTTATTTGGGGGTTAGAATTTGGGTTCCTGTATCATTATGTTGTCAGTGTTGTGAATTGGGCACAGTGTTTGATGCCTGCACATGACTGCTGTATGTACAATTATTGTCATTTCCACAGTGCATCAGCTTCAAAAGATGCTTTTGCTATTTGGGAATTTCTGCTAGAATTGCTGCATAGTGACACTGAATATTCTAAATTCATGTGAGAAATAACACTTTTAACCACATGCTTTACAAAGAGAATCAAAATAAATGTGCTAGAAGTGGCAGACCAAGGCCTGGTCATGACAAATAAGTGAGATAATAAACCTATCTCGACTGTTATCACTTCAATTCAGATGCGGGTTCTTATATGATGAAATACTCATTTTAAAAATCTGCAATAGAAAGCTGTTATAAGGGAACAGGATTCTAATCTAGATTTCTGCCACATCAGTTCTCCCTCTCTGGAAATTTTTGTATAAAGTACTTTCTCATGTCAGTCTCCTTCTCCCCACTTGCATTCAGACATGGTACAACCCAAAACTGGGTTGACTTCCTCATATGCTGATCTATACGTCCAAGAGAATTCTAGACTGTATCACTTCAAGGGAGGAATTTGTTTGTTTGGGGCCCACCCAGTGGAAGACTCTCTGCAAAGAGACAACTAGCTCAGCTGAAAGTTTCAGGCAACTCATTCTCCACTACTTTGGCTGTCTAAGGCATATGCAGATTTGAGTACAGTAGTTTCAGTCTTCTTGACACTTTCTCTTAGGCTTGATTTCTTGTCTTGACAGGTGGTGATGGTGATGATCTCTTTGATACAGACTTGATTTCTATCAGATACAAGATTCCTAAATTGCTGCCAGAGATTACACCATCTGAGAATAAACCTCTACCTCAAAACCAAGACAGTTATAAGGCATCTTCCATGCCTACCTCTTTGAAAGTAGATTTTGTGGAGTGCGAAGAATCCAATGGTGAAGATGACGATGAGGAAGAAGAGTCTGAGAAAGAAATGTTTTTTGCTCAAATTCTACCATCCAGTGTAGACACCACTGCTTTGTTACCAAATCCAGATGGACTGGCCCATTCAGACCCTACTTCCAAGCAAAATGAAGGCAAGCAGCAGTCTAATTTGGAAATCCCCAAGTGGGATACCTTCTTTCAGCATAACAAGGAAGATACAGATACCTCTGAACTCGAGGACAATGTTTTACCCCCTACAGATTCAACCGAGCCACACTCACCCAGCCTGCTTAGTGACAGTGATTCTACTCATATCTCCTCTCAAAACTCTTCTCAGTCAACACACATATCTGAACAAGGCAGTCAAGGGTGGGACAGCCAGGGAGATACTGTACTAATCTTATCCCAAGAACGATCTGTTTAAAGAGGGAAGCAGATAGGTCAATGTTTTATACCTTTCATCTTCCTGTTGAGGAAAACAAAATGGACGTGACTTTGGATAGTGGTGCACTTTAGTTAGTGCTGAATGCAAAGTTGGAGCCCAGGAAATGAGTGTACCTTCTCTGGCAAAGAGTAGGCTGAATGAATCAACATAGGACATGAACAAATAGGCAGAGAAATCATCGATATCTAATCCCAAGACCCAGTTGAACTCTTAGTGTTCTTTTGACCCGTCCACCCCTTATGTGGAGATGTCTAAACCAGACCAGTTGGGCAGCCTGTATAGAAAATTTGACAGAAGACTTACAGTGGTTGCAGGATGTGAAAAAGCCATCAAGTTTTGTATTAATATAGCCTTTCTGAATCATAAATTCAGAATGGTGATCCATGTGCAACTTGTTAGTGCCTTTGAAACCCTAGGCTGATGATTTACTGTGGTGTCTTCCAACTTGCATATAAATGTTTTGTATATTTTAAAAAAATGTTGATATGATCTTCCCCCAATTTGTGGGAAAACACTGTGTTCAGTAATAAAAAAAATCAAGGTTATCTATAGTGTTTGGTGATTTTCCAGTCCTTTACTATAGAATTTTACATGAATTGTTCAATTGAGCAAATTTTATTAATTTATGGTTTTTATACCCTGCCCTTCAGCCCAAAAGGCTATCAAATGCACCAGAATGCTAGAATGTTAAAGTTTAACATTATTTACATTAGGATTGGTGTCACCCCCATGGACCTTCTCTGATACCATATAGAATCCTCAGTAATGTTACTCACAAATCATAATGCTTGTATATCAGTGGATGCAATGGCAATAGTAATGAGTATCCTTGAAGCAATTCCTGAAAGGTAAAGGAGAGAGACTACTGGTAGTCTGAGTTTCAATGATTTCAAAGTGAGTTTGGTACAAGTTTTACTGATCCCTGTTTATTTCCCATCAACAATGCATTACTGCTAAAGAACTTGTTAACTGTTGTCAATTTTTTTAATACAGTACTATGGCTTTAAAATGCCTGATTACCTGTACATTTAATTGCTCTGCTCTGAGCTTCCTGGCAGCTCAACAGTAGAATCTGGTAAAATTGTTTCAGAATTAACAGAATTGGTTGCAATTACCTTTCTTATCAATACTGCAACGCCTCCATTACTTAATATTGTCCCCACCCACAAAAATGTGTTCATCCAATATCTTGGCTTTTACTACTAATGATACCCAAAATGTAATCCAAGATTGTTTATGTATTAATATATCTTTGTAGATTTATCACATCCCTTTAAAAGAAAGCTGTCCAAGGCATCTCACCACATTCGAACTCTTAAGTTCCACCCTCAAGCCCTACATCTTGAAGAGAACTAGTACGGCATTTGGTTCATGAAAGGGACAAGCATTTCAGAGGCATGGTGGTATCTTTGCCTGCTTCCCCTTCATTTTTGAAACAGATTAGATCTGTTTGACTTATGTAAATGCACTTACTCTTCAGTGTAGTATCTTTAATAACTTTCAGATCAGGTATTCAAAAACAAGTAAATTAGAAGCAGATCAATATAAAACATTACATTTTATTACTATTCACATTAACAAATATTCATTATACTCTCCAATTCATATTCACAAAAGTCAATGCCAGTTACAGCAGGTTAACATCTTGTTTTTGTGCAACTATTCTCATCCTTGTGAGACATACCTTGTTCTACAAACCCCTTCCCTTTATTCTGTGGGTTTTGTATATAATATGCTGATACACATATCTCCTGCACATTTTCTTTTCTGTAGCTCATCACGGAATGTGTATTGTCAACTTCCCCCTTTAAAAAAACTGTGCAGATGCGATTTTTAACAATTGTTCATATTTATTGTACTATAAAATATTGCATCTTCCATTGATACCCTTTTTAAAGATGAATTTGAGGGAACTCCAGCAGTCAGATGGAACCATCTTCATCTGGAATTTGTTCTATGATGCTACTTCCACAGTAATGGCTTCACATTTTCCAGTATCTTGATCAGTGCAGGTAACATGCAATGAGCCATCCCTAAAAAAAAGACAGCTTTTTTTAAATAGTACCAGAAAACCTGTATGGTTCATAGAACATTCCTGATTATAGTGCTATAGAATAGATCATCCTATGAAAGATAAGCCCATCTTAAAAAATTAAGTAACACTCTTCCTGTATAAAAGTAATGGCATAATTCTGAGAAAATATAAAGCTGCACTCTGGTTTCCTAATGAAGCCACACTAAACAGAGATGTGAGGTGTCCCAGAAGAATCTATCCTGCCTAGACAGCATGATCATATCTTTAAGGGAAAGCAAATAACAAGACAGCACAAGATTACAGTAACCAGCTATTCCACAGTTCCAGGAATGACATCTTCCCCTAACCTGGAAGCAGGTTCAAAATTTTGGGGAAAGTATTCACTGAAGAACAGCACAAGGAAACATCTTTCACAGCACTATAATTTGATGTAGTCTATTGCAGCGCTTTTGAAATAAATATTATTCCCAACACCAACAACATTATCATACTGACTTGGATACATATTCCATGTAGTTACTGTGCTGAACTAAAGAAATAGTGTTTTAGTTTCCAGTACCTTTTCATTGTTAAAACAGTTAGAATGTCATGGAGACCACCTTCTTTTACATCTAAATCCTGGAGTACAATCTGTTTTTGAAAAAAAACACAAACAACAGATCTCAGCCATTTAGCTGCCACAACATCAATCAATCTATTTATTTATGGTGACCTGTCAAGTCATACAATAACTTAGATCACATAAATGGAAAGGTTGCATAACATATAAACTGATATAAAAGAGAGAGATTATGTTAAAATAAATTAAAATACAAAAAGGTAAGAATAAAATTAAGTGGTCAGATTAGATTACAACATTGGAGATTTGTTTTGATTACAAAATTATAGATCTAAGTTATAGACCCATTAGTCAGTATTCTCTCAAATTTTAACAGCCTGTGGCAAAAAATTTTGCAACCAGCGGGGTAATATTCACGCATTTGTCTTGCAACAACAATTAACATAAAATAATTCAGAATGGCCTGTCTTGCCTCTCAGCAAGGGGGCAATTAGCTGGTTATGGCACTGATTAAAAAGATACAAGAGAACAAAATATGTGACAGTTTCAACTACTTGCTGTCCACAAGGGTAAAATCAAGCAGAGGTAGGTTTGAAGCAATAACACTGCACTTCGCCTTGGTGAACGAGATGCGATACCTTGGGACAGTTAAATTTTTAAGGTAGAAAGAATGACGAAGGATCCTGCATAATATATGTTTAGGGCACTGAGAGAATCAAGATGAAATAGAATTGGTCCTAAGACTGCAAAAAGCAATGTCCCAGAGCCCCTGTCTTAGCGATTATAGTGCCATCTCATGGCCTAGGTTTATAAGCAGGCATTCTGAAAGACCAATGGAGAGCTGCCATAACATGAAAATGCATTTTAATGAACACAAAGCAGTTCACAATGGGGAAGGGAATTCAATATGCCAAAGATAGCTGTTTTGCTGGTCAACATTTTTAAATGCATATTAAATATATATAAAAAAGTTTGATTGAAATAAGCCCCACTGAACACATCTGGACTTGTTTCCAAGTAAATACGGATATAACACTGCATGGTGAATATCCAACATGTCTTTCTTCACCTGTGCAAACTTGTCATCTTCTTTTACCAGGCTTTTTTCCAGAGACTCGTACAGTTCTAAGCAGACAGAGGAGTTGCTTCCTGGGGCTTGTAGAGTATGCTGCCTTCGAGCGGGCAATGGGGTTCCTGAAGGGAACACCACCATGAATTTGTCTTCCCCTGATTCATCCACTGCCTAGAAAACAGATTTACAGTATTAAAACTTCACACAAACAAACTATGGAGGCAACATTTATTTCAGCTTCCATATTAAAACTAGTTGTTTCTATAGTGTTTTCACTAAAAATGTGACATTACAGTTATGTATCTTTATTCATGTCAAATCTTATGCTTGAAGTGCTTTCTTAATCAGCTGTATTGGGGAGCAAATGCAAATTTAGAAACATCTCAATTTAATGTTAAAAAAAACAGCGGGTGGGCAGTCTTGGCTGTAGGCCATATGTGGCTTCCAAGAGTAGTTTAATTCCTTCCATGCCTGTTTTCCATATTTTACAGAGCAGAAATGACCATTCAGTTGCTTCATGTTTCTAGACTAAAACAGTGGGCCCAAGGTATACATTTCGATGGCAAATTGTGCCCCCAGCAGCTTCTGATGTGTCATTTGCAATGGAGGTGGGTGGACATGAGAGTGGTCTGATACCTTCCAGGAGAGGGAAAATGTCACCTAGATCATCAGAAGTCATGTACTTCTGCTATATAGAATGGTATTTAATTCTATAAAGACCATCAGAACTATTTCAATCAGGGATTTTCCATGAACAAGCTTGCACAATTTTCTTTTAAACTCTTGTTAGAGGTATGAACTTGTTGGATAGATTCTGGATCTCTTAAAACTCAGTATGATAGTGATGAAATGCAGTTAGGTCATCTGAGACACAATACCTCAAGTGTGAGAGAATAATGGAGATAAATGAGATACTTCAGGGAGTGATGACTAGTACGACTCTTATTCTTACCTTCATTAAGATATCTTTTGCCGAACATTCAATAGACAGCATCTCATCATCTAAGAAGGTATTCTCTCTTCCAAGCAGGATCCCAGCTTCTATGGCAGCCCCAATAGGAATGACCTCATCTGGAGGAATAGAGTTCAGTAGTTCAACAGCTGGGAAAAGTTCTTTGATCAGCTGTTGCAGTTTTGGTATACGACCAGATCCTCCACAGAGAACTACCTAGAGGATATTAAAGCATTCATGGGACAACATCAAAGCTTACAACAGATGTCTAATATTCCAATATAATTAACTGAGATTTCACAAGATGTAACCTCAAAATGCTAAAGATTTCAGGAGGATCTTACGCGCACATATGATGGGCTTGCTCGATTTTGGAGAGCTGTGTTTAATGGATATGTGCTACTGCTAATTAAACAGTTGAAAGTGAACCAGCAACAGGTTGACTTACAGTGATCCTATCGTGGGGCTGAGTATCTCTTATCCAAACTGTTTTGGAATATTTGCATATATATAATATATATAATATCTTAGAGACCCAAGTCTAAAAACATCTGTTTCGTATATAGCAGACCCTTTGTATCGGCTATGGTTTGGTTCCAGGACCCCCTCCCTGCCTGGATACCAAAATCAGTGGATGCTCAAGTCCCACTGGTATACAATGGTGCAGTAAAATAGTGTCTTTTATATAAAACAGTAAAAACATGGTTTGCTTTGGGGGGGGGGGGGAGGAGGACGGGGACAGAATATTCTCAAATCATGGTCAGCTGAATCCATGGATGCAGAATCTGTGGGTATGAAGGACTGAATGTTCACTCATGTATTTAGTGTATTTATACCCCGTTCTTTAGCCACAAAGGCTCCCAGAGTGGTTTACAAATGCTAATTTAACAGTTCCTGCCCTCAGGCTTACAAGCTAAAAAGACGTGACACTACATTAGAAGGGAATGGCAGTGGGGAAGGGGATCAGATCCAGCAGATACTGCCAGTTCTTCTCTCCCTCCAAGTCCAAGGTAGTGGCATGGTGGAGCTATAGTAGTCTGAAGGTCATTTTATACAATATTTTTTAGTAATTTTCTGGATGAAACAAAGTTTGTGTGCATTGAAGCATCAGAAAGCAAAGGTGTCATTATCTCAGCCACCCATGGAAAAAACATTTGGATTCTGGAGCATTTTGGATAAGGGATATCCAACCTGTATATACTTACATAGATTACTAACTACTAAGCAATGTAAGTAATTTGGGTAACTTTGGAAGATGATGTACTTATAAAATTGATTGTGTATCTTATATTTCTTTTGCATCTTTTGACTTTTCAAAGTGTTTGTTTTTACTAGGTTTGCACACACATGTCCAACAAGAAAATATTAAGGCCTAAATCTGATTCCTTGCCCTACCAAGTTTCAATCCACTTTTGTCAATGGGAACTTGGTATAGTTCGCATTGAGAAAGTGGACTGAAACTTGGTTCCATTGATTTAATGGAACTTCTACTTTAATTGAGACTAACAACTGGACACAGAGTGATTTTTCATAACTTTATCCATATGAAATAATTTATGCAAATTAATTCTGGCATGTGATATTCCTAAATATTAGTAAAAATAAGACACTCATGTGCCTTAAAATATACAAAATTCTTTCTCTTGTTACCTTATGGATATCATCTGGCTTAAGTCCAGCTTGCTGTAAAAGTTTTTTGATGGCTTCTATACACTTGTGAAAAAGTGCAGAGCAAATAAGTTCAAATCTGGCCCTGTTGGATTTTTTAAAAAAGCAAAATAGGAAAATGAACATATTTCCTCTTCTGTAGGAAATGTTTACAAGACAATTCAATCATATGCCCTGATATAAGCATATGATATCACTACATCAGTATCTTTGCAAGTCAACAAACAATAAAAGATACACACACACATATATAGGGATGCTGTGGCTTAGTGGTTAAGATGCCAATTCTGATGATTGGGAGATCAGAAGGTTGGCAGTTCAAGGTTTGAGTGCTGCATGATGGGGTGAGCTCCTGTCACTAGTCCCAGCTTCTGCCAACCTAGCAGTTTGAAAGCATGCAAATGCAAGTACACCAACAGGTAGCACTTTGGTGGGAAAGTAACAGCATTTTGTGCAGTCATGCTGGCCACATGACCACCAGAGCAGTCCTCGGACGACACTGGCTCTGCAGCTTAGTAATGGACATGAGCATCGCCCCCAACAGTAGGTTATGACTAGACATAACTACCTTTACCTTTATGTGTATATATAGCTTTGATCTATATACTCCTGTGTACCATCACCAACAAATGCCAGTACAGTCTATATTCTGACTTCTATTGTACAGGCTTCAAACTGTATTGATAGGATTTATACTCTGCAACTCTATCCTGACTTCACAACAGTGAGCATTATAAAATAAAACTATGTAACAAAATGATAATGGTTGTCAATTTCATCAAGTCAATCTATAAACAGCTCAAACTGAGAAGGCATTTTCATTTTAAAAATGTAACTTTACTAAAATTATGAAATGCTCCTTTAACACGCTCACTGAAATACCATCATGTAATTTACCTCTCCCCTACACTTCAGGCAGATATAGAATGAGGCCCAAGAATGTCACCTACAGTACTGACAATGAAAACAGAAGAAAATTGCCACCCAAAGATTTAATTACATTTAGGTTTACCTGGAAACATTACAATCAAAATCCAGACCATCATAGAGGGAGTCGACAAAGCAGTTTGCGCTTCCTAGCGTTGATAAAGAGTGCTTTGCAACTTCTGCACTGTTCATGAGCTTCATCATGGCCCTGGGGTTTCCTGTCACATCATATTTATAAGATCTGTTTTGGTTTTTTAAAAAGTGTAATTAACAACCACAGAGAATCAACACAGTCATGTATTTGATTCATATCCTGCTTTTCTCCTGAATGAAACTCCAAATGGCTTACAATATAAATTAAGGCAAACATATATAACAATATGGAGTAGAGATTTTGAAAGCATTAAAATAAATAAATGATAAATTCAATTAAAACACTACTTTTAAACATTAAAACTATTAACACTAAATCATTACATATCAAAAACAGCATATTACTGATCGTGTATCTTAAAAATTAAAAACTGGTTCCCATAATTTCTCTTGTGCTTTAAATGCAAAGCATCATGTACTGATAATAGAAGCAGGTTCTTACAGGAATGTGAAGACTAAAGAAATCTCTCAGCTGTGCAAGCCAATGCACATAACTAAACCTAAAAATAACTTTGCTAGCCTGCTTACCTAAACCTTTTCATCACCTGTAGTTTGAAATAAACAAACAAAAAATATTTTGTCCAAGTATTCCTCTCCAAATCCTTGGAGGCAATTCTTCTTCCCCATAACCACTATGCAAGTGGCATTTTATGTGATTAGGAATTTTTCTCACAATCAGCAAAGGACTTCAAATGTACAGTAACAATCTTTCTTCCACAATACTGTTTTACTGCTGCATTTGTGAAACAGATTTTCTGTGATCTTTAAAAACTATGTCATGTCATGCAAAGTGTTAATAATAAAACTGATGCATTGTACAAACTTTGATAACTATAGGTTTAAATAGGTATTTAGCAGCAACTATTCCTTATTGGACAGTAATAAAACGCAGTATATTTTATATTCTAAGGGGCTTACCTCTGAAATTCAGAAGCTAGATGCTGTGCTAAGGCTTCTGTGAAATAAATACCACCTATGCTGTCATCTGTGTTGGTGGAAAGTACACGATACAGTCCACTGTTCACTTCTATAACTGTGATAGACAGGGATGTTCCTCCAAGTTTGTAAACTAATACATTGCTTCAAAGTGCGAAAATGAAAAATAATCAACTAAGATCATGTGTCTTTGGTCAATATTAGTTATCAAGAAATTACCAGAAGAATTTAAAATACAGTATAAAATAACAGTTCAAAACTGAATTTCAATTCCTTGCCTCAAAATTTAGTTACAATTAATAAGTTTAAAAATGTTGTTGGAAAGGACTTGGGTTTTCTCGTTTGCAGTAGAGATGGTGGCATACAGCAAAGTAGTAACTAATGTAAATCTTGACAAATAATTTTATCATAGCTATTTATATAAATCAGTATGATTAATGGGATCATATGGAATGAGAACACAAGACAAGTGCTTTCTCAGGCAATTATCTGTGTATAAATTACTTGGAAAACTTCCATGGCCAAAAAAGCTTGGTAGGTGATTTTTCAGTGTTAAAGTCCAAAACAGTGACATTTCCAAACTCTGGTTTCAGTGCTTAGTTTAAGAGCAACATGCCCCAAGTTGTTGATTCTTTGCCTGAGTGCTGCTGAGACTGTAAAATTTCAAGACAAAGAACATGTAACACAGTCTCCTGGCAAGATCTCTGAAGCAATTTCCTAGCTAGGAATCTCTTAGAAAAAAATACAATGGCAGATCACTCACTGAAATTCTGGACCCCAACTAAACTGGGGGTGTGCCATTTGCTTCAACATTTATTTATTTTTTACTAAGACCAGAACTAAATGTTTATTGCTGGTGTACATCTGTATTGGTACTAACTACTATGTCAACTACAATTCCATGTTTATTCTTTTCAATATTTTCACAGGCTCAATCAACTTGATGAATCACATTACTGGATGTATGCTAAATAAAGATACATTAAACATTTCCCAAGTTTTATATTAGATCATGTAAAGATTCTTAACTGTTTGTATATCCTACTCCAAGTCTGGAATGCTAGACATTCTTATTAAGACAGTGGCCCTAACAAATCTTATTTCTGTATAAACATGATCAGGACTATACCATACAAATATTTCAATATATTTTAACATATATTGCTACCTTTTCCCACTGGGTGAATCTTGCCCAATTCCATAAGCCAGAAGAGCTGCAGATGGTTCATGAATCAGCCTAAGAACATTAAGTCCAGCTGCCACTGCAGCTTCACTGTAATAAAGACATGATTTTTACAGATTAGTATTTTGTTTCACAATGCTAAACTGTGAAACTAACTAACATATCTTGACTTCACACTAATTAGCAAAGATATTTGTAGTACAGTTGCCCCTCCTTTTTCACAGGGGATTCATTACGGACCCCCTCACGCCTATATTCAATATAGGTGCGGGCGCACTGCAGACACCCCCCATTCTTTCTCCCTCCGTTCATCCCTCGTGCATAAGTGACGGATGCAGATCCGAAGACCACAAGAACAGAGGGAGGACTGTATATTTACACAACTGAACTCATTATATTATATAATTATCTTTTTTCATATTTTGCCAAAACAAGATACACCTTAAGCAAGCTATAGTAGTACATTATTTTAAAAATCACATAAATGTGATGACAGACGACAGTACAGAATCTTACAAATATTTACTTTCACATAAATCCTTTTACTTGGAGCCCACAATTTATTTCATTAAAGCTTTTATATCCCAACATGTCATCAGATCTCTGGGTTGCTTACAATAAAATAATCAGAAACATTTTCAAACTATTTTAATAATTAAAAAGTAAACATAATTTTTAAAAAAGTAAAACAATTTAAATATTCTAAATTCATATTAAATAATTTATCAATTTAAAAAGTTAAAACAAACAAAACAGCTTCATTTATACACCACTTCATACCGAACCAGCAGTGTCTAAGTGGTTTACAACTGTAAGCTAATTGCCCCCAACAAGCAGGGTACTCATTTTAGCGACCTTGGAAGGATGCAAGCCTGACTCGAGCTTGAGCCCTTTTGCTGGTATTGAACTCGCAACCTTGTGGTTTCGAGTGAGCGGCTGCAGTACAGGCATTTAACCCCTGCGCCACCAGTTTTAACCCATGTTTGTTTACAGATTTGTATGAAAACACTAAGCCAGAAGATGTAAATAAAAAGCCAGGTTTTGAATTTCAATGGAATGAAATTAAGGCCCAGTGCAGACGCATGAAAGAAGAAGAGCTCCATCAGGGCTAGCCTGGAAAAAGAAACTCCTCCCTCCATAACTGTCATCTTCTGGCCTGCAAGGGAGTTGACCAGGCAGGCCCAGCTCCATCAGGGCTAGCCTGAAGAAGAGCTCTCCCTCCAGTCCATCTGCCTTGGTCCAGGCCTCGGAGGGAGAGAAGAACCACTGGACTTCATCCCCTTCCACCATCCCCTTCTCCTTTTGTGTTGTGTCTTTTTAGATTGTAAGCCTGAGGGCAGGGAACCGTCTATTATCCCCTCTGTTGCAAGCCACGGCATATAAATAAATACTGTTGTTGTTGTTGTTACTACTCACCCAAGGGCATTCTTCTGCTTTTCTTCAAAGTCAAATGGTACTGTAACAACAGTGTCATTGACATCTGAACCCAAAGCAGATTGAGCAGTTTCTATATATAAAAAGAAACAATGTGTGTAAAATCAAATTCTTTCATAGGACTACTTATCAAGCATGGGAAAACACCACTATATTTGAGCACTGCACCTTTCATCTTACTGAAGATCAATTTTGCAACATCTTCTGGGGAAACAAATTTTCCATCTATTTCATAATTTAATTTTCCATTCTTTTCACTGATCTATAAATGAAAACAAACAGAAGCAAACATGAATCTCTCTCAGCTTATCTGCATCCCAAGTTTCCTTTTAACACGGATGATTTGTAACACAAATATTCTTTCATGTGGTTCAAAAATATCAGTGCGCTCCCTACCTTAACAATGAATTTAGTAACATTTCATGACACAGAAAGTTAAGCACAGTACAGATTTGAAACATAGCACAACTTGTCCAAAACATATCTCGAGAAAACAACAAACACTAAATCATTGCCCTGAGTTTTATAGCTCTTAACTGCTGTAACCTACTATACCACAGAATAACCAACAGCTTTATGTTTGACTGCCATGAACCAAAGCTATGCCCCACAGTCTTTTACTAAGACCAAGAGCAGACCTCTCCATATCATTATTTTGGACTCCCCTAGAGGGCTGCAGCATTATCTTGCAGCTGCTGTTTTGGTAGAACATAAGTGATGTTTTGTTACCTTTGGCCACCATTTAAAGGCAAATTACAACTGTTTTGGGGAGTGGGAGGGATAGCTTACAATGGCCTAATGTGCCCCCAGATGAGTGCTTTTTTAGCTGGAAAAGTGAGGATTTTTTTTGGTCAAAGACAAACTTTGGTAGGAGTTTGGATGGTCCTCCTCTAGAACCAATGTCTGTATTTCAACTGGAAAACTTAATTACAGAACTCCATTCTCAACTATTTTGTGATTCTATCACTGCCCAGAGAGCAGAAGGTTTGAGAATCTTTGCCACAGCAAACATCCCTTTGTGAAACTCTCACTTAGCCATATCACCTCTTAAGCTAAGACACTATCAAGTGAAGTGTGTAGATGAGTGGGAAATGTGTTCAACAAGACCTGGAGGTTCCCAACATTTAAGAGCTTCCACCCTTTTTCATGAGCAGCATTCATGCTGTTGTTGAGTGCCTTCAGGTCATTTCTTACTTACAGCAACTCTATCATGGAGTTTTCTTGGCAGAATTTTGCTCAGACAGTGTTTGCATTTGCCCTCCTCTCTGACTGAGAGTGTGACTTGCCTAAGGTCACCCAGCAGGCTTTCATGGCTGAGCAAGGATTCAAACCTTGGTCTCCCAGTGTTGTACTCCAACACTCAAACCACTACATCACACTGGCTCCCTGTGTATTACATACTCCTGAAAAATCTTAAGAAGCCTTACTTCTTAACAAGTCTTAATGCTATTAGGAAAGATACTAGAGGCATAAAAAAAAATCATGTTTATTAAAAAAATATATGAGGTAGAGTCTTACTTACTGAACATTTGCTTTCTGCAATATATTTTTCAGCTTGAGGATCTCCACAGCTGTCAAAACAAAAAACACATTACAAGATGCCTTACAAACACCAAATACAAAAATATGTTCATTATTTTCATCGTATGGAAATTATGTTCCATGAAGTCCCATTTCAGTCCCTGGTTGAAGCAGCACCTCTGGACTATTTCTCAGCATTTATGTTATTCACAAATATTTATAAACCATATAGATCAGAAGATTTCAAAGTGTTGAACAACAATAAAAAAATTATTAGAACACAATATGTATATTGTCCATAAAATAGACAGATAGGAAATAGGCTCTATAATTCTCCTCCTAGAAAGTTTACACTGGCACCTTCTTTGCTATATTTCTGAAAGCAGGCAAAGACCTCTTTGTTCCAGCAGATCCCAGAAAACCTCAAGAGGAAAGGGCCTGGCATAATGTGCTGGATTTTCTATATTTTTCTGTTTCCACTTTAATGGTTTATATTATAACAGGTTTTAATTTTTTTTGATAGCTTAATTACACATTTTAATACATGCTTTGAATGTTTAGCTATGTTTATTTTAACTGTTGCTGGCCACTTTGAGTCCCAAACTGGGAAAAAGGCAGTATAAAATACAACAATAACAACAATAGACACTGCAGAGGAAAGGTTTGCAAGAATAGTATGTTTTCAAAGTCTATTAAAATATAAATTGTTGGGGTATATCAAATTTCAAAGATGAGAATATTCCACACAGTGATACCATAATGCTAAATGTCCTGATTGACCATGTAACCAATCTCAGGAAGATGTAGTTCCACCAGGAGGGCTTCTTTAGATGATTTCAAGCAGCTGTTTGTCCCACAACAGAGAAGTGATTTCACAGATAACCAGGACCCAAGTTGTTTATAATTTGTACTGGACAAAAATCCCAACAAGTACAAAATCAGAACAAAATAGTTCATGTTCCAGGCAATCATACTGGCCGGTTTTGATATATCTGGAATCCCAACCCAAACAATCACCGTTCTATGACTGTGTTTAAAGCAATAGCAGTTTCCATGTCAGCTGATCAGTAAATGCAATACAGAACAAACCTCTGGATCCAAGGGGGATATGTTCACAAATTTACTGTGAAAACACTAAAATGCAGATAATAGCGAACCCTATTGAAATGAATGACTTTCAGAGGAAGTTGACCACAGAGTCCCATTGGAAGACGTAGAGATTCCTAGAGGGAACATGTCTCTAGGTATTTCTAAGTCCTTCAGCACAACTCTATGGTCAACCTCTGCCAGGATACTACAGAGTCATGCTGGAAGACCTCAAAAATTCCTAGAGAACAATTTTTATCAGACATGGGTAAGTGAAACCATGGCTATCAGTTCTATGCATATAAAGGTCGTACTCCATTTATTTCAGTTTGAATTGTAACAGTGGTGTCCAAAGTGCTGACCCTATGTGAGGCTGACAGTTCAGCACCTTAGATAAGTCATTTAACATTCAAACTAAACCCCACAATGGATTTACCATCAAATGGATAGAGAAGCCACCAATTGCCATTGTCATCAAAAGGTAAATTTTATTTTAGACTTGTTTTAACATCTTATATTACTTGAGGAAAACAGCGAACTTTCAATTTAATAAGTTCATTCAGTGAAAAAAGCATTAAATCCCCTCAAAGTTCAATTACTTTCCATACCTTCTCCCAAGAATTTGCTTCACTTTCACGACTGTGTTTGAAAGATTTCTCACTCTGTTTTGTTTTGCTGCCAGGCCAACAACCTGCAAAACGAGTAAGTGTAAAATATGTTTGTTAAAAAAAAAATACATATGCACACAGAGAAACAGTGTTTTCTTCTGGAATAAAAAAATTACCTCTTCACTATCTGAAAATGCAACAACTGCAGGAGTAACTCTGTCACCAGCATCATTGGCGACAACGTCTGCACGCCCATCCTGAAAAAAAGGAACACTTGGGTTCAGAGCCATTATCATTGACAGAGAAATGGTACACAGCAAGGATGATTACAGCTTGCAATTGCCTAATTTAAACAAAAACCAACACATTCTCTATAGCAGTACTTAAATATGTTGTCCTATACAGCACTGGTAGCCAACTGCAGCAGACCCACAGGGCAATTTTCTCTTAGACCCTGCAGGGGTTGCCTGGACAGGCAGAAATGCATCTCTCCTGAAAAAGGAAAAAACAACAACACCTGGTTTCGAAAAATGGGTACTTTTAATGTTAAGTAGTGCAGAGAGCCCCTGCAACCTATTTAAAACATAAGCTGTCACTTCTGGAGGTTTGCAATGAGGCAGCACATCCTTTTTTTCTGGTTACCAAATAAGTCCGGAGAGGTTAAGGGCTGAAAAACATCATTGGGGCTGTCCTGTGTCTGCATTTTGCCCATTCTTCCTATAGAGGCCAAATTCTCTTCTTAGGCTAGAAACCAATAAACACAACTTTATTTCCAATGTGAAGTTGAAGGCTTTCATGGTTGGCATCCAGTTTTTTTTGTGGGTTTTTTGGGCTATGTGGCTATATTGTAGAAGAGTTTATTCCTGACGTTTTGCCAGCCATAGATGAATGTGAGATGCCAGCCACAGCTGCTAGTGAAACGTCAGGAATAAACATCATGGCTCTTCATATCATTCAGGGCCTGTTTAAGGGCCTAAGACAGTGATGGTGAACCTTTCAGAGGCCGAGTGCCCAAACTGCAACCCAAAACCCACTTATTTATTGCAAAGTGCCATGTCCCTCTGGCTTTCTAGTGACAAACTCTGTGCTGGGGCAATGGCACATGTGCCCACAGAGAGGGCTCTGAGTGCCACTTCTGGCACGCGTGCCATAGGCTCGCCATCACTGGCCTAAGACAACCTTTTCTTGACAAGATTTGTTCAGCAGGGTTTTGCCTTTACTTTCCTCTGAGGCTGGGAGAGTGTGACTTGCCAAAGGTCACCTAGAGGGTTTCCACGGCTGAGTGGGGATTCAAACCCTGGTCTTCGTAGTCCAATGCTCAACCCACTACACCTCACTTGCTCTCACTTGGAAGTTATTTTTGAATAAACATGCACTGGGATAATAGCACTGTCTGAAACACTGAACTCTACATTTTGGTCTCTCTGTTATTATATTTTTTACCTGTTTGATTCATGACTGAGAGAACATTACACATTTTGCTTTACACAGTCCCTTCTGATGAACTCTAATGTGGGATAGTGGTTTGAGAGTTGGACTACGACTCTGGAGACCAGGGTTCAAATCCCAGTTTAGCCATGTTAAACCCACTGGGTAACCTTGGGTGAGTCACACTCTCTCAGCCTCAGAGGATGGCCATGACAAAACAAACAAACAAACAACAAACCTCAGAACAAAGCTTGTCAAGAAAACCCAGTGATAGACAGAAACGACTTGAAGACACACAACAACAACTACAAGATCCTTCTGACTGCTCCCAGCTTCTTCTTGCTGTGACACTTAAGGCAACCCTTTGGCAACCTTTACTATTACACTATTTACTTTTGGCAAGGTTTGCTCATTGGGAGGCTTTGTTGCTGCCTTTCCCCGAGGCTGAGAGAGTGTGACTTGTCCAAAGTCACCCACTAAACAGGTCTCCCTATGGCAGGCTGGTCTTGGCAAGATCTGTGTTCAGCTTTTGCCTTCCTCTTGTGGCAGAGTGGTTAAACTCCAGAATTTTTACTTATGCTCAGTAATAATAATAATAATAATAGTAATAATACTGAAATGAACTGAGGGCAAAGTTTGTCAGGATGAAGGGTTCCAGGTCATGTCAACTTCTCTGCTTTGGAATGTAAAACAATTTTGGAAATGGCTCCTAGCTTATAATGTTAACCCAAATAAAAGGAAGTACTGCATAAAACAATTTTGGAAATGGCTCCTAACTTAGAATTTTAACCCAAATAAAAGGAAGTACTGCATAAAACAGTTTGGAAATGGCTCCTAGCTTATAATGTTAACCCAAATAAAAGGAAGTACTGCATAAAACAATTATGGAAATGGCTCCTAGCTTATAATGTTAACCCAAATGAAAGGAAGCACTGCATAAAACAGTTTGGAGTGTGACTGGCCCAAGCAGAGCGGGGGGGATTCGAACTCGGCTCCCAACGCCTTCTCCCTGAACGTTCTATTTCAGGCCCCCCTCCGAGACACAATGCCCCCCCCGCACCTTATAAACGGCCGCGCAGGCGCACGTGCTCCCCAGGTGGACTCCAATGGCCGCCATGAAGCTGCTGCTGGCTGGGCTGAAACGCTGTGAGGTCCCAGGACCCTCCTTACCCACAATGCACCTCGGGGAAGAGCCAATCGCCGCCCGCGTCCTTTCCTCTAACCTCCCGCCCAATCAGAACAGCGTTGGGGGTGACGTCATTGAGCAGAGCAGAGAGTCGGAGGTTTTAGATAGAATAGAACGTTGGCCCGGGAAAAGGGGCGTGGTTTCTGTTCCCGGGGAGCGTCTCGCGCGCAGGGTGTTTTTTTTTTTTTTGCAGCCAGCCATGCAGTTCCCCCGTTGCATTTTAGGCTTCTTGTTGCTGGCGGTGGCTCTGTTTTGCCTCGCTCCAAGGAGCGCGGAGGCTCAGTGCGAAGGTGAGGGACACCGAAGGGGCCTTGCTGCACCCCTGCCTTGCCTTGCCTTGCCTTGAATGCTATAATTAGCGAGGAGTGTGTGGCCTATTAATAGCTGCATGGCTTAACTGGCTGCATCCACATTGGTGAAATAACTCTTTCTTTGGCTCAAGGCTATGGAATTCTGGGAGTTGGTGTTTCCATCCATCCAGTTTCCAACTCCATCCAGAATTGCTTCCAACTTGGATTCCACAGCCTTGCCCCATATATCACAGTCCCAAGCACACACAACAGTAAAACTGATAAGCACAACACCATGTTGAAGGAATGCCCCAGTTACAGATGAAAGGCAGATTATTAGGCAAAAGGGTTGCCTGGCTGGAACATTTGTCTGGTGGCAGAATGCTATCTGAAAAGGGGCTAGACAAACAGCTGCAACTGCACTGCAGAATTAATACAGTTTGATACTGCTTTAAAGACCATGGCTTATTGCAGTGGAATTCTGGGATTTGTAGTTCGGTGCCACCACAAACTGCTAACCCCATGATTCCATAAAATGGAGCCATGAGCATTAAAGCAGTGCAATATCATACAGATGGAAATGCCATCGTCTTTCCTCTAGATGGCACAAAGGGATCATGATGATCACATTACGCATTTTGTAGCAGAATTTATTACTTTGTGGAGGACAATATCAGTTCTCTGTCAAAAATCACCAAGTGGCTGGCTTTGATTACAGTAGCAGAATAGAAGATACATATTAAGATAAAGTGATATATTAGGATAAGTATTAATAAAAGAGGGAGGGGGATTAGCCTATTTTAGAACGTGAGGTTCAAAGGCAACCAAACTGAGGTCCATGACCCAACAGCTGAAATTAGGAAGAAGGTTTATTTACTAAACGTAAATTAGTAAATGTAGATTTAATTCTTTTTAAAGGGGGGGTATTGTAATTTTATGTATTATATTGTATGTGGACATTTTAATGTCAGCTGCTCTG
The DNA here is from genome assembly GCF_019175285.1 of Sceloporus undulatus. Lineage (NCBI taxonomy): Eukaryota > Metazoa > Chordata > Lepidosauria > Squamata > Phrynosomatidae > Sceloporus > Sceloporus undulatus. The sequence goes on from NC_056526.1 coordinate 110,114,025, forward strand.
ATTTTCTTGCTACAGGAGAATGGGATATAAATAAAAGTTTTATTATTATTTATTATTATTATTAGATAAGGCCAGGCATCCAACCCCAAAGTTAGTGTTATATTTGCCATTCCAGGTGAGAATTACTATTAGCATAGCCTCTAGTCAGTCATGGCCGTTTTGAAAACCAGAGCAAGTGGTTGAAAGGCAGATGAAAATGATGTATATGAGCCAATTACCAGTAAAAAGGACACTGAACTATACTGAAATAAGTCAATAACTAGTTCACGATGGGTTCCTGTGAGGCAGAGTTGTTGCCACTATGAAAGCAGTCACCTTCATGGTGAGAGACATTCATTGACGCATCAGAGGCGACTTCTAGTCCAAGCAAGGAGCTATGGCCTCCCACACAGATATTTGGGAACACAAGCCACCAGCCAACCCTCCAACCTAAACAAATCATTGAAATTCCAATATGAACCAAGATCTGTCATGTTTCCCCAACTGTTAATAATGTTTGCCTCTGGATGACCATTCCAGAAGTGGCTGGACTGATGTTCCTATCATATTTTCCCATTGGCTATGCTAGCTGGGGCTAAAGACAGTAACAATCCAACCATATCTGTAGTGCTAGAGGTTGGCCACCAGTGCATCATATGCAAACACAGTCAGAAAGACTCACCTTTTCTGTAGAACTAGAGATAGGGAATTGGGAAGAAAAATAAGCACAAGATATTGTTGAATTATTTTTTTCCTACCGGTATGGGAAGAAAAGATCCTAAAGAGTCAAGATACACATCTAAGCACTAAAGTTAGACTCGCCCAAGCAATCATATTTCCCATTATCATGTACGGATGCAAGAGCTGGACAGTAAAGAAACCAGAGAGTAAGAAAATAGACTTGTTTGAGATGTGGTACTGGAAAAAAGTGCTGAGGATATCATGGACGGCTAAAAAGACAAATAGGTCCTTGAAAAGATCAAGCCTTAACTCTCCCTGAAAACCAAGATGTTCAAATTGATGCTATCATACTTTGGCCACATCATGAGAAGGCATGACTCACTAGAAAAGACGATAATGCCAGGAAAGTAGAGGGTAGTAGAAAGAGAGGAAGGCTGCACATCAGATGGATAGACTGAATTAGGGAGGTCATTGACATGACTTTGCAGGATCTAAGCAGAGCAATGGAGGATGGGGTCTTGGAGGTGTCTCACCCACAGGGTCACCATGAGTTTGAGTCAACTCAAAGACAGTTAACAACAACAACAACATAGTAAGAGGAACTATAACTACTACAAGAACATCATCACTGATATTATGATGGAGATCTGTGTTATGCCTGCTGGAGAGCTAATGATTTTGTTTCACATACAGTTTAGAGTTGCCCAGTTGAATCAATGGAACTTAAATAAGTATCGATTCAAGAAGTCCTGTTCATTGATTCATTCATTCATTGGGTCTCTACTTTAGATTAACAATTGGATTCAGCCTATGATTTTTAAAAAGAGGATTATTAGCATGCAGGTAGAATTGGCAGGTACTTCCAACACTTCTCCCAGTGGTGAAATGAAGGGAATCTCACATAATAGTTATTACAGTCGGCCCTTCTTATACACGGATTTTTTATACACGGATTCAAGCATACACGGTTTGAAAATGTTCCAAAAAAGTATAAATTTACCTTGATTTCCCATTTTTTTATTAGGGACACCATTTTGCTATGTCATTATATTTAATGGGACTTGAGCATACACGGATTTTGTTATACACGGGGGATCTTGGAACCAAACCCCAGCGTATAACAAGGGTCCACTGTACTGTGTAAGCGTTTTTGAGGTCTAAATATCCTAAAGGAATCAGATCCCATCTGATTTTGAAAGCTAAGCAGGATCAGCCCTGATTAGTACTTGGATGGGACACCACCAATTAATACCAGGTTCTGAAGGTTATATTTCAGAGAAAGGAACTGGTAAAACCACTTGTGAGTAATCCTTGCCTAAGGAAACCCTATGTATTCATGGGGTCACCATAGCTTGACAGGCAACTTGAAGGCACATACACACAAGCATCTTTGAACACTTCCAGGTGGAAATACATATGAGTGTCCTGTTTTCCTCACAGTCACCCTGAATTTCCTGTATCATCAGAAGCATTTCTGCCTCATTCCACTGATGATCAGAGGTCTGTCCAGGAATCAAATCCCATTCCATGCTCACCAAATGGCCATCATTGAACTATAAAGTCCACAGTACTGGCTTCGCACAGTAACCCAAGTGTGTCCCAGAGGAAAAGGTTATCTTTCTCTGGGACAGAATTTCTATACCACCAGTTGTAAGCTTCAGTGTGTACAGTGACACATGGGGAAGTACCAGTGGGACTGTTTTCAAATCAGATGTGCATATTCTACAAAGATATTGAGGCTGACACTGAAAAGGAGGAGTGGGGAGGAAAAAGCTTCCACTGCAAAACACACACACACACACACACACCATTTCTTGTATGTGAAGCAGATGTCTTCATTTTTTAATGGAGTAACAGATTCCTGTCCGCTGCAGTCAACTTTGCTTTTTTGCTTGTGTGTATGTGTGGGTGGGTGTGCAATTTAACATTTCTTTTTCTTATTACAGTGTGTCAAGGATTTTTGGAAAAGTTTTACAATTCTTTGAAAGAAAAGCATTCAGATTTTTCTGTGGCTTCCATAGAGAAGGAACTGATCAGGAGTTGCACAAACACGAAAGGAAAAGAAAACCGCTTGGTATGCCTCCCTGCTCCATTTCGCTCTCTTTTCTTAACAGTACTTCAGTGCTTTGGTTCAAGCTGTGAGAGCTTGGGGAATGGGAATGGGAATGCCTCTGGCACTGAATTGGTGTTGACATGAAGCATGGTTCCTTTTTCCCTTCTCTGCTTTGTTCTGTAGTGCTATTACCTTGGAGCCACAAGCGATGCAGCTACCAAGATCATTAGTGAAGTCAGCCGTCCAATGAGTGCTCATGTACCTGTGACCAAAATCTGTGAGAAGCTCAAGAAAACGGACATTCAGATTTGTGAACTCAAATACGGTACGGTGAAATCCATGTGCAAACCAAGCAAGAGCAAAGTAAACATGATTGCTCCATTTATGGGGGGCGGAAGGTAGGGGGAAAATTATGTCCATCATGTTTCTGCCTGGTGATTGATGGCTAATTTGCCACAAATTGCATTTTTTCCCTCCAAAACATTCAAATTTATTTTTTTTAAAACCCCACAATTATTGTTTTAGGGTTGTTGAGATTAGGATGGTATTTTAGTTTTACATAACTCAAGCAAGTGGTCAAGATCCTGGTTTACGAGATGTTCATTTATCAAACAGCTACTTCTGCAAAGACTTCTGGGGACCCTTAAGAAGTCTCTGTAGATGACATCCTTGCAGCACATTCAGCTACAGGAAAACAGATACATTCCCACTCATCTCCCTGCTTTCCAGTAATATGGAAATTGCCAGGTTGAGGTAGGGCTGTGCTGCTTACAAGGAAAGTGGGGGCGGGGGCAGTTATTGCATACAGTAGTTGGAAAAGAATTCCAAATTCTACAACAATCAAAAAAGTGACTTGAGGTGGTGTCACTTTTGTTGTTGGTGCTGTGTGCCTTCAAGTTGTCTCTGACGTATGGAGACCCTAAGGCAACACCATCATGCGGTTTTCTTGGCCAGATTTGTTCAGAGGAGATTTGCCATTGGCTTCCCCTGAGGCTGAGAGCATGTGACTTCCCCAAGGTCACCCACTTGGTTTCATGGCTGAGCTGGGAATCGAACCCTGGTCTCCAGAGTCGTAGTCCAACACTCAAATCACTGCACCATCGTAATTCAGTAATAGGATGCTGGGCGATATTTTTATTTCAGTCATTGACAGCTTGTAAATGGGTAGATGCTACTCTGTTCAAGACCAATATATCAGTAATTATCACCTGTGTTGCTAGCTGAATGAAACTTTCTACTTCAGAGATGATATATCAGATACTGGGGAACCACAAGGAAAGACGAGCATCACCATCATCCCTATTATCATTATTATTACTATTAATGTTTTATTTTATTCATTTGCATTTCACCTTTCTCTTGATAATGGATCTCAAAGCAGCTAACATATATAATATAAATTAAAAACAATACCAAATAAATATAAATAAGCAATTAAACAATTAATGGAGTTAAAACATTAAACATTAGAAATATTAAAAGGCACTAAAAGATTATAGCAGTCTTAAAAACAGAACCATAAAGCATTAAAAGCCCAACTTGGGTTAGTTGGTAAAAGCGTGGTGGAAAAAATGTGTTTTGACTTGCTGGGAGAAGGAAAGCAAGGACAGGGCCATTCTGGCCTTCGAGGGAGGGAGTTCCAAAGACTGGGAACAGCAACCGAGAAAGTATGTATCCACCAAACAAGCCTGAGAAAGTGGTGGGATGGCAAGAGGGGCCTCTCCAGATAATCTTAGAGTGCTAATGGGCTCATAAAGGGAGATACAATTTTTCAAATAGCCTGAATCCAAACCATATAGAGCTTCATGGTCAAAACCAGCACTTCGAATTGTCTCCTGAAATGGACACAGACAATGGAGCTCCCTTTAGTGAGTCCTAGTTAGCAACCTGGCTGCAGTTCTTTGGGCAAGCTGAAGTTTCTGAGCACTTTTCAAAGGCAGCCCCATGCAGAGCGCATTAGAGGAATGCAAACGGGATGTAACTAAGGCATGTACAACTGTGGCCAGATTCAACTTCTCCAGGTATGGGTACATTCTAGCTTTAATTGTGTAAAAACACTTCTGGTCACTACTGAAACCTGGGACTCCAGGCTCAGAGCTGAATCCAGGAGTACCTCTAAACTGTGAGCCTACGTCTTCAGGGGGAATATAACCCCATCTAACATAGGCTGAATTCATAGTTTTCTTGTGGGTTTTTTTGGGTATGTGGCCATGTTCATGCCAGCCACAGAAGCTGGTGAAACGTGTGGAATAAACTCTTATAGAAGATGGCCACATAGCCCGAAAAACCCACAAAAAGCTATGGATGCCGGCCATGAAAGCCTTCGATTTCACATAGGCTGAATTCCTATTTCTGGATCTGTCTTTCAATTTACCAAGAGCACCTCTGTCATGTCTGGATTAAGCTTCAGTTTTCAAATCCATAAGCACCTGGACAACTTCAACAGGAAAGAAGAACCCTTAAAATAAACAAAGTCTTGAAAAACACCAAAATCAAGACCCAGCCCATACAAATGAAAACCACCCAGGATCAGGGGGATTTCCTAGCAGACAATGGATCATTAATTAAATAGACACCCTTCCATTCAACAACAGACCATCAAAGAGATTAACATGTAAATCACTTCCTCTCAACCAAGGGTCATACAGTATATATATACCCCACTAACTCCCATGCCAGCATTCTCTGAAGATGCCAGCCACATATGCTGGTGAAACATCAGGAATAAACTCCTCCAGAACATGCCACATAGCCCGAAAACCCCACAAAAAATTATGGATTCTGGCCATGAAAGCCTTCGACTTCACAAGCTTCAATTTATTGCCTCATCCAGTCCATTTTAGCTACCAGGCACTAGTTAGCACACAAACAGCTTCCTTGGAATTAGGTGGAAAGGAGTAATAGAAATGGGTATCATACTGGTGACATCTGACCCCATAACTCCAGATAATCTCTTCTAGGAGGTTTGTGTAGATGTTAAAAAGCACAGAGGACAAAACTGGACTTTGAGGGGCTTCACAAGCCAATGTCCAAGGAGTCAAGCAGGAATCCCCCAGCACCACCCTCTGAATATCCCCTACAAGAAAGAGTGGAACCACTGTCCCTCTATCAGCATGCCTTGCTGATGAAATTCCATAGGTATCTGGCTGGTTATAAGAGACACCGAAGAAGAGAAAAAGAGAAAGTGTCTGAGGATATGTGAAAGAATATTTTGTTCCTCAAAACAGACCAATGTGTTCAGCAATAATAATAACATTAATTGTGTGGCCTTCTTCAGAGAAAGACAATTTAAAAATCATGCTACAGGGGATTCCAAAAAGCTTTTCTCCAGCTAATGCCTGACGAAACCCTGTAAGTTGATTTTCATATTGTTCTCCCTCGAGGAAGACCACACACACACACAGTTTTTTGGCCAAAACAGGCTAGTTCAAAAAAATATAATCCTTTTTTATGCATTCTGAGACTCTCGTTTGTCTTTTTTTTTTTTTTACATCAAATCTGTAGGATGTTCCCAGTCCCTTTTGCTTTTGTTTATTTATGAGACAGTTTGTCCTCTGTAGTATTTTTTGGGAAGATATCTGGAAAAGCTCTTTTTAGTGAGAGTTTGTGCTTTTTGCTGTGGGAAGGGGACTTCATTCTTTGACTTTATTCTAAGACTAGACAAATAACAAAATAAACTGAGCATCTGATGTGGATTATTTGTTTTTACAGAAAGGAAAATTGACTTAACATCAGTAGACCTCTCTAAGATGAGAGTGGCTGAGCTGAAGAAGATCCTGGATGGCTGGGGGGAAGTGTGCAAAGCATGCTTTGAAAAAACAGACTTTGTGGACCTGATCAAGGAGCTTGCACCAAAACATACGGCTTCAACATCCAGAGCTGACCTTTGATGAAGTGGTTCTTGATCCAAGTGCATATCTATCTAACATCTGCTGTTACATCCCTAAACCCATGTGCTTATGAAGTCATGATATGACTTAACTAGAAAGAACAATTCCAAGAAAATTGTATGAAATACATCTTAACAGAAATTCATGGCCCTTAGAAAATTTCTGAGGCAAAACATGATTATAGGAGGCTGAACCAAGGCTTGTCCCCTTGACACAGTCTCTCTGTATGACTGAAATGCTGCTAACAGTAGCTAGTGTTTAAAGGCTTCCTTCTTTATCACCAGTTACACACTAGGTAGACAATGGTAATACATATAAGAGTTTTCCATCTTTAAAATGAAGAAACAAATGATTCGCCTTTGAAATTGTAACTTGAGAATTCTGTGCCCCATGATGCAGACCACACTGGAATGAAATTTCCAGGATGAGAATTCACATCACAATTATTTAATTAGGGTGAAAAATCAAATACAGTATTCAAAACGGAACCTCTTTCTAAAAAAATCTAACAATTGCTTAATAAGGTATGAAACTTGAAAAGTCCAGATGATTTAAATTAAAATAAACTAATACAGAAATACTGTAAACATAAGAATCGTCACATGGATAACTGATTGCATCTTCAGATTTATACTTATTTACTTACTTAAATTTGTGAACATAGAGTCTGAAACGTGATCTCCTGCTCCAGGTCTGATACTTTATCCACCAAAACACATAGGCTCTCTCCTTGGGAACAGCAGTGGCAGTGGTGAAAAATGGTGGCTGGATTTGGCACACACTGTACTATGAATATATATGCCAATATATCCTCTCCTTTGTGAGTTGATCCAAGTTGAAAACCATGATATGAAAGGGACTTTTAGCAAGATAGTTTATTGGACTCCATGTTTGCTACCTTAACAGCCTGTTAATCATTATCATCATCACAGAAGGACTTGCATACTTTTGCTGGGAACACAGTGCCAGAACAGACTGCACGATTTAATGCCAATGCCCAGCTGCAGTCATCAGGAGCTAATTTCATTTTCTTCATGCCTTCCAGACTGCTGTGCCATGATGGTGGTTGGCAAGAGTCCAGAGGTGCTTTATGGCTTGCTGTCTCATGTGACAAGAAGAGAAAGTCCATTGTCTACCTAGTGTGTAACTGGTGATAAAGAAGGAAGCCTTTAAACACTAGCTACTGTTAGCAGCATTTCAGTCATACAGAGAGACTGTGTCAAGGGGACAAGGCTTGGTTCAGCCTCCTGTACTATGCTAGGATCCTGGGCCATTATACATTAAATACAAAGTGAATTTATGGGCCCTAGAGAGTGATGTGTATGCGCTTTGTGTAACTAAGGCTTTCAATGGAGAGGAGCACTTATGGGTATCAGTGCCTTCCCAGAAAATAATACTAGGTTGTAGAATAAACTCCCAGAAACTTCATTGCTATTACTAATGCTCAGGACTTCTAAGAGTGCAACATTTTACAGAGGGAGATCCCTTGGGAGGATCATTGGAGACTACTTTTGTTTTGTTTTGTTTTAAAATCTCTTTTACCTGCAAAGAGCTGGAGAGCTCTTCACCCCTTGGATCAGCTAAAATGCAGTTGGTAGGACCTTTTCTGTGACATCAGCCACATCATGCAGTTTCCTACTATTCCTTTCAAGGGTTTCATCACTTTCCTTAATTTCTGGTCTTATATCACCTTGTGAAGTTTAGATAAGTGTTTAATTCAGATCTCAAATTGTTATTTTTAAAAAGATTAACATGCTGCCATTACTTGTTACATAAAGCAAAAGGTTACACATTACAGTTCTTTGCAAGTAACATGTTACCTTATTTTTTTTAAAAAATCACTTTTTAAATCACAGAAAAATACAAAATTTTTCCCCAAGCGTGTTTTGAAAACAACAACACAATCGCCCGCTACTGACTATATCCCCCAGATTAATGGTGTATCAGTCATGTTGCATTTTAAAAGAAATGAAATTATAAACCAGAGCCTCCAAGCTCTGGTTTATAAAACATAATACATCACTTCCAAGTTTTCCTGGTGAGCCTCATGGCTGAGCAGAGACATGAATTCCCACATGATCCCACAAAATCAACACTGTAACCATTGCACCACACTGGCTCGCTAAATACTAAACCACACTGGACCTATAGAAGCAGATATTGAGCCTTAAAACGGTTTTGAGTTTTTGCTGACCAAAAATACAAAAATAAAAATCTGTGAGCATTTAGTGACTATTAAACAAAGGAGTAGCAAGACCAAAATTTACACATAGCTGGCAAGAAGTACTCCAGGGCAAGGGAGCAAAGGGGAAATTTTATCCCTGCTCATGCCATTTTTAGTTTGCTTTAAGGGAAATTGACAGTCCTTTAAATCCTAGCACTGTGTGGATGAATCTTTGTTTCTTGTTTAACTTAATAATATTTCAATAAACACAGCATTAAAGATTCTGGAAGGCCAGTACCCATAAGAAAAAATACCTTGCAAGGGGCCATGCCTGGAAGTATCCAGTATTTGAGAAAGAATAAATGAAACAATGCCTATTCGTCTGCCATAGCTCAGGAGACTGATTAAGCTGTTCTTAAAAAAAGTGGGGAAATAAAAAACAAGATTTAAAAATCATTTGCTCAAGATCAGGAAACCCAGTGCAAATAAGACAGCTGTTAGAATCATTTGGGGGCACTGATACAAGAATCTCAGTTTATGCTTGGACAGTCAGCGCAGCCAGAGGAGGAAAGTTATGCACACCTGCAGACTGGTTGGTTTTGAGTAGGTAATAAAATCTTAATAACGCAACTCAATCAAATCAGAGTGAAGTCAGCACTGGAAGCTGCATGGATGCCAAATTGCAAGTGATTAGCTATTCATTGTGTTACTGACTTCCAGAAGAAATTATGAAGTGTCTGTCTCTTGTGTTGAATTCATGAGCTTTTGTGAAAAACTAGCAAAATGTCATCTTTCTAATGATTATGATGTGTGTTTGTGCGGATGTGAAAGGAGAGCCTATTTACTGCACAACGTGCTGCACATGGAAATAACATTATAGCAGGCCACAGAGCAGGGCTGAAAAGGAGGTTTTGCTATCTCTAACTGAAGCTTTTTATTTTCCTCCTATGAATGAATGGCAACCATTCCACTTTGAGTTCAAAAGTAAGCGAGCATTATTAAGGAGACCACCATTGGGATGAGGTGGTGGGAGCTGTGACTTCCATGTCAGAGGACTGGTAAATGAACTTCAGGATTTAGTCTGAATTTGGAAAGGAGTGATCTGCAAAACAGGTTCTCCAAAATAGTTTCAACACCTTGGATTATCCCTTAAAATTCAGACTAGAGCGTGGAACAAATTCACTGCCCGGTCAGTATGGAAACCAACATCTGGCACTGGAGCACGGGCAAATCATGCTTTCTGCAGCTAGTGAATCCCGCCTGTTGAGAACCAATCCTCGATTCTGCTTTTCAGTCACTCTGCAACCGGGATGCATAAGCAGTCTCTGGACATGGTCACCATGTGCTTCCTCACACACAAACACACCAATGAATATCTCCCCTGCTGTTCAACACTATTGTTCCTATGTCACTAACAGCACTGTGAAAACAGTGCTGCTGATTAGGATTTCTAGGAGTAGCCTCCTGACACTGTTCAGTGATACTGAAGCAGTATTGCACATTGGATTAATATGAAGAAGCCTCCCACTCAGTGACCCCAAGGAGCTACCTCACCCCTATGATTGTGCACAGGAAAAGCCACCCCAAAATCCAGCTCAGTGTGGGGCAGTCTATGTGTGTGGGCACACTTGCAGCCTCTGCACAGCTCACCAAAACCAGATTCCACCCTCAGGCCAGAAAAGAATATGCATCTGTGCTCTAGAGAATGACTCAGAATATTGGGATCTGTCTTAAAGTGTGTCATACTGCACAACTATAACTATTTGATTTTATTTTACCTGCCATACTTCATCCTATGTAGGGTTTTGTAGCTTGATGAGATACTTAGAGATCCCTGGTTTAATGCTGCAATTCAAGTGAGAGCACTAGAGAATTTTAAGTCCCTAATCATCATATTAAGTCCCTAACAATCCTATTCCATTGTCGTTTCCAATTTATGGTGACCCTATCATGGGGTTTTCTGGGGCTGAGAGATCATGACTTGCTCAAAGTCACCCAATAGGTTTCCATGGCCAAGCAGGGAATCAAATCCAGAGTCCTAGTCTTATGTTCAGACCACAACACCACACTATCTACATAGGATGCAGTTAAACCCATATCAAAGTGCTATAATTGTGCTGTGTGCATATGTCCTTAGAGAGGGAAAGAGACAGATAAATAGATTATATTGGTAACTATAGGTTGCTTTTTATGAAGGTGCAACAGTTTCACAGATTATGTATCAGCAAGATTTGCAGCAGATCCATAGGACTAATTCACCATATTGCACTTGGGGACTGAAGATAGGAAAGAGTGGTTTGCTAAAAGGCTGTGAACTTGTGGTTGAGTTGGCCTGGGAAGAAGGGATAATGCACATTCAATTCTTAATCACTTCCATACACCATGTCTCAGTTGTACAGTTGTTGAAATATTGTGGCAATCTAAAAATAACTAGGTTTATGCTATTCCTGCATTGTTCAATAGCTGGGGCAATGCCTAAGCCTGATAGACATTAATAGTACCTTTGTGCCCTATTTTAATTTTAGAACAACAACATACATGGACTCCCATATGGGCACTAATTACTGTACATCATGGGGCTAAGGGTGTATTCACACTGCAGAATTAAAGCAGTTCGATTCTACTTTAACTGTCATGATTCTATCCTACAGGATACTGGGATTTGAAGTTTAGTGAGATATTCAGCCTCATTTAGTGTCTCGCCAAACTTGAAACCTGGGATTCTGTAGGACAGATCCATAGCAGTTAAAGTGATGTCAAATTGATTTAATTCGGCAGTATGGATACCCATATACAGCCTGTCTGATGTTAAATTAATTTGATTGTGTTACTTGTTATGGTGTCAAGGAAGTAGACTGTTTTTATAATTCTTTTCATTACTCATTCCCTTGTTCATTGCTTTATCATTACCTTTAGTTCTATGGGGGAGGGAACTTAGGCTCAACAAGAGAATGACATAAAACATGCAAAATTCATGTCAAAAGGTGTCTAAAAATTCACAGCAGTTAAAGTGATGTCAAACTGTTTCAATCCGGCAGTGTGGATACACCCATATACAGCAGAAACCTATGACATCTTAAAGTAATTTTTTGAGTTACTCATTATGGTGTCAGGGAGGTAGACTGTTTTTTTCACTCATTATACTATTTAAAAATAGCTCTTTTCGTTACCCATTACCCATTTATTGCTTTATTATTACTTTTAGTTATGTGGGAGAGGGAAATCAAGCCAAGAAAGAGAATGGCATAAAACTTACAGAATTCATATCAAAGGGTCTCTAAAATGCTCTTTAAATGTACCTGTGAAAAGTCACTAGAGACCATTACTTGACAACCCATATGAAGTAAACATATCCAGGGGTAGCTGTGTTGGCCACAAAGAAAAATACAGTAACATCCAAAATCACAGTGATACCTTTATGTGGCATGTATAATGCACACTTTGGTTGGCCCAACAAAGGTATCGCTGTCTTGTGGATTTTGGATGCTACTGTACTTTGCAATATGAAGTAGGTTGATTACCACTCCAGGCCCACATTTGAGATGTAACTCCATTATACCACTAAGAAAAGTCAATAATTACAGGTAACCACATTACTAGCAGCTTCTTATAGCCAGGCTGTGGATCCTATGTGTATGTATGCCATGCGCATGTGTGCGTTTGTGTACACACACACACACACACACACACACACTCAGAAGTAAGTTTCATTATTCTGAATTATTCTCACTCCCAATTACATATCTAGGATTAGAGCCCTTATTTTATATACATATGGTGCCAGATAGAATGAAATAAGAAGTCAGGGACTGACCATATTGGTAGTATTGCCGTGAACAGGCAACATGACTGCACATGCAGACCCAACGTCCTGCTGTTTCTGCCCAAAGAAGCAGGAACTGAAGGGGGGAAATGACTGTGAAATGATAACATCTGAATGGTTTAATGAAAAGCAGAAGCAAAGAAAAGGCTGAATCAACAAGCAGGACAGATCTGTGTTTCATCTGAAATTAATACAAGAGGGCTCACTCCAGGTGCAGAAGGCTACGGAGTGGGTTTCTTCCTTTGATGATTCTAATTAGCCATCTGGTGCAAGTGGGACTGGAAGTGTGGTTGACCTCTCTTGCTCTGCTTCTGCTGATGGGAGCGAGAAGAGAAAAGAATGAGTTGAGATTGACAGTTCAGCTCATAACAGAAGGAGCGACTATACATTTGTGATTAATGTCAACATGCGCTGTAGTCCAGTCAGGAGCACTGTGCCCACCTTCAGCCCCTGTGTTATTTTGGTATAAACATTGCACGGGTTCACAGAGTCCACATATAGCCAATGGCAAATACTATATTTCATGTGCATATGTATATATGTGTGTGTTTCTCTATGTGTACTTCTATCTTTTTGACAATCCTTTGCATTTTGATGGGCACTAGAGGCCAATTTCCCCCCTACCTTTCCAAGAGCTGTCCCCCCCCCCCCCCAGCAAGTGCAAATGAATCCATTTCCCATCTCCAGTCCCTCTCATCACATCATTTCCTGATGCCATTTTGAGAAGGACTCTAGAAGAAAACAAAAGTATTAGAGGGTAGTACAGGGTGCTGGGTGCTTGTGTGGGTAAATGTGCATTTTGTGTATGTTTGTGAGGACTTTCTGCATTGTTTGGAGGCAAAAAGTGCCTGGAAATCATGCCAATTTTTGTATTTTAATTTTGGGTGGAGTGGTTGGGATACTTTAAGGGACTGGTGAGGGGGGTGGTTTCAGGTCTACATGTAGACCATGGGTCACACTTTGCCCACCCATGTGCTGAATGAATGGAAGATAGTCTTGAAGCTATTCTCTTACCAATAGATTTTTGTTTTCTTTTCATACATAATTTTTATTAATTTTAATACAAACATTCTATTTGTATTGGTGTGCAGGACATAAGCAACAAAGGAAGGAAGGAAGGAAGGAAGGAAGGAAGGAAGGAAGGAAGGAAAAAAGGGGGAAATAATGTAATAATAATATACATGTGTGTGCACATATAATTTCAAACTCAAACTAACCTAAAATTAAACATACTAAACATTATACCAAAATTCTCAGCCAAAGCATAATTGCAAACACTACTAACTTAAACACTAATTAAATGACTAAGAGGCTCGACAGACTGGCACTTTTTGCCGGCCTGTGGACTGAGTTAGGGCACACCACTGCCCCTCTGGTGCTGTGTCCACATGATGCAGCACCGAAGGAGCTTCATAAAGCAGTGCCGCTTCATAAAGCCTCCACTGTTCTGCTTAGATCCTACAAACTCATGCCCCTTGGAGGGTGAAATAAGGAGCGGCTTTCTGTGGCTCCTTTTTGTGCTCTCCGGAGGCTGGATTGGGCAATTTTTTTTTGTTGTTAACCACATTTGAGAATAAATGAGACATCTCCACGTCCCCGTCCTCCACTGTTCTGCTTAGATCCTACAAACTCATGCCCGCATCCTCCTTAATAGAATCCATCCATCTAGCGTGCTGCCTTTCTCCCTTTCTACTTCCCTCCACCTTTCCTAACATTATTGTTTTTTTCCAGTGCTTTTTGCCTTCTCATGATGTGTCAGAAATACAAAAGTCTCAGTTTTGTCATCTTGGCTTCCAGAGAGATTTCTGGCTTGATCTGCTTTAGGACCCATTTGTTTGTTTTCTTGGTTGTCCATGGAACCCTCAGAGCTCTTCTCCAGCACAACATCTCAAATGAATTGATTTTCCTCCTGTCTGCTTTCTTCACTGTCCAGTTCTTACATCCATACATGGTAATAGGGAATACAATGGCTTGTATGATTTTAACTTTTGTGCTGAGTTGTATATCTTTGCATTTTAGGATCTTTTCAAGTTCTTTCATAGCCATTCTCCACATTCCTAATCTTCTTCTGATTTCCTGGCTGCAATCCCCATTCCTGTCAATGTTTGAGAACACTTTTACCATTTCTATTTCTTCATTGTCCAGGTTGAATTTGTGTAGATTCTCTGTGGTCTGTGTTTTCTTTATGTTCTACAGTAGGCCTGTCTTTGCACTTTCTTCCTTCATCTTCCTTCATAGTTGTTCCTGGTCAAAGAGGTTTTCTGCTAGTATTATGCTGTCATCAATGTATCTTATATTGTTGATATTCTTTCCTTATTTTTTTTTCACTCCTCCTTCCTCTGTGTCCAAGCCTGCTTTTCTTACAATATGTTCTGCATATAAGTTAAATAGATAGGGTGATAAGATCCAGTTTTGTCTGACCCCTTTGCCAATTGGGAATCATTCCGTTTCTCCATGTTCTGTTCTGATAGTTGCCTTTTGTCCTGAGTATAGATTCCACATCAAGATTATCAGATGTGTTGGCACTCCCCTGTTTTTAAGGGCGTTCCATAGACTTTCATGAGTTGCCTATAAAGAAACCACCCAAGATCTATGCCTACTCTGAATAGCATCTCCCTTGACTTAAACTCCCAACTATCTTGTTCCAGATACAAAATATCATCATAAAATAACCATCTTAGACTTCAATCCATTCTTTCCTAAGAAAAGCTTCTTGTGATAGCTAATCTTATCTTGGGGGAAAGTTTCTGATTATACTTAAGCCAAACTTACAGAAGAGCATTTCTAATATAGGCCTGTTACAGACAGCCAAAATAAAGCTGCTTCGAGTCACAGTGGAGGTATGGTGTTTCAATGATGCATGCGTCCTAAAAGTCCAGAAGTCGCACCAAAGCCACGCTGCAGCCCTAAGGACTGGAGTGTGGCTTTGGTGCGGCTTCTGAACTCTTAGGACGCATGCATCATTGAAACACCATACCTCCACTGTGACTCGAAGCAGCTTTATTTTGGCTGTCTGTAACAGGCCATAGTGATTTTTAAATGCAGCATGTGCCTTAATTTTATTATACCAGTGAGAAACATGTCATCCAAATCTTAAAGCATGACCTTCAAGTTCCAAAAGTCTCTCATCTCTTTACAATTTGTTCCATTTCTTCAACCACATAAAAGAGCAGAACTCATAGTACTATCTGATGTTAGGAAACCACAGTCTCTCTTAAGCATAACACAATGTTTTGTATTTTATTCTGGATTTCCTTATCTGCCAAATAAATATGGAGATTTCTTTCTGCCATTGCACATCCCTTCCTCCATCTATGAAATATGCCTTTATTACTGTAATTCTCACCATCAAGGATACATTTTTTGTCATTTATCTGAATATCTTGTAATTTCTTCCCAAGCCTTTTCATAGTTATTTTGAAATAGCAATTTTTTGTTCTTTGCAATTGTAAATCCCAGATTTTTAATCCCCCTTTTTCTAAATTGGAGAGAGCAATCAATTCATGTTCCTCTTTTGATGTCATTCTTTTAGTTTGGTTTTATCCAAATTCACTTTAAATCCAGAACACACCCCGCATATCTTTGGGCTAGACGCAAGTAACTAAAAGCAAGATAGATTAAATTATCCTAATCCCATGTCTCAAAGTAAATGAGAATAAATAATCCCTTCATCTCACGTTATCCCATCTCCCAGTGTAAGTGAGAAGAAATAATCCCCTCATTTCACCTTGATCTTGGAACAGCCCTTTTAGCTAATATTTCTGTCTTGATTTCCAAAGAGGAAAAATGTGTTTTCTTTCTCAATTTCTTTGTGTGTGTGTTTGAATGACAAGCTCTTAGCAACTGTTATTTAATGGATAACACTTAATGACATAATCGGGGGCTGCCTCTAGGTCTCAGGGTTTGAGCCAGAAACTCTCAGTTGGCAACCCTACTGATCCTGATCATTCATTTGCAATACTGGCCAAGGTAGATATAAGTTGCCATCCAAGAACATCTGGTGGGGTGGGGGGGGGGGGCACAGGATTTCCATAGCGACATTCTCTACCTGGAGGAAAGTGGCTTTGAGAGAAAACTTCTGGAAACTAATTGCTTCCTTTTGGCTTGTGATCTGTGTAAAAGCAATCATTCCTGAAATTAATAAATTTGCACTAAGCAGCTCAATCATTTGCATTTTTACTCAAAAGTAAGTTCAAAAGAATTCAGTGTGGCTTACACTCAAGAAAACCTTTGAGTATCATTTTGTTGCCTCTCTGCAATTCTAAAATACTTCAAGGGGAGGGGCGGAAAACCAGAATATTACACCTTTAGGATGACCTGCACGTATGAGGTCTTTTGAAACTTCATCTTGTCATATGAGCTCTTATTCCCACCTCGAGTCAGATTCTAGTCTCAGTGACACTGTTGGGTCCTGTTTATATGTGTGTCTTTGTCTTATCTTATTATTTACATTCTTTGTTTCCTTCCAAAATGAACCCCCAAAACAAATATAGTAACTTTGAAAGGCAATCAAATGGTATGAAAAATGATCTGCCAATAGCACTCTACAATACATCTGTAAATAGACTTTGAATGCAATGTCTGCAATATTTATATTTGTATCTGCTATGCTGATTGAGTAGCCAAGAGCATGTCAACAGAGCAGGGACTACATTTACACTTCCCCAAGAAGTGTTTTCTTTAATAGCAATGTAGTGTATCATGTTCACACAGAGGGAAGGAGAGGGAATGGTGAAAACAGTATTGCTAAAATATGTAAAATATATTTCTATTACATGCTAGCCCTCACATTCATTTGGGCACCGGGTTCAAGGAATTGCTAATCTATGCTTGTCAACAAGCAGAAAATATTTAAAATTATTTCCTGGATGATAATTTAATAATGAATAATAATAATGCAAGGGCATGTACGTCATATAACAGTAAGTGTTAGACTAGTTAAAACCTATTGCCTGAACAATTCCCTTCAAAAGAACTTGTTGAAGTCACTGTTAGTGACATCCAGATTCCAATGTGATCATCAACAACAACTTCTTTTTCTTCTTTATAGAAAGGCAATGATACATTGGACAGTAAAAGGTTGTCATGTTCACTTCATATGCCCATTCATTGTTGTGACAGTAAGCAGTAAGAATACCTTACTATTGTCTCATTATGGCTTGGTTTTGAATGTTGCATTTTATGGACTTTTAATGCTTCTTATTAAGTCCATGATGTTGCATGTCAAATAACCACAGAGAAGTATGAAATAATTTCCTGTCCGTTCATGCAGCAGATAAAGGGAGCAGGGGTAGAAAAACAATGTAGCTGTGCCACATATTCTGTTTTCCTAAATAATATGGGAGAGAGACAGGAAGAATGCAGAGGGCTGTTGCTTTAGGTGGCAACCACATGTGTACCATAATGTCCTTCACTCACTCCACGCCATCTCAGACAAACTGGCTTATAAAAGGGAGCAAAAGAGACACCTAAAGATACACCAGATGCTTATGTATGTTTTATCTGAACTATCTCTTTAAAGAAGGGGTAAGGAGCTTTTGTTTCTTTACATTCTAAACAGTTCTACCCAACCTGGCCAATGGCATGGGGTTTGGGAGTTACCATCTAAAACATCTGGAGGGACTCAGGTTTGACATGTGAAGTTATTAGTAGCTCCATTACATTTTTAAAGTAGGTCCAAAGCACACTGCAGAAATAATCCATCTTGAAACCACTTTAACTGCCCCTGGCTCAGTGCTAGGGAATCCTGGGAATTATTATAGCACCAGAGGTTTCTGAGAGAGAAGACAGGGCCCAAACAAACAGACCAAAATAAAGCTGCTTTGGGCCACTTTGGAGGTATGCTGTTTAAATGACACACACATCTAAAAACGCCAGAAGCTACGCTCCAGTCATTAGGACTGGAGCGTGGCTGTGGTGCGGCTTCTAGCCTTTTAGGATGCATCCATCATTTAAACAGCACACTTCCAAAGTGGCCCAAAGCAGCTTTATTTTGGCCTGTCTATTCAGGCCCTAAATTTTTCACAGAAATATAGTTCCAGGAATTCCCTTGCATTCAGAACTTTATCGCACACATATTTTTTGTTTTGGGAACTGTAGGAGGACGCTTGTGTGCACACACATCCTGCAAAAAATGGAGTTTATCGCACACAAATACGTCCTCCAACAGGCCCTGTTCCATCCCCCGGTGTGCAGCCATCCCCATCCAGTGCTGATGGGCGCCATTTTTGCCTAATGTCAAGCAAAAAGAGAACCACTGGAATCGCCACAGGATTCATACCAACCTTATGGAAGCCCATCCTGAATTGAAAGGATATCTTTCTCTCATCTCTAAGAGAAACAATAGACAAACAATTTTATTCTGAAATGAGTATGGATGGAATCATGAAGAGAAATTAGCAGCATGTGATTCACAATCTATGAAGCAGACAAAAAATAATTGTAAAAGCTAGTCTTTCATGTACATAGTCTTGGGAATGATAAAATCCTTTGCTATAACTAACCTCATCTTTCCCCTCTTGACCAAAGGTTTAAACCTGCTTGATTTCTCCCTTAATAATAGATGGCCCTGCAGGAGTTTGGAAAATATATTTTTGATCTTTGTTAGTGACAAATATCAGTTTGGGACCCCTGCTAATAGACGCCCATGTTGTGTAACTAGAGCCACTTTTGCTATTGTTATGATGTCACCGATATACACAATGAGACTATTATAGCTGGGCAGATCAGGCTACATTATCTTTTTTGCTGCTTCAGCCAAGTAACTTGAGGCCACAGCACTATTGACTTAGCACTACCTCACCAGGAAGCATCTGTTTGGCCACAGACTGTAACTGTAGCTTGCAAGGGAGATGGTTCTTTTGTCAGAGCTTTTGTTAAATTGCCGACATCTTTGGTGAAGAGCGTGACATCTCAAAACATTTTGTTGCACCTGTGCCTCTTATGTCCAAAAGGGGACACAGGGCATGCACTTTCTCTCTCTATTAGGGACCTGAGGAAAATGGATCTCCAGCCCACAGTTTCCAAACAATGGAATATTCTGGACTTCAACTATCAGTAGAATCACCGAAAGAAGTTTATCTGCTGTCATCTTTAGGATTTCTTTTTCATCTTTACTATGTGATGATTCCACAGAGAGCATGCTGATCCCAACTAGGCAATAAGGAGCAACAACTTTCCAATATTTCTCATGATGCATCCGTTTCCTTGTTCAGCACTGCTCACCTGTTTCGGAAGTGTGACAGAAAATACTCCGTTTGACCAGTCTGAGCCAAACTGCCTACCAGCCGCTGAAGCAGAAAATGTTGAGAGGATCTCTGCAATATGCGGGCAGCCATCTTTGAAAGCCACCAACTCCTTGAGTCCCCAGCAAAATGAGATTGGAGGAAAAAACTTTTCACACAGCTTTTGTGCAGAAAAAAACAGCAGCACAAATAGCAATTCAAGCAATCATGTTGCTGCCTCATCCATATCTGAGGCTACTGATTCATCCTCATTTCCAGCTGAAGTGTCAGGTTGTGATACAGTCACAGTTCATACGCATATACCCAGACCATCCATCATCCGAGTGCCAAAGGTGAGTGGAGATGTTATTATGGGTGCAGATAAGCACAGTGGCCTCTTAAGAAGCAGCAATGTGCATCTCAACTAATAATACGTCCAGAGCCCACATAGATCAGATTCAGAATGTGGTTGAGGCAAGACAAATAGTAGTTCTTATGTAAATAATGGAACATGACAGAAATTACTTTTCCCGAGCCATCTTTAAGCAGAATGGTTGTAAATAAAACTGAGCCTGTGAAAGATTGATTGATTTTTAAAAACTGATATTTCCATCCAGAAAGAAACTTGGGAAAGCGTATAATAATCAAACATAATAATGCAGAGAGTCCTTAACTATGTGGGATAAAGGCTGCTATAAAATACAGCACACCATTAACTGAAAGCCAAAATGGACTACTCAGATAGATATTAAAAAAGAGCCAGCAAAGCACCATCTAAACTGGTCTATATTTTATTCATATTATTCTTAATGTAGTGTCATAATAGCACAAGGAAAATAGAAAAATAAATCTCTGTGTGTTTCATATTGCAAAAACTGTTCCCTGTGCTACGGCTGTCTTTCCACTGTTTGTTCTTCTTGGGCAGGGATGTAGCCAAGGGGGGGGGATCTGGGGGTCCGGACCCCCCCCCTTCCATTAGAAAAATTAATGGTGTGTGCTGCTGCGCCGCTGCACTCAAGCCCCATTATAATGGTGGCACTTAGTCTGGACCCCCCCCCTTCCTAAAATCCTAGCTACGTCCCTGTCTTGGGCATCTCAAACAGTTTTCCTCCTGCAAAAGAAACAAGAAAGCAAAGATGAATGCCTCAGGTAGTGGTCTTTGTCATTACCGTACCATGGGAAGCCTGTAAAAGGAACATGGGGACATGAGAAGCCGATCACATGGGGCATCTCAGTTGAAGATGTAGACCAGAATATTGGAGGAGTGGTAATAAAATAAAGTTTGTTACACACATACACACATACACACACACACACACACACCCAGAATGATCTCTCTACTGCAGTACATCATGTCTTAGTACAGTACTGGCATATTTTAGGCATTTATTGAGAAAGTATCCTTTTTACCTTGGCTTTTTTCCAGCCATGAGCTACAATGTTTTCATTAGATTGTTTCACAGTGTTGTAAACTGCTTCAAGATTTGTGCAACTGAGAAGCTGTATAGAGATTATGATGATGACGACAGCAATAAGGCAGAGCATACTGCTATTGTCACTTTGCTTGGTTACATTTTGTAACCATACAGTTATCATTTTGCCTTTTTCCAGCTCACTGGCATCCTCTTTACTGAGGCATTGATCCTCTTGGCATACAGAAGTGCTGGTTGAACCATTTACTAGAAATCAATTGAGTTTTTAACATTTCATTGAATTCTGAATTAGATTTTTTTAGAGCTTTGAAGAGGAAGGAAAAATCTCATAGCATCCGTATATTGGGGGAGCCTGACAAGTAAGCAGGAATGTTGTTTCAATACTTTCTTATTGATAGCACTGAAATGAATTCTGTTTTTCAACCTTGTATTTCAAATCTGTGCAGTCACAATCCTGGACTAATATGGAAGAATTGCAATTATTACAATATACAGCCAGACCACTGAGGCATGTGAATCCCTTGATTTCTCATAGTGTCACTACTTGATGGTAGAAAATTCATACCAGAATGTGTAAACTAACTCCATTTAGGCCCTGTGCAGACGACTATTAAGGCCGGCCTGGGGGCGCAATCAGGAAATAGCATCTACATGATGCACAGCCTGGCTCTGTCCCCAGGACACTGTGATGCCTTGCGCTGCACCACACCACATGGCACACAGCATCATTGTGCTCCTCTGGCACTGCATCCACACAATGAAGCACCAAAGGAGTGCCTTCAAGCCGTGGCACCGTGGCTATTGCACCCTTTCTTGGGCGCAAAAAGGAACCACCTTTTGTGGAAAGGCCAGATCAGGGCCATGGCATGGCATGAGGTTGCTGCGGCCCTAATCTGGCGCACCTGAAGGAGGCTGCACAACCCCTTAGAAACATTTGTCTCAATGTCAGAGGATGCTATGAAAATTCTGCTTCAGTGTTTGATTTGTAATGGTTCATTCACATATGTACAGGTCATTACTTGGCAGGGCAGTCAACCAGGGTTTACCAAAAATATGTGATCAACTCTCAAACTGTTTCAACTCACCTAATTTGTTCCCAACGTTCAATGCATATTCCCCAAGGCATCCCCTGTTATCATCACAGTTCGTAACTTTTGTTACCTGCATGTATTAGATATTTCCTCGGCCGTATAGCTAAATGAGTTGGTGTCATATGTGAAGTTTAAGCTGAACTATGTGTACCCTTGAATTCTGACATGCACAAAAATCCATGAGTAACCAGTTTCATCTCTAAGAAACTGCTAAAAAAATAAGCACTTAGAAAGTCTTATCATTTTTATCTTTACTATAGATATCACATAATTATTCTAGGAGGGCCCTTATAGTGTAGGATAAATCTAGGCATTGCAATAGGAAGCAGTGAGGTTTAATGGTTGGAGAATGTGTTCTAAGATTAGAGTCGCAGCCAGCAGTTCTGATTCCCTTCTTTGTGACACTGACATCAGATCACTTTAACCTCCCTGTGCTTCTATTTCCTGGAACCTCAGATGAATCTTAACACTGGTTTAATGCACTTGACCTGTAAGTAATTACAGTGGGAAGTAATGTAATTGCAGTAAGTCTGATATGCAAAGTTACTACCTACAAGAGTATTATTAAGAGTGGTAATAATAAGTTAGGGCCTGAACAGAAAGGCCAAAATGAAGCTGCTTTGGGTCACTGTTTAAATAATGCATGCATCCTAAGAGGCTGGAAGCCACACCAAAGCCATGCTCCAGTCCTAAGGACTGGGACGTAGCTTTGGCACAGCTTCTGGCCTCTTAAGATATGTGTGTCGTTTAAACAGCATACCTCCAAAGTGACCTGCAGCAGCTTTATTTTGGTTTGTCTGTTTGGGCCCAAAGAATCTAGTGGTATCTTAAAGACAAACACATTTTACTTAGCTCAAGCTTTCATGGGTTTCGGCTCATTTGATCACGTGCATGTATAGATCTGATGAAGTAGGGTGCTGTCCTGGAAAGTTTATGCCAAATAAAATGTGTTCAAGTTTAAGGTACCACTAAACTTGTCATTGATGTACTTGCTGTGACAGAGTACCAGAACTACTTGGAAATGTTTGCATTAGGAATTACTTTATTATGACAAGTTAAGTGGTTGCCCTCCCTTTTCAAGTTTTTGCATTGGCTCTTAACTGCTGGTAATAAATTCTCCATCCAGGCTTTATCTTGAAAACCAATGTGGTGCCAAATGTATTTGAAGATGCATACCGAGTTAGTTTAAGACATTTTATTGTCTGAAGTTAAGAATAAGATAGTACTCCTTCCTTCTTTATTTTATTTTATATAGAAAATCTGATTGGACTGGCAATTGGCTAATTATTTCAACACTGACTAATTTGGCAGAAGTTGTGCATCCTCCATAATAGTCAACAATGATCCCCTCCACATGAGGGGGAAAATGTCTCTGAAATCTTAGCTTCTGGTCCTATACAAGCCAATTTTATTTGGGAGATCCACATTAAGTTTTTTTCATCCTGAAATATTTCCTGGGGTGTCCTAGCATCACCATTTCATTTCTGTTTCCCCATATCAGTTTAAAGTAACCTAGTATTTTCCAAAATGAAATGTATCTTTACTGGAAAACCTGTTTGTATTAGATAAGATGGCCACCACATGCAAACATAGCTATTGATTCCAGGACAGAGATGCAAAAGAGATCAAATGGGGGGAAGCGGAATGTTTGTATCAAAACAAGATGATCCCAAAGTTTAACTAGTGTAATAATGCAAAGCACTTTAGGACTTTGACTGTAATTCCTAAATAATAATAACAACAACAATGGTTCAGTGAAATTTGCTAAAAATCCATTTCTGAAATGTTTGATGAGTCTGGATGTGATGTGATCATTGGGAAGGGGAGGAGGAAGAACACAAGGAAGTGGGGAGTGAAGGAAACCTGTGATATTTCAAGAAACGGTTTGGATGTAGATCTGGGACTGGGAATAGGCAGGTAGAATCAAAACAAAAAGAACTGGAAACAAAAAGTACTGGACTTTATTTTCTGTTCTAGATGAGCCTGATAAAGAAGTGCTTGGATTTCCTGGCAAGATGAAATCCTCTGTTTGTGCTGGAGAGGGGAACAACTGAAAAGATGCTCTATTATTTTGGGGACTAGTGCTGCATTAAGAGTAGCAGGACCTGTTTCTGCATGTATTTCTCTAAGGGAAAGCTGGGTTGAGGCCATAGGAAGGAAAAATTACAAAAACATGACAAGGCTCTAGGATTTCTTTGGAATCTGGAACTGATAGGGAAGCAGAGATTGCAAAGAAAAAAAAGACAATTGATTTGCAATGAGGCAGTTTGCGTTTAAATGGGTCTTACTAATTTAAAAGAATTATCTTTAACTGAAACTAAATTTTCTGCCCTGTCTTCATAGCCACATGTGCAATGTTATACACAACAAATAGCCGAGTCTTAGTAACAATTCTACTGGCAGGTAGCAATAATTTAGCACCAACCATGTGCTGCACACCTTAGGGACTTCTGTCATTATCATCACCATAAAAACAACAACAGCATCTTCAACCCACTCCTATCCATGTGCCAGTCAATTACAATAGTTTCCCAAAAGCTACTCATTTTATATTGCATCTAAAAGGGACACCAAAGTCAAATGTGAAAGGATAATGAACTAATTAACCATAGCTTCCAGCTGATTCACCCCAGAGGGACATGTTCTGAAATATTTAGGAACATAATGGAGATGAATGAGTTGAGGATTTGCCCAATTATTTCTTATAGTTCAATTAGTATTGGAGTCCATCTGGTATGGATGTTGGCCAATCCCAGTCTGATGCAAATGCTTGACTCCAGTGGTTCAATCTTTAATTTTACCCCTTCTCTATTTAAAATTGTTTTTGTTTGTTTGTTGCATTTTTATGCCACCTTTCCCCCAAGATCCAAGGCAGCTCAGTTAGAAGTCAGCTCTGTACTGTGAAGCACTGACAGTAGTTCTATTGTTTCTGGTGTTCTCATTTGGACAAAAAAGCCACCGGAGATGTGATGTGACAGATGTGATTTCTTATCTGTTTTTATACATTCTAAATTAATAATATTTAGTGGACATAAAATCACTACAAGCCACACTCCAATCATCAGTATCATTCTATATTATTATGTCCAACGTTGTCAGCTCTGCTCTTTGGACTTGGAAATATTTGGAACCATCTGTCTGGCTTGCTTTCTCCCACAATCATTTTCTTGAAGAAATTTGTGAATTTTGCTAGATTTGTATTGAAACTAAACTGAAATAATAAAAAAAAATCTTACCCATTTGTATAGGACAAATTTCACAAGTACAGCTGTTCTCAGTACTCACATTGCCAATAGGTGTTGAAACTGAGATGTCTTTCAGGGAGAAAAAAGAGGCTGCAACCTTTCATCAACACCAATATGGCTGGAGCTGCAGGGACTGGAAGCCAGATTTTTAACTGTAAGACAACCATCTGCCTGCATGGATGAACCCATCCATTTTGATTTGTCCCAGATTCAATTGTTTTAAAACTCTTGAATCATTTCCATCTCAAACATTAAGATTTTTGCACACTTTCATAAATTCTTATCAAAAACAGACTGAAACAAAACAATCACCCAGTGCTTAATATAGACAACCATCTATCAGATGATAATATAGCAGGGTATGTAATTCCCTCTTAAAGTAGTGCTTAGGACAAAAACATCTATGCTTTCCAATTCTGCTTTCCTGGTGAAGTAGTAGCTGCACTTGTTAAGGATACTCTGTGACCTGACATTTTCCTAAAACACACAATTTATAGGCGTGTCTAAAAGTACCTTTCACTAGTGTCAGATGGTTTGATCGTGAAAGGCATTTCCAGTCTAAAGAGTTAACTGTATAATTCCAACATAATTTCCCCAAGATCATCCAACAGGTGACCCAATGAGTTCAACTGAAAGTGTCAGTGTCACAATACCTATTACACAACCATTTATCAGTATGATTCATGCAGCACACATGCATGCATACATACAAAAAAGAGGAGACTTATTACTAAAAAGAGGACACACATTTGCATTAAAATTGCCAATTTATATGTATAGCTGCATATTTACAAATAGTTGCCAGATCCTTTATCACCTTTTACTTAACAGAACAATGTATACTTAGCTAAATAGAAGAGGCTTTAAGAAACTCTGTTAGTGAATTATGAAAATGCATTTCGGCATACCTACCAGAATGTTCAATGTACATTGGGACAAGTGCACACCGGTGCGCAATGTACATTGAACATTTTGCTGACTCTGCTATATGGTAACATAGTAACATAACAGTTCATGTGATCTTCTTTTTTGATTTAGGGAGTAGTCACAGTATAATTCTAGATCTTCTTGAATGAAGTTAACCATTGTGATCCTTTTAAATAGGATTTCAGCCTGGTTAGGAGTCAGAAACTGCATTTATTACTTTGATGGATAACTGCTGGTGGGAACTGGATTGGAGGGTTATGTTCCTGTTCCATCTGCTTGACTTATTAGTAGCATTCAGTACCATAGATCATAGTATCCTTGTGGACTGATATGTATCATTTAGAGTCAAACTTGTGCCCTATGGAAACATTTTTATCTGAAAATTATATTTTTCCAAGGTGATTTGTGGTGTGGGTTGTGAGCTTGGGGGGATCTGTGTGGGACTGATGAGTAAAGGCCACACAGAACCTCTACTGACAAACTGCATACTGCCCAGTAGTCATATAATCCCCACCCCTGTTCTCAGTAGATTGTATTATTATTATTATTATTATTATTATTATTATTATTATTATTAATTTCATTTCTGTGCCACCTTTCTTCCAGAAAGGAGCCCAAGGCAGCTCACAAATAAAGCCATTTTAAAACATTACAGTAAAAATGTGAAGTTTGATTAAAATCAACTAGCTAAAAACAATATACAATTACATAAACATACAGAAGTGAAAAGCACAACTAAAACACACACCTCGTATAAAAGCCTCCCTGGCACAATTATACATTAAAAGCCTGTTTGAATAAAGAAGTCTTTGCCAGTGAAAGGAAAGCTTCCATTCACTCTTTGGAGAGACATTGCCTTGCTCAGAGGCACAATGAGGCACCCATAATATTGAGTAACCAGAAGAATGTGCATTTTGCTGCAACAAGTTTCCCCTTGAAAGCAGAATGCTGAATGCAACATAGATAGACAATCCTCTAATTAGCAAGTAGCAATTTATAGTGATTAAAACAACAACAACCAGACCTGGAGACTTCAAAGAAGGAGACTGTAGCCATTTTGAAAAATTAGAGAGAAGAATTCTGGAAGTGTTTTATGACAGATGTGGGTGGAAACATTGTAATCTGCTCTTCTAAAGCGGTCATTATGAAATGAGAAACCATTGGAAAGATGCCTAGATTTAGGTTTCATCACTAAGTCTAAACTCAATCCAGGTGTATTGAAAAGGTCATCAAAATGTCATGCTGAACATTCTGCCACCCCTCACTCTATTTGGATGTAAGAATAGCTAGATGAAAAACATACACCATGTTGAGAGGTAATCCCCATTTGGCAGCCACTGATATATGTAATACTATTATTTTATACAGCCATCTTTCTTTGGCAGCCACATGGGCCTACAAAGCACACTTTACACGTGTGTGTGTAGACTGAATTAATGCTTTATAACTTCTCTTGATTTTTAGGAAACAAAAAGGGTGTTAGATCCTCTCATGGAATAAGGGAAAGAAGTTTGATCCAACTGTGTTAGCTGAAGGAAAAGGCACTAAATATTGCTATATGCTATGACACATTTTGCCAATGTGAAAAACTATGGTAGAATTCCTATATGATGCAAATGTTCTTTTCGTTGGACTCTTTCTGAAGTGTTCCCAGTTCCAGATGCTTTAACTTTTGTTTCACTGATTAACGTCATCAGCTCAACAGGAATGCAGTGTTTCATTGCATGGATAGTCAATTTGTAGCTTTGAAGCATATCTTTTCTGTTTTCGATGCTTCTATCAAACAAAGCTTAGAAAAGTTTGGACAACAATGGCCAGGGTGTCTGGGGGATTCGGAAGCTATAATAAAAAAGTAACTTTCCTATCAGTCTTTAACACCAAATATTAAAGCAAAGAAAGTGCAAAGATAATGTACTGCTAAAAGTTTATCATTGTTTTTAAGTTCCTTTAAATTTTTGTTATGAGCCAGTTTGGGTCCCATGTTGGGAGAATGGTATACATATTAAACAAGTAAATAGCAGTAACATTTTCAGCACATTTGGGAGCTCTGCAGATTTTTAAAAGGACAAATACTGATCTTTAGGTGTAGTTATGTATCATAAAAAGAATGTTCAGATAGCACAATAATCTTAGATTTAACAAATAAAATATCCGCCAGATCCCATCTGATCTTGGAAGCAAAGCATGGTCAGCTCTGGTTAGTACTTGGACAGGAGACCACCAGTGAATATCAGTTGCTGTAGGCTAGATTTCAGAGGGAGCAAGTGGTGAAACCACCTCTTGAGTATTTCTTACCTAAGAAAACCCACTAAAATTAACTGAGCCACCATAAGTCAACAGGTGACTGAAGGCAGATACATAAACACCATATCAGAGCCAGTGTGGAGTAGTAGTTGGAATGTTGGACTAGGGCTCCAGGAAACCATGGTTCAAATCTCTATTCATTTAAGGAAACCCACTGGGTAACCTTGGACAAGTAATCTCTCTCAGCTTCAGAGGAAGGCAATGGCAAACCGCCTCTGAACAAAACTTGCCAAGAAATCCTTGTGATAGATTCACTTTAGGGTTGCCATAAGTCAAAAACAACTTGAAAGCATACAACAACAACTTTATCTTTCCACTACTGGCGAATTATTTTGGGTAGTTTAATAAGGGAAAGAGCAGAGACAATCTAGGCCATTGTTTTTCAACACTCTGGAAGTTTTAGTGTTAAGCACAAGAAGGAGGACTGGGACTTTGAAAAGTTAATGGATCAATAAATAGTTTGTGCACTTTTGAGCATTAAAATGTGGTGGGTCCATTAGAAGCCAGATAAAATGTAATGATATTATTTCAGTTGAGTCATTAAAAAGTCATCTACTGAGATGTCTCCTGATGCCTGGCTTATTCCATCTTTAGCGGCAATCGTTTCTAATTCACAATGCTCTCATAAAATATTTCTGACCACAACACATTGAAAAGACACACAATGTTCACCATGATCCTTCTGTACAAAGTCTTGGCATGGAAGACATCAAAGTTTGATTCTCGCTGTTCCTGCAGTTAAATTCTATAGGCCAGAAACTAATGTTGTGGTTGAAGTATATAGACATCTGGAAAGTCTATCCATATGTACTAATAAGTAAATGGAATGACTGCAAACACAAGAGGAAAAAGGGCTATTGTATTTTATTGGAGAAACCAGAAGTGCAGGCATAGCATGTCCCACATGTTGACCGCACTTCCTCAGCTCCTATGCTGTATAGCATGGCTATAGACTTCACTATTTAGAATTTCAGTAGTACTTTCTTCACATACTCAGGATCTTCACATAAATTATTACAGAGTTTCTTATAAATCCCCATAACAGGGAAGTTTCATTATCATCCTTTGTCCATTTATGTTGTCAAATCTCAGACAAGGGAGGGGGACCCTTAGTCTAGGAACAACATGCCACACAAGCAAATCCAAATAAAATAGAATCCCAAATTAGGCCAAGACCAATATTCAAAGTAAGATGTTAAATACAGTACTACAGTTTTGCATTCAAGTCAGATCAACAAAAATAGGGAAGTAGATCAAGTAAAGAAGAGTAGGGTTCTGGGGGTCAGTCTGCTGAGACTGAGAAAAAAGTCCTCAAAATGCTCCATTGTCAATTGTTGTATGTTTTATTTACATCAAGCATTTTCTGAAGGTTTGAATATTCTCTGAATATTGCATAACAGTATTTGATTCCCAATGGTATGTTGAATGCAGTGCTTGATAATTTATACTTAATATTCTGCAACAGTTAATAGCTGACACTACTGTGTAGAATATATGAGTCTGCATCTTTCAATTCAGGGAGCACTTTCCACACCAATGTTTGCCAAGAAACCCCTATGTCATAACTTACAACTGCCCTGGTTTGGCAGGGACAGTCCAAATTAATCCTTTGTTGTCCTCCTTTTTCAGCTGCTTTAAAATATCCCAGTTTTTCTCTCCTCCTCCCACTTTTCCTCTTTGTCCTAATCTTACTTCAATTGTGGCAATCTGAGCTTAGAGTGTATAAGTAGTTTGAACTCAGTTAACTTACCAGGAGACAGAAGAGAAGAGTGGATGGAATCTTGTCCCTCGCAGCAAACTGCTGTGACTTCTCCTACTGTTTTTCTTCATTAATAACTTTTATCATTTGACCACACTTTGATGTTGCTTGTCTATAGGTATCCCATTTTTCATCTATGAAATGTTGGAGGGTATGCTATGTGAACCCACATTCAGCACACAGAGAGGGAAAGCTTCAAATGGATCAACACTGAACAAAAATCATGCACCACTAGCTTTGTTGGATTTTCTAATATTATAGCAATTTCTGATAGCTATCGTACATTGCAGCTGAGGGCAAAATCATATAGTCTGGCATAGTTAGGGCATGTGCCTATTAGTGAGGCATGCTAATGAAGTCCTGGCAGATTGCCTGTAATACTTCTCATTCAAATTTTAATTAGAAACCTCACATTTCAGGTTTAAAAACACTATATACACTTAAAACATATTTAAAACACAGTTTCAATAAAAGATTGAAATACACACACACACACACACAGCACTCCACTTCACACACAGTAACCTAAAATTCAAAAGCCTGACTAAATAAAAATCTCTTCATCTGCTGGCAGAAAGACAGGAGGGAAGGGACCAACTGTACCGACTGTGGAAGAAATGCCCTAAAAAGACTGGCACTTTGTGCAGGCCTGGGCCTGAAAGTAGGGCTAGATAGGGCTGAGCCCAGCTCTACTTTTGCTATCCATGCACTATCTTGGCACATGCCCATCCATATGGGGTGATGGCACACGGGCATGATGATGCACAGGTGTCAGAGTGCCCAAACGACATTGGCCAGAAGGGGCATCATTATGGTGCATGAGCGCACCTATGTGCCCCTTCAAAGAAGCTACCTAAAGCGCCTTCTTTTTAGGGAGCAGGTTGGTGCTGCAGTGTGCCACTGCTGCGGCACCAACCAGGGGCAAAGACAGGTGGCTTTTAGCTGCTCGTCTGTATAGCCCCTAAGTTCCATAGCCTGGGAACAGCCAGGGAAAAGGTTCTCTCCTGAATCCTCCCCAACCATGCTGAAATGTCCAGCTTAATATTTGGAATGGCAGAACTGGATAACTCACCAAATGTACCCTTTAACAGGGCTTATGGCACAGTACACAAGGTCTATGGTAATGGGACTGAAAGCTGCTACTGCAACTACTCACTCAATAAAAGTGGCTTGTGGAACCCATAGTGGGGCAGGAGCCCAGCTTTTAAATATTATGATATTATTGGCATATTAAATCATCACTGGTTTATGCAACTAGCAAAGGATATTAAGTAAATAATGAATGTACATTTTCCTTAAACTGATTTTGCTGAAGACTAATCCACAGAGAGTCACTTTGGGAGAATGGATTGAACAGACACTGAAAAACTATATAACACTGTGTAAAGAAGAAGAAGAAAAAACCCAAATAGTTTAACAGTTACTTCACATTACGAGAGTACCAGAATCTAGCAGCATACAGGCTTTCTCACCTCAGGGAAATGTTGTGGAAAGGAAGATATAATTAGTCTTTGGGGTCAACTAGGGGATTAGAGTAATCGCCAAGAGTAAGTTAGTGGATATATACTCCGCAGCCATAAATCATTTATTCTATCCCCACTTTCATCATGTGTCTTAGCTTATTTTCTAGTTAGCTAGTGACATAGATAGAAATCCCTAACTATAGACTAAAGGTCTACGAAAACAGCACCCACTTTCTTAACATCGTCTTTCATTCCAAGTAGACATTATTAATATGTTTCAGTTTATTAATTAAATATGTTCTCTTACCTGTTTTTACTGTCAGTGACAATAACTCATGATTCAGTATGATTTGAAAGCATTGCATACTTCCTATGCCAACACTACCAGTTCCTGGAAAGAACAACAGGAACACAGGATGAAACTTGGTCACAGAACTTGCCTATGTAGTGCTTCTTTATAATCAGGACTGCAGTAGCATATGAGTGGATATTCCCACTAGAGTAGTATCTGAATTGGGTCTATATGGGCCTTTTAAGCAGTGGGGAATTGAACTTTGTAGCCAGCTGGTGTTTATGAACAGTTGTCACAGGAATACATAGTGTGATACTGGGCAAAAAATGGGGAAGAGCTGTGCTGATTGGGTGTGAAAACTTATGGAAAAATGCTTACATCTGAATTGGAAGAGAGAGTATACTACTTGGTTTGCACTTGTAAGACTGATTCTGTTTGGCTAGATTGCTGCAGATGTTGTCCCAAGCCAACAAACACACCTGTAACTATTCGATTTAGGTGGAAAATGAGCTGCACAACATTACTGACGCTACAGTGGGGAAAGTAAAATGACAGTCTTTTATCGATCCATCCACCCGAATTTAACTCATTCATATTGTTAGAGGCTTAAGTAATTTTAAAAAAAATTAACAGCCTTTGATTTAATCCCATTAATAAGTAAAATGTCAGTGTTGAATTTTATCTTGGAGAAAAGATGTTGGCTGCCAGTATCTCTCAAGTGGATGAATTCCTAGGGTAATAAAAAATTAAAATAACCATCCCTTAGATTTTCTGTCTAGGCCAACTTATAAAATTATGACTGGTATTTGGTATGCATAAGCATTACCTTTCTGAATCTGGCCTGCATCAAATGTATCAGATGACAATTCATATCGTCCACAACGCCCATACTGATGAAAGGATGATGAAAGCTGTAGCATATCTGGATGGTATTCAGTTGAGGAACACAGACTCAGTCATGTATGCTGATGGATGAATAGCTGAAAGTGAGGGAGAGAGAGATGCTAAAGTAAAGTATACATTTAAATGGCTATAGTTGTTATGGTGCATATCTGAAATAAATAAATATTTTTTATTTCACTCTTCTTTTGGAGAAGCACAGAAAAAGGACATATAGGCTATCCTAATAATTATTTTCTCTTTCTTTTTGTTCCCACCTCTACTTTCTTTTCTCCCATGTCCAACTTATTTCCTTTTGCTTCACAAATGCACCCATCACAGCATGAACAGGTTTTGATCCTCCATTCATTATCCCACACACACAAGAGCTAGGAAGCAAAGTGGGAGAAGTTGAATAGTTTGAGGCCTTACTAATGGGGATAAGTTACCAACCATGGATCTTGATTCCAGTTGAATGGGAGACTCAATAGCTGCTATGGTAAGGGGGATAGCTGGTGTATTGAGGAGTCTTGTCCAGCCAAACTGACAGAATGCCTGTCTCTTGTCAACTAGACTGGAGAATTGCTGTTTACTACTTAAATTTATACTCCATATTGTGTCTTGGGGGACAGAACAAGGCTTGAAAGGATTAGATTCTTGATAAATAGTTTTCCAGGAGGAGGCAATGGGCAGGAGCTGGAGTAAATGTCTGGGTGATTGGTGTGAATGCATCAGACAAAAGAGATTAAAATTCCTTGCCAGAACATCCCTGCCTTCTTTGACCAGGATCCCTCACTGCCCTCTAACAGCAAAGGGATGATGCTGGGTACTCAGGAATTCCCATCAGGGTGGATGCCCTCTAATTTCCTTGCTAGTACAAACTGGTTTTCTAAAGTGTGAAAAAGTCAGGTGTCCACAGCAGGGTCATTCCTTTGTCACCCCCCCAGCATCCTTTTAATATTAACTTGTATGAGGGGTGATCAGGGGCTTGGTCTTGGAGTATCAAGAGCTATTTTGTGGGGTATATCAATCATCCCATTTCAAAAAGTACAGGAGGTGAAAAATATGGCTCACCAATGTCCAGGAATGAAAATGTGATAGGGCAGTCTGTGGTCCTATGCAACTTCCTATATGACATTAAGATAGTAGGTGTGCCATACTTCTCAGTTGGCCAGGTTTTACCTGGTTTCTAGACATGACATGAAGAGCTTGTCTGTTCCATTAGAAAGCTTAGATTCAAAGTATGCATTTATTTTTTTAGACAGGCCTCTAGCCTTTCTAGGCTTAGAGTAATGGAGCAAGTCACTATTCTGTCTAATTGTTTGGCAAGATACACACTTGCCCGTACCTTTCAGTGTGCTTAGCCAATGAGTGGTTGGCCTTTTGAAAAACAGAGTTATAACTGTAAATGTGACCCATTGTCTTTCAGCTCTAATTTCCAGTCCCCTGAGTCAATGTTACAACTAAAGAAGGCTAGCCATTGAAAGAAAGTTTAGTTGAAGTCATTTATGCAAAGTGCTGTGCAAAGACTACACAAAACAATGGAGCCATTGGAAAGAAGGAAGAAGGATGCATCAGAGCAGGGTAAAAGCTGCAACAGTGACTAGTAAGTCCCATGGCTGAGCTTCCTCCTTGGCTACTAACCCATTCTCTTCAGCTAGCCATAGCTGCATCTGCACTGCAGAAAATAATGCAGTTTGAGCCCACTTTAACTTCCATGGCTCAAGGTGATGTAATTCGGGGAATGATGGTTTATTGAGGCACCAGAGCTTTGCAACTTAAAGGCACAGACACACATAGCTTAAGTAGCAGAAACGGGCTTTAAGGAGACAAAGCTAATAAATTATCTCATAATTGAGAATCTGCCACTATTTTCATATTTTTCATAGTCTCTGGACCAAAGAATGGTGCAACACAGCATATGATGACTCCATAGCAGAATAGACTAGTCCACATGATAGAACCTAGCATAGGCATTCCAATGTGTATTTCCTTGACTGCATTTAAGTGACCATTCCCTTCCTCTCAAACACATTCTTGTCTCATTTTGTTGACTAAAAATGAAATTATTTTCCACAGATCTTGTCTGTATTTGTCTCTCCAATTACTTCCTCCTTAAATCTTTCCCCATTCCTTCAAAATGTATTGTACAGATGGCATATCATGCTTGCTGCCAGCAATCTCCATACTGGATTTACCCCAGTTTCTCTTTCCCCTTTTCTTTCTGAGACTTTTGTTGCCAAAGTCTCAGTGACTTTTTCCTGGACAGACTTTGAGACCTTTTCTCATTTTATCTGCATATCCCCCACACAGCCCTTGTTATAGTAAATCTCTTGGAATTTCTGTCCCGGGTTATTTCCCTTCTTTTGCTTCTGGAGGGGAAACAGTAAGCTCTCTTTTTCGTAATGTCCTTTTGGTCAGAGGAAGATGCAACATTTTGGAGCTGGTTCACAATACTGGCTAAGAAAACAGTAAGGAAGTGCCAGGTTCAAATCTCATTTTTGTCATTAACTCACTAGGTTTCCTTTAAAACATCTTAAAGTCTGTAAAACTACCATTTGCTATGTGAGGATAATAATACAGCCTTACTACTTGTATGAGGTGGTGGGATTGCATGCTCCTGTAAAGCAAGACTGAATGTGCCAAACAACTACTGGGCAGCAGCATTGTGTGTGTGTGGGAGGGGGGTTTGACACGGGCTGAGGATATTTCAGAGACACGATAAGAGGGAGGAGGCATAGTAAACCTTTTGAATACTTTTTACCATGAAAACCCTATCATGAGACAGGAGATAGTGAAAGAAAACAGGAAAGAAAAGAAAACAGGAGGTAGTGCCAGAAGATGAGACTCCCCAGTTGGATGGCACTCAACAAGCTACTGGAGTAGAGCTGATGGCAATTATGAGTAGAACTGTGGCTAATGATGTAACTGGACTCAAGCTGAAAGGATGTTCACCTGTTGACATGCTTACAGGCAAAATGAAAGCCCAAAGGAGCACAACTCATAGGAACATGAAATGTGGGAAGCATGAATCAGGGAAAGCTAGACACAGTAAAATAAGAAATGAAATGTATACACATTGCAATACTCGGGGTGAGCAAGCTAATGTGAACAAGAATGGGACATTTTGGTCTGAAACAGAAGAGCCAAAAGGGCTACATGTGGGCCGCATTGGGGGCATGGCATTTAGACGGCACATGCTCCCTAGGGGGCAGGAAGCCACCTCGACACCACTCCAAGGCAAAAGAATCAGGCCAAAAAAGGAGTGGAGAAAAATTGCTCCTTTGCAGTGGCCCCATTCAGGATCGTGGCAGTGGCCTAGATTGAGGCTGGTCAGGTGTGGTCACCTAAAAAAGGCTTTTTATCTCATCTCCTCAACTCCTTTGAGTCAGATAATCACACAGTCTTCTACTCAGGAAATGAAAATCAAAGCAGAAATGGGGTGGCATTTATATTGAGGACAGATGTAGCAAAAGCAGTCAAAGGATATAATGCAAAGTCTGACCACATCATGTCAATATGATTTCAGAGGAAAACCCAAAGTACAGAGGCAGAAGAAGAAAAAAACAAAAGATTTTAAGTCACTTCTTTCATATATAGACATCACCTTATGGCTAATATAGAAATCAAATAGACTACATAACTGGAAATAGAAGATGGAGAAGCACTACTCTCTTTGCAAAAACAAAAGCAGGAGCAGACTGTGGTACAGACCATGAACTGCTAATACCAAAAAATAGAATAAAGCTAAAGAAGAACACTAAACCAACCATCATGCTGAACTAGAACCTGAAGAACATCCCTTTAGAATATAAAGATAATGTGAAAAATAGATTTGCATTATTAAACTTAATTGACTGAGAGCCTGAAGGTCTATGGAGTGAAGCCAGGGACATTGCCAGGGAAGACTGCAAAAAGACACTATCTGCAGCTAAAAAAAAGAGAGAGGCCTCAATGGATAAAACTGTTCAAGCACTTACGGACAGACAAAAAGCAAAAGTAAAAGGTGACAGAAATAGAGTCAGAATCCTGAATGTAACTGTTCAATGACTTGTGCATTGGGAGAAGAAGCACTACTATAATAATCAATGCGGAGAAGTACTACACCTGATCTTAGCCAAAAGGCCATGAAGTGATGTAGATGATGCCAACAAAAAAGGATGAACCAGAGACTCTTCCACAAGATCTGAGAAATCAAAGGGAAATTTAAACCAAGAGTGGGAATGCTTTATGACCAGCAAGGGAACAATACCTAGTCAAGTAGAAATAAAAAAGACCATGGAAAAGTACACGGAAGAACTATATAAAAGTGATGAAATGATGACAGGTTAATTAATCAGACGAACCTCTAATTTTAGAAAGTGAAATGGAAGCTCCACTCAGAGCACCAGGAACAGATGGCATGCCAAAAGAAATGCTTCAGTATACAAAGACAGAATCTATTCTAATTCTAATTAAAATCTGACAATAAATATGAAAAAAGCCAAAACAAAAAACAATAGCCCACAGATTGGAAATGTTCAATATAAATCCCACTTTCCAAGAAAAGGGACACCAGAAACCACTGGATTATTACTTTAATCTCTCATGCAAGCAACATATTAGGATTGCCCATGCCATCATATTTCCTATTTCTATGTATGGCTGCAAAAGCTGGACAGTGAAGAAAAATGATAGGAAGAAAATCAACTCATTTGAAACATGGTGCTGGAGAACAGTTCTAGGAATATCGTGGACTGCTGAAAAGACAAATTAATGCACCATAGAGCAAATCAATCCTGAAGTCTTCCTAGAAGCCAAGATGATTAAACATAGACTGTCATACTTTGGTCATATCATGAGAAGACATGACTCACTAGAAAAGACAGTAATGCTTGGTAAGGCCGAAGGCAGCAGGAAAAAAGGAAGACCTCATTCCAGTTCATTAGATTCAATTGGCCCTGAGTCTCCAAGACCAGAGCAGGACTGTTGATGCTAGAATGACTTGGAGGCATTAATTCATGGATTCACCATAAGTTAAAGTTGACTTGACGACAGTTAACAACTTGTAGGATCTGTAGAGTTAATGAGATAATGGCCATAAGTGCTTTGGATTTACAACGGGCCCTTGATATCCACTGGGGTTTGGTTTCAATAACTGTGGTTACTTGCTCAAGTCCCACTGTATACAATGGCATAGTAAATTGGTGTCCCTTAGATAAAATGGCAAAATCAAGGTTTGCTTTTTGGATTTAAAAAAAAAAACATTTTCAAGACGTGGATATTTGATTCTGTGAATATGGACTGTATTATATAACTAGTCGGTAAAACAGAGATAAAATAATAATGTTGTTGGCATTCATCCCTTCTGTTCCGTCTTATTAGCAGAATAATCTGATCACCCATAATGGTTATTAAAGAAATCACACAATAAGTTCATTGCAAAAATGACCTGTTGGGAACAGGCCTGCATAAAACTATTCTTCTGTATCCATAAATCATGAATGTGAATTCCTCCCTCCCCCCATCTTTCTAAGTAGGACATACAAATGCTATTTATAAAGAACGGCCTCTTCTGTTTTAAATACTATGGGAAAAAGTCTAACATAGATGGCAATAATACATCCATTGGAACCAGAAGCAGCTAAGCATTGAAAGATTGTTTGCTTTTTTTTCAGCCTTTGAAAAATTGTTTCGGCTAAAGCTTTTGACAAATCTGCCAAAAATGATCTTTTAAAAAATCCCCAAACTCTAAAAGACAAAACAACCAATATTTAACATGCTCTTCAAAGCCAATAGGACTTAGTGGTTTTCTTTCTATCTAAATGAAATAAAAGTTATACTATAGTACCATGTAATTAAATATATCGTATACATTGATTAATTGTATCTTAATTGGGCAGAATTATTTAATGCAAATTCAAGCTAAAGCATTTGTCACACAATGTGAATATAGCAGCTCCCTATTATCACCGCCCTTGTCATCTTGATGATTCTGTAATCTAACTAGGCATTTATCTGTTTGTGTAACCCCACACCCAAGAAAGCTGATAGTTCTGTTCAGGTATTCACTTCCTGTGAAGAATAAACATACAAGGAAAGTTGGTAGTAATGGAGGCTCTTTGGAAACTTGATTCTCCAGGATTTCAGTTCAGTTCTGCGTGAGCCTCCATATATTGTTGTGGTGGTAGTGGTGTGTGCTTTCAAGTTGTTTCCGACTTATGGTGACCCTAAGGTGACTCTACCATGGGGTTTTCTTGCCAAGTTTATTTAGAGGGCATTTGCCATTGCCATCCTCTGAATCTGAAAGAGTGTGACTTGGGTTTACATGGCTAAGACAGGATTCGAACCCTGGTCTGCAGAGTCATAGTCCAATGTTCAAACTACTACACTACACCATATATTGAGGAAGAAAAGATATCAGAATGGAATGCTGGAGTTTGCATTTAGGGCAGCCTCTGAAAGAAAGTACACGCACCTTCAAAAAACAGGTAGAAAAAGATGATGACATCAATTTTTATAAATTTACATATGCTACTTGAAATGTAAATGTGCCAAACTAGAAGTAATTTTTGTAATTTAAACAGAATTACTATTTATTTCACCCGAGTATGGAGGACTACAACCTGAAGCACATTCACACTACACAATTATAGTGCTATTATTCCACTTGAACTGTCATGGATTCACCATAAGTTAAAGTTGACTTGACGAACATTCACACTACACAATTATAGTGCTATTATTCCACTTGAACTGTCATGATTCCATCTTATGGAATCCTGGGGCTTGCAATTCATTGGTGCACCATTGGAGCTCTCTAGCCATGAATTCTAAAGGCTAGCTTCTACACTGCAAATCCCAGCATTCCACAGAATTTTGCCACAGCATTTAAGTGGAACGAAGCTCTATACTTGTGTAATATGTATGGGCTCCATGTGACCTATGACCTATGTTGCGTTTTCTGTTCAGGTGTTAACTATGGACAGAAAACTTCAGTGTCTCTTATCTCTCCTCTTTGTTGTTCCTTATCGTCAAATCAGTTTTGGACCAGATAGCCCTTCAAACAGATGACATATCCCTTGGAAGCCTTTCAGAAAGAAGACATTTTCTGCAAAAGAGGACACATGGCTACCCTGTCCAAGCTAGAGCAGGGAAAAGAAGGCACTTTCAATGATACTTTCTTCTTCCTATGTCAACTGAAGAGAAGATGTCCCATGGCCCATTCACACTACACAAATTTCGCACTGTTATTTGTCAGAGCAATGCACACCACTGCAGTGCTGCCAGCACCTACAGCAGCACAA
Organism: Sceloporus undulatus; assembly: GCF_019175285.1. Lineage (NCBI taxonomy): Eukaryota > Metazoa > Chordata > Lepidosauria > Squamata > Phrynosomatidae > Sceloporus > Sceloporus undulatus. The sequence goes on from NC_056526.1 coordinate 110,154,517, forward strand.
GGTGCTAAAGAAATAGTCAGAGTCTCCAAGTTCTATGAACCAAACTTTACTACTAAGTATAAACAGCACTATATACAGGACAACCAACCAACCACTACTCAACACCATTGGTCATGCCCATATTTATACACACTGTCCATGGCATGATCTCCCCTCACAGATGCCTGCTATTGTCCCTTGCATCAGCCTGTTGAGTCATCCTGGGCATGTCCTCCAAGTGGTGTGATGATGACACTCCACCATGGTGCAACCTTTGAAGATGTTGCATCACCCATCTTCTCCAGCCAGTTGCCATATTCTGTCCTGTGAAATTCATAATACAATGGTGTACATACATACATACACTGACATTATTCCTCTTTAATAATGGTTCCATCCTGTGAGATCCTGGGGTCTATAGCTTTGTGAGGCACTAGAGCACGCTGGGATGGCCTAAATACCCTAAATGCACCAATCCCATTTGATCTTGAAAAGAGGGTTAGTACTTGGATGGGAGACCATCAGTGAATACCAAATGCTGTAGGTTAAATTTCAGAGGACAAAATTGGCAAACCCCACCTCTGAGTATTCCTTGCCTAAGCAACCCCTATGAAATTTATGGGGTCACCATATGTCAATATACACACAGAGAGCACTCTAGTTGAAAATTCTAAATGATCCTCTCTAAATTGAAGATCCTATGATTCCATAAGACATAGGCATGGCAGCTAAAGTGGAATAAAAGTGCTACACTTGCATAGTGTGAATAGCCCCAAATACCTAAAGAGAGAATTTGATGAGTTTAGAACCTAGAGGCAGAGGAAGCTATCTCCTCACATATTTGCTTTCTCCTCTGTTATCTCCACAAATAGATTAAGTGCTAGAAGATGAAAACAAGGCATATCTGGAAAGGTATTTTTAAGTATGTCATGTCAAGCGCTAGGCAACATATATCAATCATTGTGACTAATAGTATATCTATTCTTTTAACAGTAATTGAAGAATTGCCTCATTTCATAATTGTTGGAAAGGGTGGATGTATTATCAGTTTGCTAGCAAATGGTTTATGCACTTATAAAGACAGTGAATAGACCATTGGCTCATTTTCTCTGGCTTAGTTTGAAATTAATCCATCCTATTTCCTCCTCCTCATGAACTTCAAGTGTGCTGCCAAATACTGGCCTTGGGTTTGGCAATATTTGGCAACAAACCAAATATAAAAAAAGGCCATGGTTTCTGCATACTCAAGAGGCTCCCCAGGTATGTGTGAGTTTTTTAAATGAAAAGGATGGTTGATGTTGTTGAACCACCTTTGAGTCAGTCCTGACTTATGGAGACCCTATGGATGAGACATCTTCTGTCTTCCATGGCTCTGCTTAGGTCCTGTAAGTTCATACCAGTGACCTCCCTAATTGAGTCTATCCATCTGGCATGCAGCCTTCCTCTCTTTCTACTTCCCTCTATCTTTCCTAGCATTATTGTCTTTTCTATCAAGTTGTGCCTTCTCATGATGTAGCCAAAGTATGACAGCCTCAGTTTCATCATCTTGGCTTCCAGGGAGAGTTCAGGCTTGATCTGTTCTAAGATCCATTGGGCTGTCCATGGTTTCCTTAGCCCTCTTCTCCAGCATCACATCTCAAATGAATTTATTTTCTTCTTATCCACTTTCTTCACTGTCTGGCTCTTGCATTCATACAGGGTAATGGGGAATACAATGGCTTGTATGATTCTGATTTTAGTGCTCAGTTGTATATCTTTACTCTCTAGGATCTTTTCTAGTTCCAAAAAGGTAGCCCAATCACCCAATGAAGACAGCAATGTGGGGGAGATTCCAGAAACACCATCACTGCTAAGATAGACCAGTCCCATCCCTGAGTCATGAAAGATTTGGTAGATGGGCCTCCTTGACTTAAGTTACTTAATATAATTAAATGGAAGATATCTGGTCTTTGTTCTGGGAGCTGGTTGAGGAAAATACAGATCTATTTTTTGGAGAGCTAAGTGATGTCTGTTTCAGCTTTTAGAGTAGAATAAACTCCTGTGTCCTAAGAATCAAAAGGTTGGGAACCAGTGCTTGCACTAGTAATGGCTGATGAACTGGAGCCTGTTGTATTGACTAGGCCATAAGAGTGATGTAGTCATGGTAGCTGCTTGCTTTCTTTAAATTATGTGCACAAGAGAGAACTGATTGTTGCTTCTTCATTCTCTCACTCCCTGTTTTCAAGAGAGACTTCTCTCCCCCGCCCGCCTAGTTCTTCCGACAAAATGTGCTTGAGATTTGTTACATTCTTTTCAATACTCAATGCTAGTTTTAGCTTTGATTGGGTGCCAAGTAGTTGCTGAAGCTGAAGGAAAACTGGGCTAGAGAGAATGGAAAAAAGAATCTGAGATCTTCAAGCAAGAGAAGTTTACAAGAATAGTTCAGCTTCTAAAAAAGGAAAAAATCTTCTGAACTTTCCAGACCAGAATCATTCTGTTTCTCAGGTCAATTAGATTTCTTCTTCTGTGACACACTGCCACTTCCCATTCCCACCAATTTCTGAATTCTGGCCATAACTCTATCCAGAATACAGTCTTTTAAAAATCAATACAGTCTTTTAAATACAGTCTTTTAAAAATTAATTTGTTGGTGAAAGCATGTGTGGTTATCAGCTGAAAAAAATAGAATGGCTCTAATTTTAAGAAAAGATACTTAATACTTAATACTAGAAGATTTGTGCTTTTGATGGCTGTGAGTTGTGATAACCCTCCTAGAGTGGGAACTAAGAAATAGGGCTCTTCCAGATGGTCAAATAATTCAGGAGGTTGCTGGAGATAGCAGGATCTCTTCCCCCGTCCCCATAGTTCTTTTTGGTTTTTAAATATACAAACAAGGTCCTGGACTATTTGGGGAGAAACTGATGGTAGAAACTGCAAATTTTTATTTCACCCCCCCCCCCCCCTTTTAAAAAAAATCTCAAGATATACTGCAACAACAACAAAAAAAGGCTGAAGGGTTTATATTGGGCACTTTTGCACTATAACAGTTTTGGACAATAACATTATTAACACTAAGAATTTTTAAAAATCAGATGGGAGAAAATTTGCCCTTCTAGCCATAGGCTGGTATCCCAACCTGGATGAGGAGGAGGCAATAACCACCAAAAAGTGCTATACTACAAATGTTTGTGCTTCTTTAGCTGAATCTCATATTTTGATATGGCTAGTAAGCAGGTGAAAGGAACTATGCATGCCATATTCCAGTTCTTCAGATCCAGGCAGCCTGTTTTTCCATAATTTTAAAATTAATTTGCCCAATATAGAAATTATACGCATTACGTGTGGCATTGCTAGTTTGTGTGTTAGACTCTAGCACCATGTTTCAGCCTTGCAACTACAGTGGAATATGCTGCCTTGTAGAGTGGTGGAGGTTTTTAAACAGACATACTTTTTGTCTGCACCTCCTTTGACGCCTCAGTTTGCTGGCCACACGATGATCCCCAGGCATCTTGCTGAGCCACTTCCACTTCACAGTGTCCCCCGCTGGGATTGGATCCCTGTTTACGGAATCAGTATAGTATTGCCCTCTGCATCCCCTCAAATTCACTGTCTGCTACCACCTTCCATATTATTAGTTCTTGGATGTGTATGTGAAAGAGCGCCTTTGTGTGAATGGGGCATTCCTTCTGATTAAAAAATAAAAGCTGAACCTTGCATTCTGGAGTTCTATTTCTTGGAACTGGTATACAGAGGCTAGATCCTGGCTTTAGGCTGCCTGGGCCCTTTCGCTGGTTTCAACTGAACTGATATAATAGCTGCACTGAATATTAATTGTGGGTGCCCACCTGGGACCTTAGTATTTGGGTAACAGTGTCTTCTAAGCTCAGTTAAAACTCAGTTACACCAGATCTTGTGTCATATAAACAATTAGATATTGTGTGTGCATGTGTCTTTAGGTCACCTGTGAACATATAGCAACTTCATTACTCTTCCCAAACTTTTTTAAAATGCTGTAAGCTTTCATTCTTTTTTTCTTTCCACTGAAGGAAGCCCATTAAAAAGCTGCTGTGGACTTTCTTACCATTCATAAAATGGGGGAGACACTAGACAACATGCATTCATACTTCAAAGTAAAATCAAATCTATTCCCTTTTGGATTTTATCTTAACCCTGCTATTTGGTCTGGAACAGTGCTTCTCAAGATTTTATTCCCCAGATGTTTAGAACATCATTTAATGGACATCCCAGGCAATAGTCAGGAATTGTAGTAACTGAAGTTCCAAATTTCCACAGAATCAGAGTATGAGAAGTACTGGTTAACAATGACCCTCTACATTTACCTCTTTTCGCCATCTCTGGGAAATTAGCTATCTTTAGTCCCAATTGTTATGGAAGATAGTAGAAAAATAGTATGTGCAGTGCCTCCTTTGCTAGTTAAACTCTCAAGTTTATAAATACAATGAAAGGTAGAAGTCAGGCTGGGTAAGATTTTATTGGGAGAGAAATAAATGCTAAGGCTCAGCTGGGTTTAGGGGAGAAAAAAACCTTGATCCAACTGTTTCATTGCAGCCAAATCCTATCAAGCCTTCAAAACAGAATTTGTTGCCTCTGGCAAAAGACCAAGACGCTCTCAAGGGATTAGTGTTGAGTGACAATCTGGATTACCAAATTCTAGTTAGTATATTTGCACGCTAGTGTGTAGCTCTCAACATGTGTTGGGCCATTATCTGGGCTGAGGAAAAACATATATGACTTCTAAAATTTCATCCCTAGCCAGGACAGGTGGTCAGAGGTACTTTACCAGAGAATTAAATAAAATACCAACTCTCTCTCTCTCTCTCTCTCTCTCTCTCTCTCTCTCTCTCTATATATATATATATATATATAATCAGATACAGACTTTTTAAAAAAAACTTAATAGTTTTCCCTGTCAGGCTTATAAAGCAATCCCATGCATGTTTCCTGAGAGGTAAGTGTCATTTTGCACACTGAGTCTTACTCCTAGGAAAGTATGCAGAAGATTGTTTTTACAACTTTGTTGAAACTCAAACTTTATTTTGCTTAACAAGCAAATGATATGGTAAAGTAATTCCCCGCCAGGAGGACATGAGTAATACACTGTTTTTGCTAATAGAATATTGGCAGCCTTTTAAAATGACCAGACATTTCAGATAATCATTATAATGGCTATTCAAAGTTCACCTCAAAATTCTTATTTTGTATAGATAGACAATTTGTTAGATTCTGCTTGATAGAGTAAATTGTGGATCAAGGATTCAATTGATGAAACCATGTTCTATACATTTAAAAATCTCTTTTTGAAAATCAGCCAGACTACAACATAATATGAAGGACAACTGTCAAGTACAATCTTGAATATCCCATTGAAAGTCATAATTGGAGAGACTGTAGTTCCTTCACCCATAGAAAATGCCAAGCAAGAGGAATTGCTCAGTTCAAACAGCAACAAATAAATGATTCTGTCACCTTTTAACTAAACGAAAGCTAATACCTAAACCATTCAAATGTGTAAATATTTATGATGCATTTTGATAAAGGGATCTGTGATGATTTGGGGATGATACGAAGCACAACATGGCATGAACTGAAGAAAACAACCAGATGGTTTCAGAAGAACAACATGGTTGATAAACAATTGTCTGTTGATGGGTGGTGGTTAGTCCTCATTGGAGATTTTTAAACAGAGGTTGAATGGCCACCTCTCAGGGATGTGTTTACTGTGGATTTGGGGGTTTGACTACCTCAGGTGTGGGCAACTGCATAGGTGTCAGGGACTGGTTTTTCCCTGCAGACCATAGCAGGCTGCACCTCTCAGATCAAGCCCAAATACCTCCATTTCTCTCTTCAGTCCTTCTCAAAATGGTAACAGGGAGTGACTTTGTGAGAAAAACTGATCTAGTTGCCCAGTGGCTAAGATATTGTGGCTTGTAGTTGGCTGATGTTGAGTCATTAAATTAGATATCTGTTTCTGGATTATGTGTGTGCTGTTGCTACTTATATTTGTCCTGTGAAGATATAGTTTTCAAATTGTCTTTATGGTTTCTTTTGTATATTTATATTTTGTATATTTTGTATATTTGGTTGCTATGCTTTTCACCATCAAAGTGCCTTCTGGTCAGAGAGAGCAGCAAAGAAATAGACAAACTGGCATCCAAGGTTGCTGGGGTGTGTGTGTTGTACCCACCTCTTTCCTTTCTCCTTTCATGTCTATTTGACTGTAAATCTGTGGGCAGGGGGCTGTCTTTGTCCCTTTTATCTTTGGACAGTACTTAGGAAATGCTAAATGCTAATAAGTTAATAAATAATAAACAAAATTCTAAAGCTTCAGTCTGTGGGTCTCCTTGCGTGGATTTCCATCTCTTCTTGGAGCTCCCTAGATAAATGGGCATCTAAATGATGACTATTCTATTCTCTTTTGAGCCGTGTTTGGTTTAGCTTTCTAGCTGCCAAAGAGGGATAAGACGCCTGGTGCAGATTAATTGCTTTCTTGCAATAAGCCTGGCCAGGGAAAGCAATCTCCATTGTTTATCCGGATTTTCTTCCTCTGACACCTGCTTAAATTACACTGAGACAAATTCAAGTCAAAGGCCTTTTGCTATTTGGGAGATAAAACAGTTGGCAGATTTTTTTAGAAATTATTTTTTTGTTTTGTTTAAAGGGGGAACTCGTTTGTGAGGTAAGAAGCATCTCCGCAGATCTTATGGTACATTCTCCTGTGGCTGTTTTGCTTTAATAGAAGCCCATAACAAATCATCATCTGGCACTGCGGGCACTTGATGAATAACCAGAGATGAACTCCCAGTGGATTAGCTAGGCAGTCGCTCTTTGCTGTGGAGCTTTAATCAAAGGAAGTGATCCAAAATTAAAGGATGTGTCTCTTCTCCTAGCCTTATTATTTACTGTAATTCTTCAAACACGCTCCCCCCACCCCCACAAGTGTTTAACATTCATGAGGCCACAGGCAGTGGGTTCAACTCACAAGGATGAGTTGGCAAGCCATTATGGGCTAGATCTTTAAAAGGAAAGATGACTGCCTGCATAGCTCATTTGGTTCAGCTTCCATTGTCTATCAGATGCTATTTTTGTGCTGTTTGAAAAGAGAGCCCAGCAGTCCTCTATAATGCCTTTAAAAACAACAAAAGACTTGGGTCCCTTATGTACCTCTAAATATCTGAGTGTTAATATCTTCTTGAAAGGGAGAGTTTCAAGAATGACTTCAAGGTGGGCCATCCTGAATTTCAGGCAGAATTAGGAAGATTTGGGGCGATATGAAACAGAGGCCTAGAACAGACGGGCCTTTGCAGCACCCTCGTCACATGCAAGGGTTGCCTGGTGGGCGGAGAGCCCACATGCCCGGCAACCCTCGCATGTGACGAGGTTGCCGCAGCTGTGGCACGCCTACTAAACAGGGTGCATAACGGTGACGTCGCAGCTGCGCTGCTTCCAGACGGGGAGGCTAAGCTGCAATGTCACCACGCCAGCTCTGGCGCTTTGTGGCATCACAGCATCACTGCAAAAAGGAGCTACTTCCAGGCACTCCTTTTTTTGCTCCACAGAAGCGCTGTGCAATTTGGTTGCTGCGGCGCTCCTGCGGAGCAAAGAGAGGCACTGGGGAGGCACCTCTTTTTGGTGCTCTGTACCGCACCAGAGACAAACTGTAAATTGTTTAGTTGGTCAATATTTTATTTTTACTTCCAGGGATGGGAATATTGGGGTTGTTGTTGTTTTGAATGTTGTGGTTCATGTGTCAAAAGAACATAGCTGGTTTTGAGTGCTCAGTACTTTGATGTGGATCAGTTGCAAGAGGACACAATTTGCTGCCCTCCTTCAGGCAGCAAAATATCTTGGCTCAGCTTTGATGCTAAGTCTCGCATGACATGGTTTTAACAACAAGTCTAGTGATTTTCAACATTCAGACTAATTCCAGTTGTAAAGATAAAGGGAGACAAAGACGACAGGCTATATAATAAATTGAGCCACTATCCAGGAAAAAGGAAGAGGCAAATGACAGGAAGAGAGATTCTGTCTATGTAATTCTTACTTATTGTCTGTTTTGGAAAAGAGCAGGCTGTTTTCCACTGATGTAGAATTAACAAGTCTTTTTCAGTCTCAAAGCAGGAAAGCTTGCATAGCATACTGGCTAGAGTGCTGGACTAGGACTCTGAGATACCAGGGTTTGAATCCCCACTCAGCCATGAAAACCCACTGGGAGATCTTGGGGGAAGTCACACTCTCTCAGAAAGGGAATGGCAAACCTCCTTTGAAGAAATCTTGCCAAGAAAGTCACCATAAGATGGAGTTGACATGAAGGCACATAACAACAAATTGTCTTCACAGTACCATTAGACAAAAATATTTACTTATTCGGGGAACAACAGTTCTCCCTTTACTGTTAGATAAATTAGATAAGTGCAATGGCGGCCTGCCTTGAGCTGGTGTTAAAATATGAATGAACGTATATTACCCCAATTCACCATGAGTAATAGTACAGTAATACAATTCATTATGCTTTCAATAAAACAATAATTTTACTTGATGGAGTACTTTCAGAGAGACTGGAACTGTTTTTAAGGTGAGAAGGGAGCTCAGCATTAGCAAGCAGATTGCTTATATATATATGAAAGCACATAATGCATTGCATTAAAATAATGACAACAATCAAATGAAGCAAGAAATAGTCTGACTGCTGTGAAAGTAATGGCAAAATAATAAATGAAAGGTTACAAAACTGAGTAAATAAAAGATATAATGAGCACATCAAGCAAGGGAAAACTATATAAGAATAAGTGAATGCAAACGTGTTCGTAATGTGAAAACAATTGCAAAATGATGTACACCATGGGAATAAAACAGAATAAAATATCAGCTTTACATATATACTCATGATATATGATCTGGCAAAAACTGGGCAGGAAATCTGGTTGTCGTGGCTGATATCTCTGTGAAAATGTCAATTCAGTATGTGCTGCTGTAAAAACAAGGCAAATTTCAAGTTGGGTATAATTATAAAATGAATCAGAAATGACACTGCCAATACCATACTACCCTTATATGAATCTATGGTGTGTCCACATCTGGAATACTGTGAATACTTGTCACTACACCTGAAAGGGATATTGAAGAAATGGAATAGCTCCTGAGAAGGGTGACCAAAATGAGCAAAGGACTAGAGCAACCCATCTTAGGACAGATTGCAACATTTAGCTAGGAAACTGTTTATCTAGGAAGAAGCCAAGTAAGGGGAGACATATAAAATGATACACAACTCATAATCTTGGAACCTAGTGTCATCCACTGAAACTGTGTGATTTCAGGACAGGTGAAAGTATACAACATAGTTAAACAGAGCACAGGTAAAGTGTAGAATTCGTTGCCATAAGATGTAGCAATGCCAACTTGGATGGATTTGAAAGGAGACTGAATAAATTCATGCAAGAATGGCCCATCAATGGCTGCTAGTCAGATCAGGATAGTACCTTCAGTAACAAAAGCAGAACACCTTTGTGAAACAGTTGCTGGAGAGAGCAACGGTGCAGCTGCACTCATGTTCTACTAGTGGGCTTTCCATAGACAACTGAGCTGCAACTGTGTGAACAGAATGTTGGACTAAATGATTCCTCAACGTAATCTAGCATGGCTGTTCTTAAATCAGCCCCAAAATTGAAGAGTTAAAAAAAATCTATGAAATTATAAAGTTTAGAATCTAAAACAACCAAATAGACTAAATCAACTATTTCAGAACCAGAAAAATATAGCTTATGTAGAAGCAAAGCTTGAGGGAAAGTGTGGTCTCATCCTGTTTAGGGCAATGAGTAGAAAATATGACTGGTTTGGGGGAGAAGTTCTGCACAACATAATTGAAAACAAACAAACAAACAATATGTGTAAGCAGAATAGGCACTGCTATGTTTGGGCCCCTTCTTTGTTAATATAAAGTCTCCATCATTTAAATTTTCATTGCAACTCCTCTTCTGTTGATGCTGTTAGGAATTTGTTCCATTTATAAATGTTCTGATCCATCAAGCAATTAATAAAACTACAGAACTAAAAATGAATTTTAGATGTTAGAAAGACTTAAGGGCTTATGTGTAAATATATTAATGTACAATACACTCTTCTTTTGTCTGTTTATTGACAGGTCACTTAGGGACTGCCTGAGAGGGGGGTAGACTATCCATCACTAGAGATTTCTAAGCAGAGAATGAGTGGTCACTTTGCGGGAATGTTCCATTTTGGATTCTTGCACTGGCAGGGGGTTGTAGTAGATGACCTTTTTGTATACTTTCTAACTCTATGATTCTGTGACTCACTTCTGAGTCATCAGTATCCCAAAGTCCTATAATATTAACAGAAACTAGCTCCAGAGCATATGCAAACTACAAAGAAAAAATAAATACAAAAACTCCTCCACATTTTGTAGATACTACGCACTCAGTAATGACTCTGAGTCACAATGTTCCTTTCTCTTCTTATTTTTCTCTAGCACAAAAAGATTAAAATGGTGGCTGCAAGTTGCTCTGCACCATTTTCTTATTTGCTGAGATAAGCCCGTCCTTGGCTCAATGAAACAACTAAAAGAGCACAGGTGTTTCCAAGAGTCATTGACAGTAGGACAAGCCTATCTCCTGCTGTGACTAAGAATCTTCAGCCAGGCTATCACAACAGCTGTCATAGGGCCTGAGGGCAAAGTCAGAGGAAAGGCAAATTATTTCTGCCATCCATCAGGACAGGCCTTGATTTTTCTAGGACTTGAATATATTGAATAAGCTCATACAATGCATGTGTCTTATATGCCATCCAGCTGACTGACTTATGTCAATCCTATTATAAGGCTTGCTTGGCAAGATTTATTCAGAGGAGGTTTGTACTTTTCATTCAGACTGAGAGAGTGTGACTTGTCCAAGGTCATCCTATGGGTTTCATGGCTTAGTGGAGGATTGAACCCTGGCCTCTCAGAGTCCTAGGGGTTGTCTTCACAGGCTAAAAGAACAGCCCCACCCCATTTCAAAACCCACCTGTCTAGATGACACATGTGTCTGAAATGGGAGGAAAACTGACCAAAGCTGCACACTAGGGCTGAATGTTGGAGCAAAAAGCATCCCAATTTGCTCTAGGTCAGGACAGAAAGAAAGTACTATTGCACTGATATGTGGACTGTGTGCTGCTGCAGAGACAGGGGCAGATGCCAGGCAGCTGGCAGAAGTGGTTAGGAGCAGGTGTGCTAGGCCAGGAAAGCCATTTGTACTATTGCTGGCCTAGCACACCTGCTCCTAACCACTTGCCCAGTAGTCACAGCAGTCCCTTCCATTTGGGCTTTGGTACAGCTGTAGCCACATGGGAGCCCAAACAGGCCTCCAGGGGCTGAGGCACTTTGTCCTCCCGCACCGGGTGACACCAGTCCACAGGATGCCACTGATAAGATTGACTCTTTGGAATCACTTTATTTCCGTGGCTAGGAAAGCAAAATTCTGATCTGAAGTTTTATGTTCTGATTTGAAATAACTGCAATTTTCTGCTACAATAACCAACAGTTCCATGGCAGAGAAAGCAGAAAATTGCCTTCACAAATGCCTCTAATATTTTGGTTTAAACTTTAAATTTTTTAACATCAACAATCGTATTTTATGATCTGTTTTCTTTTGCTTGTAAAGAAAAGGCAAAACTAATCCACCATTTTTTTTAAAAAAATGGTACAACTTTAAGCTGTTCAGTCATAGCAGTCTCTTACAGCAAAAGACAACAGAGTCACGTGGCATCTTAAAGAAGGATGGCTACATTCTTCATTTTTTCTACATGTAAAAATGCCCAGCTGTCCTTTAGTAAAGGCTCCTATGACCCAGTGAATGAACTAGCTATACCTATGGCCACAGTAGCACTTTTTCCAGTTGCTCCCTGTATGGAAACATCTACAAACTATATTCTTCAGGCCATGCTTGACATTTCTCCATGCAAGTGCATAATCCTCAAGACTGTTCATTTTGACAGAAAAAGCAGTGCCAACCAGTGTTGAAACTAACTCCATACAGTAGATGTTCATAGGGTGTATCCAAGCTGTAGAAGTAAAGAAGTTTGACATCACTTTAACTGTCATTGCTCCATCCAATGTAATCCTGGAATTTGTAGTCTGGTGAGGCACCAGAGCTCTCTGAGAGACCAGGCTATCTACAAATCTACAAATGTAGAAATCTCAGAATTCCACAGAATGGAACCATGACAGTCAAAGTGGTACCAATGCTTTACTTCTGCAATGTGGTGATAGCCATAGTTCCTTGTGGACCCTTTATTGCCAAATTATTTGTGTTTGTGATGAACACAGGAGAGGCATGTGATGGGCAACGCAGCCCTCAAACAGTCTAAGATCAACAAACAATTTAGGGTACCTGGTTCTCCAAAAATGCTAAGTTTTTGGCAATCTGTGAAAGACTGTCTGCAGTGGCATCCATTCCCCAGAACCAGGTTCATCCATTTTACAGCATAAACTAATGAGAAAATATGTTGGTCTAAGCCAGGGTGGTACTTTGTCTACCATGATTTACACCAAAGAAAGATGGAACTAGGCTGTGCTTTGCAGGCAGGAAAATGGTTGCACTGGGGCTCACTCTTGAGTAGACATACAGAACTGAGCTGTGAAGTAAGAATGACATCTGGCCCTGCTTTGGCCTGTTCTATGTCCTTTGCCCCACTCACTATGGTAATTGGGACTCCCAGGTCCTTTTCTCATTGGGAAATGAACTAAAAATATTCTCTTGTCTGGGTCTAAAATATCCTGGGTGGTGGAGGTGCAGATGAGGAGGGAACAAAATAAGTTCCAAGGAAGCAGGAAGTCCACCCATACCATGGTGAGAATTGTGCAAACTTCAGATATTGCCAAATTACAATTTTTTCACCAGCATGGTCAATGGGGAGGAACACTAGGGATTTCAGTCCAGCATCTTATTGGGGGTGGCATGGTTCCCACTCCAACAAAAGAGCTTCTACAAAATGTTAGGCTGCATTTGTAAGCATGTTGTCCAGGGAACAAGACCTACTGAACTCAGGGGGGATGACTTCTAAGTAGGTGTGCACTGGATTGCATGGTAAATATGCTAGTATAGTTTCTAAAGCATGGTTTCCAATTAAATTGTGTTCTTTAAAAAGTGCAGTTGGCTGGAAATCTCTCTGTTCTGTGGGAATGCGCCAGCTTGAGTGGAATTTTTCGTCACATTCAGACATCTTCCTTTGATTAAAAGTTCTCCCATGATCACTTTAGTCTCAAGGGTCTTTTCATTCCGGATGTCTTTTGTGAGCAATGGATGTGGTTGTATAGATATGTTATCCCTATCTCAACAGAACATTCTTTGCTTAAAACCTATTTTTTCTAGCTATTCCTTTAGCTTTCTCCTCTTGAAACAGCCTGCTGAAGTTTGGTTTGAGTATTCGTCTGTCCCAGCTACACAAAGGATTTCCATTGACATCACATTTCCCCCTGGAGGCAGGAAATGAATGACATGTGAAATAAGCTTGAAAAATGCTAAATATAAAAAGATGTGCCTGCCTTTCTGGAAGTGGTGAATGGGTCTGCTTAATGTTCCCAGTGACCCAAACTTAAACCAGCAGTACTATATTTAATTTTTAGTTCCTAGAACACTGCCGATCTGGATTATTAATTTCACTTTAGAGATAGACACTGCAATGTTCCTTCAGTCTGAGAACATTCCATAGTTGCAAATTCCTCTTTTCTCTCTAGGCAGAGTGCATCTTTACACATTATGTGGAAATTCCAAAATGAAAAAAGTAGGGTTACACTAGTTCCTGTTTCTACACTTCCTGAGTAATGTGCAATGAGGATGTATGGATGGGTGAGGTGAATAGCACAATAAACTCTTCCTACCCTGTGGCTTTTCTCTAATGTGCAAAGCAAGCATGAAAAAAAAAAGAGATATAAGAGTAGAAGCAGCTTATAGCTTCCATGTCAGTGGGGTAGTGAATCCACTCTGGGCTTTAGTGGAAATGTGAAAGGTGCTATTAATATGTTAACCTTATTTGGAGGAAAGGATTTCAGCACCTTGGGTAGCAGCTTTAAAGTTCAAATTAAAAGTTGGAGTGTGTTTGCCAACTGACATGAAAGCCACCAGGTGCTATTGGCCAAAAGTGAGGATTTGCTGATACCAATGCAGCTAAAATATTATTATTATTATTATTATTATTATTATTATTATTATTATTATTATTATTATTATTAACCTTTATTTATAAAGCGCTGTAAATTTACACAGTGCTGTACATGCAATCTTTTTAATTGGACGGTTCCCTGCCCTCAGGCTGACAAACTAGAAAGACACAAGAATAAATGCCAATTAAAGTATGTTAAATGTGGACTTCTTTGTTTGTTCCCCATGACAGTAGAGGTGAGGGCATTTGGGGAAGTAATGAACAAAATTATAAGACGTGGAGGAAATCAGAGAGGTAAAGACTGTGGTAAGGGGAGATGTGGGGAAATGATTCTTGAACATACAGTTGACCCTCCACATTTGTGGCTTTGACTTTTGTGGATTTGATTCTTCATCAACTTGATTAATATGCTTTCTCTAGGTCCTCTAGTGTGCCTCTGCCAGAGGTTGGCCATAGAGTCACATTGGAGGACTTAGAAATTCCTAGAGAAAACACTTGTCTAGGCATTTGTAGGTCCTCCAATACAGTCCTGAGGTCAACATCCAGCAAATGTGGACCATAGAGTGCATTGGAGAACCTAGAGATTCCTGGAGGTGTTCTCTTGGGTTAAAAACTTAGGTTTTTTATTTGCAGTTTTTCCATTTTCATGGAGGTCCTGTGCCCTTAATCTTGGCGAATGTATCCAAGAAGAGTCCATCTCTTGTTTTTGCAGAGGAGGGATCCAATATATCTTATGGCACCCTGGATACTTGATTGCACTATGAACTTTTATAGATATAAAAAGACAGTCTGAAAAACTGGCACAAAACATTTATGATGTTCTCAAATAATGAGAATATGTCTGATTTTTTTAAAATGTAGTGTTTCTGAATCCTCATTAATTAGCAGAACATTCAGGCAAAACTCAAATTGTGAGGGAACTGTTTCCATTCCATAACTAGAAGCCAGACTGAAATATAGGTAGTCTGCCCCATTCAGAAACCCCTGGAGATGAGATACCATCACTTTCCAGCATCTTGTTGGGAAATTTTGGAGTCTGGCCATGAAGAGTAGTTTTCATTATCGTTAAAGCCTCTATCAGATGGGAGAAGCGGATTCGGGGGAGTCACTTTCAGCAAAAAGTAAATATATCCTTGTTCTGGTCTGTTATGGATTTTTCTTTCTGAAATGAGTAGACATTTATAGTTCTATAACTTTAAAAAAGAAACACAATGAATGCTTAAGTATTTATTCCTGTGTCAAAGAATTTTTTCTTTACAGACTGGGAAAATGTTTTAAAAACAAAACAAATGGCCTTAATTTATCAAGGCAAGTGAGTACTGTTTTCACTACTGCAGTTCTAGCTGTCATCATGATTTAATCTGTCCTGTTCAGCAATGTGTTAATTCAGGTTTTTCCTCTTTCTCTCTCTCTCTCTTTCACACACACTATTGGGGGATGCTACTTAACAGGAAAAGGAGGAAAGAAAACAAATGGAAGCAGAAATGGATTCAGATTTGGCAGTCTCCGGCAATGGCCTTTTAACAGGTAAGATGCATTAAGTAGACCTTTACATTCATTTCCTGACAAAGGTGCTCCATACAAATTATGGTCCGACTTTATGTAAAATAGTAGTTTCTGACTTCTTGAAGATAGTGCTGTTTTCCTGTAAGACTTGCGAGCAACTGTTTCTGAAACCAGCTTGCTCAAGGCAAACAGATCTGCGAATTAAACTGTATGACCAGATGGGAAGGAGGAGAAGCAGAGTTCTGCTGCAACATCTCAGTTTGAAAACAATGCAAAACCACAGCTTTTTTTAAATTGTGGCATTTCTGTTTTATTGTTCAGAACTCAGTTTTTGAAGAAGGGGATGTCTGATTAAAGAAATCAGCAAATACATCCAAAAGTGGTCTGCTCCAAATTCTGCAAAAATTCTACCTTGTGGGTTTACCATATTAACTGTAATAGTATGATTGACAAGACAGCCCTCACTTCAAGTTACTGCAGTGTTGGGAACATTTGGCCCTCCAGATATTTCCTCCTACATACCTCCTCAGTCCTACCCAATGTAACCAAGGAAGCAACTTGGTTATCCAAAATATTTGGAAGACCAAAAGCTCCTGACCCTAATGAGCTACTGTGGCTGAGAGCCAAAGGCTTCCATGCTATAAACAACAGAAATGACTGGTGAGTTCCATGTCAGTGTGGCATTGAATCTACTCTGTATTTTAGTTTAAACTTTAAAGGAGCTAGCCTAGCTTCTGAATTTATTTTGGTGATAATAGCTATACATAAAGTAAACAAAAATAATGACCATGGAGGGCCTGCATAAATTTTATCTAGACAAAAGGTGAAATCAAAATAGTTAAAGATTTCCTTTACCTTGGATCAAGCATAGATTATCACATGGGAGACAAAATGTCCTTTTCCTGTCCTTTTTCCATTCTTATAACAAGATTGTGAGAAGATGTTCATACGACGTCATGCTTATTCCATCATTATCCCAGGAGGTATATAAATGTAGCCACTTTGGTTTGGAGAGATGGTTTGAGGAGGGCCTTTCGATTATTAAGACATTCCACTGTTCATTCATTTCTTTGAAGATGTTCCTGATTCTTGCAACCTGTCCTTTTGAGGAAGACTGTTTACTATAGTTACTAAAATTCTTAAGTTGGAGTCATAAGTGCAGTGAGAAAGGCTTCACAGTCATGTGTGTGTGTGTAACTTGGCTTCTCACATAATGACTTAATTTTTCAGCAGTATCTTGATTACTTTTAGGTGAATATGTGAACTTGCTTCTTTTGGCAATTGCTGTGTTTGCATTGGCACTGTGCAACATGAAAATTCTGCCTGTAATTAAACTGTGGTGGCTCTTTGAAGCATGTGAGCCATTACTAGATGCCCCCTCCCCCCGTCAACAAGGGATTGACATGATCCCTCTATCAACAAGTCTTCAAATGTTCTGGGAGCTAATGAAGCTAATTTTCATGTAACAGTACATGTAATCCTCATGGAGAATTACTAGTTCCTTGGCTACTGATCTGAATGCACAGAAAATCAATTTTATGTTGAGGGTATAACATTATGCCTCAAAATGTGCCATGCCACATTTAAAATGGTTGTGTGAATCAGGCACATTTAGGTCCTCAATAAATTTATACACTGCCTAATGGAATGACTAATGTATCCTTTGGGACTAATGCATCCTTGAGATAAAAACAGGGAGCAGTTTTGCAATTAATTTATAAATTAAGACAGAGAGCCAGCATGGTGTAGTGATTTGATCATTGGACTATGACTCTGGAGATCAGGGTTCAATTCCCCACTTGGCTATAAAAACCCACTGGGTATCATTGGGTGAGTCACACACTCTCATCCGCAAAAAAACCTTCTCATAGCTTTGCCCTAGGGTCACCATAAGGTGAAAATTACTTGAAGGCACACAACAACACCAATATATTTACATTCTCTCCTAGCTTGTTGTGCCTGAGAAATCCTGGTGTGAATGCCATACAAAGTGGATGGATCACATGGGAGGAATTTCTCTTAATTTCGAATGAAAAGAAAGTGGGGCCAGAACGCATTCACGTGAATTCGCTAGTTCAGCGAATTTACATGAATTCGAATTGCATTCGAATTGACTTCCCATTGCCCAAAATAGCTTGCCATTGCCCGAAATTGCATGTGGTAGTCTATCAACAATAATGTGAAACCCCATGATTGCATTCGGACTGACTTCCCATTGACCGAAATTGCATGTGGTAGTCTATCACACAATAATGTGAAACCCCATGATTGCATTCGGACTGACTTCCCATTGACCGAATTTGCGTGTGGTAGTCTATCACGCAATAACGTGAAACCCCATGATTGCGTTCAGATTGCCATTGGATTATACTTCCAATTTCCCTTGTCTGATAAACTCCAATGAAATTGTGGACATGTATATGAAGTGGTTGTGATGCCTGTGCTTGTCATTGTTCACTTCTGTATGTCTACATTTATGCTTGACCTTTTGAAGACAACTCATGACAGTCGTTGCTGTTTTATTTTATGTGAAGTATTTGTTAGGCATGCAAATAGGGTAAGATTAGCGTATGGATAAGTAGTATAGGTGCTGATGTCATTATTTGCTTGGTTCTAAATTGGCCTTTCCTAAAGCTGCTATTAAGAGTTGTTTTGGGGGGAAGATGTACACATGTGAGGTAATAGTAGCAGGGGTGAGAGCGGGGTTGGAACATAATATCATGTGAAATAAACTATGTGGAATTGCTAATTAATGACAAAAAATTGAGAGATCCTTGTAACAGATTTCCCACAACACACATAGGCCCTATACAGACAGGCCAAAATAAAGCTGCTTTGAGTGCAGCTTCGGTGCAGCTTCCAGACTCTTAGGAGGCATGCATCATTTAAACACCATACCTCCAAAGTGACTCGAAGCAGCTTTATTTTGGCCTGTCTGTATCAGGCCATAGTTTGGTTTAGTGTCGGGTACGCTAAAGACCCCCTGGTTATCCAAGGGCATTTTTCTTCTTCTTAAAGTTTTACCATTTAAGTGTATTTATTTATTTAAAAATTATACTGTATCAGTTTTAAATAACAAATAATTCACATTAAAGGATTTACACATGTTTTAGGGAAATTTATGCATGTATATGCAACCAACAGAATGTAAAATGGGGTCCATAAACAACATTAAAACTGATGAAGAAATTAAGTGATTTTTTTAAAAAAAAAAACCAAATATCTGCTGCTCATAGAAACTCTTATCTGAGGATACATTTTCTTGTATTCTTATTTTTTTAGCAAAATTGCCCAATTACTGAAGCAGTATGTTAATTTTCCAATTAGTCTTTTTCTAAAATTTACTAATAATTAAGGTAAAGTGCCTGTGAAGGCTGATGTTTCCTACTACCATACATACCTGTGCCAATGTATACTTAAAAAAAAAATAGACTAGGCTGTTTAAAATCTCTGGTAAGAAGTCTAGGTATTTGTAGCCTGAAGCAGCTGAGTTATTTAAGACTTAAAACTTATTTTGGGTTAGATACCATCTATACATTATCTTATGCAAGTTTTCTTTTACATTACCGAACAGAGTAAAATTTATATCTTTGGAACATATTTCCCCCCCAAAATACATATAAATATTATACCAAAAAATGTTGGGCTTTAGCTTTTATTGTATATTGCTCTGATTGTAAATAAGATTGTTCTTGATAAAAATAAATAAAAATTAACCTCAGGGATGTATGGCTCAGGGCTCAGAACTTCTTTTTAGACTCATAGAATTATAGAATCATAGAATTCGAAGAGTCTCCAGAGCCGTCCAATCCAACCTCCTGCCATGCAGGAAATCTCAATCAAAGCATCCCCATCCAGCTTCTGTTTAAAGACCTCTAAAGAAGGAGACTCCACTACACTCCGAGGGAGTCTGTTCCACTGTCGAACAGCCCTTATTGTCAGGAAGTTCCTCCTAATGTTGAGGTGGAATGTCTTTTCCTGTATCTTGCATCCATTGCTGATCCTAGTGTCTGGAGCAGCAGAAAACAAGCTTGCTCCCTTCTCAATATGTCATCCCTTCAAATATTTAAACGGGACTATCATATCACCTCTTAACCTTCTTTTCTCCAGGCTAAACATCCCCAACTCCCTAAGTTGTTGCTCATAGGGCATGGTTTCCAGACCTTTCACCATTTTGGTTGCCTTCCTTTGGACACGCGCCAGTCTCTCAACATCCTTTTAAGATTGTGGTGCCCAGCACTGGACACAATATTCCAGGTAGGGCCTGACCAGAGCAGAATAGAGTGGGACTATTACTTCCTTTGATCTAGACACTATACTTCTATTGATGCAGCCTAAAATCACATTGGCCTTGTTAGCTGCCGCATCACACTGTTGATTCATGTTCAATTTGTGGTTTACTTGGACTCCCAGATCCCTTTCACACATACTCTTATTCAGCCAGGTGTCACCTATCCTATATCTGTTCATTTCATTTTTCCGCCCTAAGTGCAGTACCTTACTTTTCTCTATGTTGAAATTCATTTTGTTAGCTTTGGCCCAGCTTTCTAATCTATTAAGGTCATACTGAAGTTTGATCCTCTCCTAGTTTGGTGTCATCTGCAACTTTGATAAGTATATCCCCAATTCTGTCATCCAAGTCATTGATAAAGATGTTGAACAGCACTGGGCCCAGGACAGAACCCTGTGGGACCCCACTGGTCACTTCTCTCCAGGATGAAAAGGAGCCATTTTTGAGCACCCCAAATGAAACAGGTTCTGTTCAATTTTATCCATTGGCTATTGACAAAATAATATGTAATAAGAGATAACCATTCTCTCAATAAACATATGCTATAACTTGCATAATAAACATAACGATTGCACTCGTACTGAAATACTACTCAGTTATTAGTGTTTTCAGTTGCAATATACAATGTGCAGTCCAAACCATTTTTTTCTGGTTACTTTACAGATTCTGGCACAAAAAAAGAGCTGCTTTAACTGTTAGCATTCCTGACATACCCCACATTATATATGAGACTTCCATATTTCCATATTTTCATATCAGAAACCAGGCATGCTTGAGAGGTCATGATGAACTTTGGAATACAGGAAGATTTTTCATGAGAAAGGGGCATACACCTGAAGACATGTGTAAGACCTAGGTAATGCTGAAATAAAAGCTGAATGGTTTGCTGGTCACTCGTGTCTTCACCAAAGGCTTTCTGCATATTCTCTTGTACTATAGACAAGTAAGCCAACGCTTCCTACCTGCTCCCTGCCATGTTCCCAGCCATCCTTCCTATCCATCTATCCTGAGGTTGTCCTTGATCCAATCATTCTTTTTGTTACTCTGAAGTTAAAGTAATCAGTTGTTCCAGAATCCCATTGTTAGTTCTGTGAGAAGACCATCAGGCCTTTGTTACAGTGCAAGATATCACCAAGTATCCTCAGAGGTTAGAAATCAGATACAACAACAACAACAACAACAACAACAACAACAACATAATTTATTTGTATCCCGCCCAATCACGGGGTATCTTACAATAAGATACAAATACAAAAACAATTTAACAATACAATACAATTTAAACAAATACAATAGCAATCAAACAAAGAAAATAAAAAATAAAAATACAAGTATAAATCCCAAAGCTATGTTTCTCATATGCACAGAGAGAGTCTTCAACTCCTTGTATCTCCCTTAGACTTTGTCTGAGCCACATCCCACGTCCGTAGTCTCCCGTCCAAGACATGTAATTATTACTTCTCTCTATACCCTTAAAACCCAGCTATCCAGTTTCCATACCTGTATTTTGGTTAGCTCTGAATGGTTTCTCTGGCTGAACTATCATGCACTTGGTTGCACTCCTGCATACTTCTAAATAAGTCCTCCATTAGTTAGTACTGGTATACAGAGATGGAAACAATCCTCAAGTTACCCAGTCTCCTGCAAGCATTCTTCAAACTAATTCCTCAAGTTTTTTTAAAGATGCTGATACAGTTGGTGGGGACCAACTGTATCTGTTTCCATTTGAGATCTTACACAGTAAAAGCACAAACACAAACATTTTATTGACAAATCTTTGAAGAAACCCTCTTATATAAATGCCACCTTCTTGTTCATCAGATGCAGATTTCAACAATCTTGGTGTTTCCTCCATCTGTTCCTTTCTCTTCCCATACCAAGTAGGACAAGATCTGCATTACACATTTAGATTACTTTTAGATCAGTTTTTTAAACTGTGAATTAACCCAAATAATTTTGGAAATTGTAGTGTGGTGCCATTGTTGAAAACTGTTAGAGATCCCTTCCTTTTCATCACAGAATGTCAGTTCCTTGGTTCCCTGTGGAGAAATAATGACTGTGAAACTTGTTTATATTTATGGTGTAGATATATAGAATGAAGGTAGGCAATCTATGACATAATCACATATTACATATTTACAACTATAATTTTTTGTGGGTTTTTCGGCCTATGTGGCCATGTTCTAGCAGAGTTTCTTTCTGATGTTTTGCCAGCAAGATGCCAGCCACAGATGCTGGCGAAACCAAATATAGCTAAAACTATATAATACTAAAGTTTTAAAAATACACACCAGTCTCAAATACAGCACTGTCTCAAATAAGAGTGGCTCAAATTGTAGAAGAATATCTGTGAGTATGTTAAAAGAATACATGTATAAATGAATTGAAAGACTATTTGTATAAAAAGAAGAAAAGGTAAAAATAAAACTGCTGTGCGAAAATTCTATTATTTAATTAAATCTATATCAATGTAGTATCAAATTCAGTAATAGTTTTAAAGTTTTAAAAGACAATAAATCAAACAACCAAAATTTGAAACTGTGGAAATGCTAAGTTCTTGTTCTTTTTTTAGAATAGTTTGCAAAATGGGATGGTCGCTTTAGATACGGGAATACGGTAGCTACTGCTGAGGACACTGAAATGGAAAGATTCTCTCTAGGATAGTCTTCCCCAACATACCAGTACTATCCTCCTATTTATTGGACTACAGCACCCATCATCCCCATTCAGAATGAGTAATGGGAGTATTAGTACAATACATCTGGAGCTAGCAAGCTGATTAATGCTGTTTTTGGTTTTTAAGTGCAATTTTTTAAATATAATTTCTACTACATTTATTATTCAGCACTTACTATTTTATCTTTTATCTTTTGACTTTGAACAGAGCAAGAGATGTCACACAGACTAAGATCTTGAATTTTTAACTTCCTGTAAGCAGTTGTCTTTGTAGAGAGTTTTGTTTTGTTACTGATCAGTTCCACAGACTGCTTGTATGGTGTCAACTCTGACATTGTTGAGGGGCGATAGACACCCCAACTCTTCCTCCCCTTTAGGATCCACACAGTGCTTCTTTTAGAGTGAAGGAAATTAACATTTCCATGCAGCTGGCATGCAGACAAATGACTCTTCTGTAGGATTGGGAAATGCTGTCAGGTAAAAACTGAGAGTTGATTCATGTTACCCTCCTACTGAGTGTGCCCATGCATTTGCGCAATTCTCCTCTGCCTGCTACAGAATCACTAAACAACCTGGCCAGTTAACTAATAAGGAGTCATCACCATCAACATTGTCAACATCAACATCATTACCATCACTATTGCCATCATCTTCCTGGTTAGTTTTTGTGTCTTTTTTGCAGCTGTAGTTTTAGAAATCAACATTACTGCCAATCCTTTTCAATCAGGCTTACTGCCAAGAATCCTTCTTAATACTTTTCAACTGTTGATAAAAAATATTAACAATAATTATTACCAGGAAATCTGATTGAAAAAAGAGTTGGCAGTCCTGTCTTAAAGGAGAAAATAGGCTTTCTACCAGCAGTAATCAGAACAGGAGACATGACTTTGAAGAAGTTGTTGGGATCTGCCTTATTGTCATTGTATGCCTTCATGTCATTTCCCTCCAACCATTCCTCTCGGATGGCAACTCTAGCGCCCCCACCCCACATATTTCTTGATATTGGTCTACTGCACATGCAAAACAACCAATCTCAGTCACTGCTCCCCTTGCCACCTGGTCACCCTGGGAGCTGCAACCAAATAACTGGCTGAGAAGTGACTGAGAAGTCTCTCACCTGTGCTGGCTTTGTGGCAGAGGTGTCACCAGGGGGCATGCAGGGTGTTGGCAGCATTGTGTGACGCCATAAGTTAGATGACTCCACAGCCATCATCGCAGCAATGCCACTGTTGTTCCCTAAACATCTGCCTTTTGGAAGAAATGGGACTTAATGTTAGCATACCTTGTAAGACACGAGGGGCTTGGCAGAGGAAAAGGCCAGAAAGTGGGACAAACAAGGCCTCTCCTTCTGCTACTGAGCTTCAAACACACTCTGGGAGAAGGAGAAGAGACATTACAAGACTTTTTGGGTTCTTCTGTCCTCCTGGTATGGCCTGGCCCCATCTGTGAGAGAGGGAGAGGGAGGCAGGAGAATTAGGGAGCCAGTGAGTGTGAGGAAGGTTGCTCTCTGCCATTGAGGAAGATGCTCCAGCTCCAAGCAGGGACATAGCCAGGATTTTAGGAAGGGGGAGGGGTCCAGACTAAATGCCACCATTATAAAGGGGCTTGGGCATGGCGGTGCAGCAGCACGCACCATTCATTTTTCTAATGGAAAGGGGGGTCCGGACCCCAAGAACCCCCCCCACGCATCCCTGCTCCAAGAGTGGGGTGCAAGAGGAATCCAGAGATCCTTCCTTCTCTTAACTCCCAAAGCAGAAGGATGTTGTTTGAATGAGAGACAGCAGTCTCCAGCTTCGGGAGTGAGGTGCAAGAGGAATCCAGGGATTCTGCTTCAGGAATCAGTCTGTCCCAAAATGACACTACTCCAAGCCACAGAAGAGACACCCTGCAATCAAGCCACATGAGAATTTCCCAGCCATCACTCTTAGTGAAAGATGCAGCTAAGGGAGTGAGATCGTGTGAGGAAGTTAAGAGGAGAAGGTACCACGACATGAAGCAATCATCATGGCTCTGCAGAAGTTTTAAGGAATCCTGAAAAGATGTTTCATGCAACCCACCTCCACACCATGGCCCTTAAGGCTGTGGGTTCCCTTGTCTTTCTTGCACACTGATACTTTGATTGAAAGACCTCTTGCCACCCCTTTTCCTCTTCACCAGCCATCTGGATCTTTCCACTAACCCCGGGGTGTGTGTGTGTGTGTGTGTTACTGCCCACTTTTGGAATCACTGGTCAAGACCCTCTGTAAAATTCTGTGGGAGCATCCTACAGTTGCCAAAAGCAATGATTCCTAAGTTTGTCTAAAACAAAATTAAAAGGAAGTAGAGGAAACAGAAGTGCAGAATAAACAGCAGTGTGAGAAAAAGGTAGTCCTAGATCATGCTAGTACTGTATTCTAACTCCAGCATTTGCGGTTTTCAAATCATCTGGAGCTCCATGCCATGAAATGCTTACAATATATTTAACAGAATCCAGGATGGGGCCTTATCCGGGTTACATGATAAATGACGAAGTCCTCTCGTCTCCGGGTTGCTGGAGGAAAGGAACTCTGAAAAACAAGGGTTTATCTTACTTCATTATCCATTAGCAGATTGGTACAAAGAACAATACTGTATGTGTTTACATTTAAAGCCTTAGTGACAGAGATACAGCTTTGTGGATAACAGGAAATACAAGAACTTCAGACTATGCATTGGTTGCGGGGTGGGAAAATTTTGGCTTTTTTAAGAACTTTCCCTTGGCAATGCTGGGTGAAGCAGAAGTCCAAAATACAGAGCCAAGGCTTCTTCCCTATTGTGGAGATGAAGCAAGGACAAGCTCAACATGAGACAGATTCTCCCTATGTATATAAACCATGGCCAGTGCTACTATTTTGAACTGCACTGAACACAGTCATTTTCACAATCCATCTCCATTATTATCCTGCAATCTTCCAAAATCTGTCTGTGTTTCTTCTAATAGATGTGACTACTAGAATTTACAGCTGTTCATTATAATTTGTCTTAAGGGTCTTACAAAACCATATCCTTGCAAAAACAACAAAGATTATAATGTAGGTGTGGGCAAAATTGAACCTTCCAGTTGTTCTTTGACTGGAGTTTCCATCCACCTTATGTAGCATAAGCAATGTTGAGTAATGTTTGGTGTTGCAGTCAAACAACATCTAGAAGCATGTATTCTGCCCATCCCTAGTCGAATGGCAATTTAAAGACTAACCAGTTTTATTGGGGAGAAGCTTTTCTATAGTGTAGCATGCTGTCTCAACTGGTGTGTGTGCACCCCTAAACTAGCCTGCGTTGTCATGTGTACTAGAAGACACTATAGCGTTGCCAGAGGGGAGGAATGCCACTTTGTCCTTTGCTTCAGGCAGTAAAATGTCTTGGGATGGCCCTGCCTGGGCTGTATAACTTCTGACCCACTTTAATGAAAGGTGCAGATTTAATGTGCAATCCATTATTACAGCCCAGTCTGAAAACAAGTCAGGGAGATGCCTATTGAAATTCTCCTTTCTGCAATAGTTCTGGATTATAATGTGCTTTTGAAAGTCATTCTTAATATAACTGGATGGACAAATATCTAATGACTTCAAGTATGACTCAACATCTTCTCTGTCTTTGAAAAGAACATCCTAAGACTGATTTATTAAGTATAAGGCAGGCAGTGAAAACTTTGTAGCGCTGATAGTGATTGATCACTTGGGGTGTTACTAAAATGTGGAGGAAAAAGAACACAATTTTTCATTTCATGTGCATAGTTGCTGAAATGTTATTCCTATAATGTGTGCCCCCTCTGCTTTCTTACTGTTAGCTGTTCATTTTTCATGAAAACAGTTAGGATCTAGCACATATTTGATCAAGCCTGTAGTTTTGCACATTAAACATTTATGGCTCATACATCAGTAGCTGCTACATACAGAATTTTAAAAAAGCAAAGATGGACAAGAAAAATTTTAAAATGTGATTAATGTAATATCTGTATGAATACCTTTGTTACTTTTTTGTTTGGCCTAATAAAGGTGTTACATTAATATGGATTTTAGAATGATGCTGAATTTCTCTACTTTGCTGAACACTGTCTGCTGTGGCAATAGAACACCATAGTCTCCAAGGATCCCTCTCCTCCAGATTGTGAAAGGTGTAGCTAGAACGAACACACACAAAATCTGTATCTTCCTGGAAGGTCCCAACCACATCTCTGGCCCAAATCTTTATTTGCCATAATTTTTCATGCAGCTCTTCTAGAATCCTTCAAACAGAGAACAATCTCCTGACTTCCAATATTATTAACCTTTTGAAAGTGGAGAATTGTGAGGCTTGTTGGACATGATGTTAGCAAATAAACCTTCCATTAATTTAAGAATTGTCCTGTTGGAACAAACCAACAGACTCCACTAATTCAATATTTTGTTTGCCATAATGGCCAGTCAGCTACCTTTGAGAAGCCCACATGATCCCACTTAGGTTCCCCAACAACTGGTATTCAGAGCCTGCCCCTTGTCCTAGAGGTTTCCAATGGTGACTAGGGGCTTCCATGTCAGCTGGGTGATGAATCCACTTTCGATTTTAGTATGAACATTAAAGGAGTTATTAGAGATACTGAAACTGATCCTTAATATATATATTTAGCACCTCAGATAGTTCCTTTAAGTTTGGACTAAATCTGGAACAATTACACCAGTCCTCTGTAGCTGAAGCCCCCAGCCACCATCAAGGTAACATGCAGCCATTATGTCTAGCAACCAATGATAAACCTAGCCATAGTGTCCAGCTCTTCTTTGTTCTTCTTGTCCTTCGTCCTTAAATTTAACTAGTTTAAGTGTTGTCAAATTATTTCTTCTCTCTTTTTTTTTTTAAAAAACACCCAACAACACATGAATGGCACTGAATTTAACTTCTACCAGTGCTCAGTTTTCTCTGTTAGCCCATCCAGGTTTTCCTTATGTGCTAAAATAGTTCGAGTGGAAAGGAGAGGTGAGACTTTCATGGAGATGATACTTCAGGGAAAAGTGGTTAAAAGAAAGAAAGAAAGAAAGACAGAAAGAAAGAAAGAACAATTCACATGGTGCTAAGTTCCTGATATGATCTGGCCCTCTCTGCTGTGGTGTATTGTACAGAAATGTAAACTGAACAAAAGACTTCATCACAAATTTTCAATGTCTAGTTTGACCCCCAAATTTGAGAAATAATGACAAACTCAAAATATACAGCAGTATACTTTGCCCTCATAGGGCAAAGTCCAACCCACTGTTTACGCTATTTCAGACAAAGGTCCATTCTATTGATCCAAGAAAAGGAAATGCAATTTGCGGAAGTGGTAAATGAACACATTTTCCCCTCTCAGTACTCTCAGCTATAGACTGGGCAATTAAATAAGACAATAAATACTGTATAAAACAATACTTGTAACATTTTGAATATTTCAGATCATTTTCTGAATCTGACAGCAAGCAAAATCAGTTAAACAGAAATAACACTGTTTATGTATCCATTTCCCTAATTGTTTCATACACATTTTTACAAACACAGTACAGTAGGTACTCTAGCAATTCTTCTATGAACCTGTCTGTTCATTAAGATAATTTGCTACTACCTTGCCTTCTGCAAAAAAAAAGTGGTTTCTATTTTGTTCAGTCCTTTTTTTACTGTAACTCCCAGAATCCTCTAACTATTACGGTGACTGGTAATTGCAATTCAAACAAGTAATTTCTTTCAGAGCTCCTTTTTTGTTGTCATCTGTAGAATGCTTCTCTTGTTGGAGTTCTTCATTGATTTTTTTAAAAACACCCAGTTAAAAATTTGTTTACAAAAATATTTGCTGGGAGCATAATCTTGGAGGGTCTTTTTTATTATGTCTGCTATAAATTGCTGTGTTTTTCTCCCAGTCTTTGACATTGTTTTGTACTGTTGTTGTGAAACGTATTTATCTGACTGTTTTCTCTGTATTGAATTCAAACTTCCATGTAATCCACTTGCGCATATGTAACTGAAAAGGCAGGATATAAATATTTGCAACAAAAATGTCTTACAATAACCCTGTTTGGCAGGGACTGGAAGCACAGGGTCTTCAAGATGTTGTTGGACTGCTTTTCCTGGATTGATTATTAGTCATATTGATTCGGGTGGATGAGGCCTACAAATTTAATCTGTTTCAAAACACGAGTCACAAAACATAGCATGCCAAATGCAAGATGCACAGGGGAAGAAAATTATTTGACCCAACAAATAGCATTGCATTTTTCTAAAGAAGTAGCAGGTACATAAGCTAGGTAACCTTCTTTAGAATCTCCCTAGTACCACTACTATCACGTAGATTTGAGCAAAAGTAAAGGGGAAAGATATATGGCTGGGGTGGCCAAAAACAGGCTCCACTACAACCTCCTTGCCATTTCTGTGCCTGCAACTTCATGTCCCTGCTGTCCATGACCAAACTCAGCAATTCTGCTGGAAGCCTTGGTGCACAGGGTATCAGGCACATTGTGTTTTTGGCAGAAGTATGCTCTCAGTAGGCTGCTATAAAGATAACAGATGCATGGGAGGGGTGAAACATGAATGATAGTATTTGGAATTCATAGGGGCCCTGATATCCATGCAACAGAAATGACTGAAAAATATCTGACTGTGAGTCTGCAGATTAAACTCAGGGAGTATTTGAGTTAGACTCAAAGTGTACTGAGTCAAACTCCAGGAGCTGCCTCAGAGCTGAAGAACTAAATCATTTTACAGGACCAGGTGAAACCCTATAGATCCACAGTATTGCTACTGTCACATGCAATACTTTTCTATGCCTGTTAGTGTTACTGACACTGAATCACAGCAAGCCCACAGCTGTTTCCTTTGGCAAGACCCCACAGTGATGCAGAGATCAAGAGGCCACGGCCAGCACAGTTTGAGACGCCTAGCACTTTTCAGTGATTTCCTAACAAAAATGATGCTGTCCTTTAACTGTCTCTGGAATAAGTTGGGAACATATTGTTGTTTTAAACCACTTATTGCTATTTTTTTTTTTTTTTGGAGGGGAGGAACATGGCACACACAACTTATTGTGATTCGCTGCATCCTCCTGCATTCTAATTGCACACCCAGACCTAACAGACCGTGGCCCCTTGCTGTGTGAGGAAGGCTTTTTAGTCATTCCAGGCAAGGTGCACTGTCTTCCCATCAATTAGATCTCTGTTCTGTGAACTCTGCTGGGAGTAAAAGCTGCAGGAACGCATAAGGGACCAGCCCATCCATGCAGCTGTGATACTGTGTGCCAGGATAAAGATGTGAATCACAGGGAAGGAGAGGAAAGAGTGTGCTGTGTCTTGACTTTCAGAGCACTTTTAGATTGTGGACTTCAGGGCTCCTGAATATGGAATGCACCTTTCACTCCAGCCAGCAAAATACAACCTATTCGCAGCAGTGGCATCATTAGGGTTGGTGTCACCTGGAGGATGGTGTCACTCCTCCATTGATCTGCTCCCATATCACTCCATACAGACTCCTTAGTGATGGTTTTTTGTACTAATGTTACTCGTAAATTGTAATTTCCCTATATCACTGAATGCAATGGCAATAGTTGACATAGACAATTAGCAAAATTAAAATTATACATTTTAAAACAGTCTAAATGTATTTACATGTACATAGTTTCATGTGGTTAAAGTGGTCTTGTTAAAGAAATGTTTTAAAGATTTTTAATTTTTTTAAAATTTGAAATTTTAGATTTAAAAAAAAAATTAAAACCCGGGGCCTCTCATGTGTCCTCCTGAGCAACTCCACACTTAACCATCTCTCCAGTATTTTTAAGGAGTACAGGCAAATGCCATAGCCTGTTTCTTCTGGTTCACAGTAGTGCTTGACTTTTTTACCGTGTTAGTGAGTAATCTAACTATTAGCATCTCTCTTCTTATACTAGCAAAGGGGATCTATTGTATGTTTAGAGGCAAAATAGGGTGTTTGCGGGGCCAGAAGGGAGGAGAGAAGGGAGGAGAACAATGCTGCAATCCTCCTTTCAGTTCAAGGAAAGGGAAAAGACTGACCTTGAACAGTTCAGTTCTATTCTGTGTAATTTTTCTTTTGTTCCCATCCCCTGGCCTTTACTTTAGCAAAATGTATTATTTTACTGCTGTTTTTCAGGGGAAAGGTAAAGAAGCTATGCAAAACATGGAAGCCTTGTATTCCCTTTTCTAAAACAGCAGTTTTTCAGCTGTAATGAATCCATACATTTCAGTGTATATTTTGCAGGCCCTCACAATCATGCATATGACACAAAACCTGTTGTAGTAGACGTAGTAAGCCCAGTAACAGGAGAGCTAAATGACAGGCCTGATCCAAGTCTCCCAAACTCTGACAAACATTTATAAGCCTTACAGGGGGAAATGTTCAGGTTGTCTGAACAACACCATAGCAGCAATAAGAGAGACAGACAGAAAAATAAACACTCTCACAACCAGTTTTGAACATCCTATTTCTATTTCTTATTGATAAATCCTATTTCAGATTCATTTATTTTTGCATTACCTTGTGTACAATTCTGTCCCGGTTTTTCCTTCACAAATAAAAGAAGAAACAAGTTACATGTGCTTATTGATTGGATATACGGTATTTTATTCTTTAAAAAGGTTTTTGTTGTAAAAAGGCCAATGTGTTTCGGCCTTTACATTAATCAATGAATTCTTCAGGGGCTATTTGGTCTATCAAAAGCAGAAATTTCTGGAGTTGGCTAAAAAAATCTCTCTCCATATAACTGGGCTGTTAAAAATGTTTAAAAGGCCTTTTTGTTAAACAATTTAAAAAAAAGGCTGAAACATGTTGGTCTTTTTACAAAACTTGAGAATCAAAACCTTTTGAACGATTAAAATATAACCATCAATAAGCATGTGAAATCCTGTTTCTTCTTTTCTTGTGGATCCTAAACACGCTTTCCAGGACTGGTTTGTGATTTTGTCCCAGTTTTGCCTTCTCCTCACCCTTCCCTCAGGGAAGGCACATATTAATGGAAGATCTGTAGGATCCCATCTCAAATATTATTCCATCCTTGTTTCAAATGTTTTTACATCAGTGTTTCACCAACGCTGAGCTCTCAGTTTATTTTCTTGACTTCCCACACCCTAGAAATCCTGGCAAGTGCGTTTCAAAGTTGCTGGTGGCTCCCCAGCCCTCTTTGTAACCCTTCTGATCTGCTGGGAGTGTTGCTGCTCTAGATGTATGAAATACCTCCGCCTCCACCCCTTCCCCCTCTCCCACTTTTTCCTGTTTCAGCACATTCCCATGATCTGAGAGACCCTCCTGAATTCCCAAACCTGAGTGCAGCATCCTGTTTCCTGCAATTGAACCACATCAGTAGATTTATAGTGCAGCTATTTTTAGGCGTTTGCTTATGATATGTGCGGTCTGCAGTATTGTATGTATATATACATATACATATATAAACACATACACACACACTGCTACATAGATCAGGATCATGAACCAGTTCACTGAGATCAGAATTTCTGTGACACACATATACTTTGTGGTCATGTGCAGGCCTATTGTGAAGCATATTCTTTTGACGAAATAGGCTATATGCAATGTACACAGACTCTGTTCACAGAACCTGAAAAAAAACCACAGCTTCATGCTTCCCTACATGTTTATTGGCACATGCTTAGCCAAGAAGTGTCTGCAGGGTCAACTATTTTCAATATTAAACTGAGTACCAATTTTATTGCAGCCCTTATTACAGAATTCTTGCAGATAGTTTGCTCCTAGTGCTGTCATTCAAATGAAATTGTGAGGCATTTTCATCTTTCAGGAAGACTGGGGGAGAGGGACTAAAGAAAGAATGGAAGAAGCAATAAGACAGTGTGAGAGGGATACAAATGGAGGCTGATATTTTGATCCCACATGAAATTCCATGAACAAAGCAGGGCTAAAAAGATGAACCAGTCTGCTGTAGTGGTTTGAATGTTGGACTATGACTGTGAAGACCAGGGTTCAATTCCCAGCTTGGCCATTAAACCCACTGGGTGACCTTGAGCAAGTCACATGCTCTCAGCCTCAGGGGAAGGCAATGAAATCTTGGCAAGAGAACTCTATGATAGGTTCACTTTAGGGTCGCCATAAATTGGAAACAACTTAATACAACAAAAAGATGAGAACAACAACAACAACAAAAAGATGAGAAATACTGCCAGACATTTCCTCCAAAATGTTTATATAATCTTCCTATAATCTCATGTTTTCTTGTACATCAAGTTGCTGTTCCCTGACTCAGCATACAGTATATGGGTTTCCAAAAAACTCCTTGACAAAATCTCTAAGTGAATTTAGTAGTCATAGGATAGGAGAATAAATCTTCTTGTAAATCAGTAATTGGTTAAACAGGAAGTATAAATCTAGAATAAACTGCATTTTCACAATGGAAGGAAGTAAGAAATGGGTTTTATTCCTTCCACCCAGGATCTCTCTTGAGACTGGTACCTTTTCACTTGTTCACAAAGGATCTAGAGTCAGGGTAAGCAATTAGATGACTAAGTTTCATGATTATACCAAATTTTTCAGGATGTTGAAAATACAATGGACTATGAAGAGTCCCTTTTCACAAAAGGACCTGTCCCAAATAAGCGAATGAACAACAATATGGCAAGTAGGTTCAATGAAAGGAAGTGTAAAGTCACTGGAGCAAATTCCCCCTGATTTCACAGACATGTGACAAGGATCTGAACTGGCAGGGAGTGACTAATTAAGAAAGAGATCTTGGAGTCATAGGGTATGGCTCAATAGAAACACTGACCCAGTGTGCAGCATCTGTGGAAAAAAAATTGAATTTGACAATAGGGATAATTAGCAATTAATTCTGACAATAATACTGCTGCTTTTAATGCCATTATACAAATCTGTTCCGTAGATACATTGGATTGGATCTAGGTTCCATAAATGAAACCCTTAGGATTTGATATGTAGAGATGTCTTGTAGCACCTTTGGAGTTTATCAGACAATGGAAATTGGAAGTATAATCCAATGGCAATCCGTACGCAATCATGGGGTTTCACGTTATTGCATGATAGACTACCACACGCAAATTCGGGCAATGGCATGCTATTTTTGGGCAATGGGAAGTCAGTTCAAACGCAATTCGAATTCACATACATTTGCTGAACTAGCGAATTCACATGAATGCGTTCTGGCCCCACTTTCTTTTCATTCGAAATTAAGAGAAATTCCTCCTGTGTGATAAACTCCTTTGAGACTAACTGAAAGAAAGAAGTTGGCAGCATGAGCTTTGGTAAACTTCAGTCTACTTGCTCAGATGCATTTAGTGGAGTGGAAACCAGGGATAGACATATATATGCCATTGGTACAGTCGGCCCTTCTTATACACGGATTTTTTATACACGGATTTAAGCATACACGGTTTGAAAATGTTCCCAAAAAGTATAAATTTACCTTGATGTTCCATTTTTTATTAGGGACACCATTTTGCAATGTCATTATACTTAATGAGACTTGAGCATACACGGATTTTGTTATACACGGGGGATCTTGGAACCAAACCCCAGCGTATAACAAGGATCCACTGTATATGAGAATGTCAATTCAAATTCAAAATCCTTTGTGTATGGAAGTGAAGTAGCAAGTTAATAGGGAAATGGACTTTTACCTCTCTTTCTCATATTAGAAATTTGAGTAATCCTGTGAAACTGAATGGCAGGAAATTCAGCAGAGTAAGGAAAGTACTAATTAACTTTGGGGACTTATTGTCAGAGGCTCTGGGGACCGCTCAGTTTGATATATCTACAGAAATAGTGAGTAAAATGGATATCAGGAAAGTTTGTCTATTAATGATCTCATCAATCCAGAAAGCCCCTAGGAAAACCCTAAGGTTCTCAAAATACTGTTTTAGTGTGCACTTCTATGCAAATCTACTCAGAAATAAATGTTTTCCATCGTGGCCAAAAGCCTGCTTTGTGTGGTTCTGTTCACAGCCCAATGACTGACTTTCATCACAAAAGAATGCAAACATGGAACATACTGACTGCTCTTGGATTTGGAAAAGTCAGAGTTATGAAGAGCATATTGGTCATTGTAGATCAGGATAGGAATCACAGAGCACTCTAAATATTACTGAATTATAACAGCTTCAGCCAGCACACTCAATGCTGTGAGTCACAATACAACAATATCTGGAGGTTGCACGATTCCCAATCCCATTTTAGACCAGAATATTAAGGCCAAGTATCTTATGGCTAATAATAATAATAATAATAATAATAATAACAACAACAACAACAATAGCAGCAGCTAAGCAAATCCAGACTCTTTCTAGAAATTGTCCATGCAAAGAGATTCCATAATATATTATCCTTAGGATGTCTATTTGCAAAACTTGGAAACATTACTTTCTTTGGACAATAGCTCCAAAATGTAAACATGCTGAGAGATTGTGAGAGCTGCAGTTTGAAAAATTCACTTCTGTAGGGTCTAGCTCTGCTTAGCTTCCATTACTAGACTGAAGCTTATGCCTTCCACTGTGGTCTTCCAGGGCCTTGATGGCACCCATGCACCCTTGTGGCTAAGGGTCCACTGTAATGGTAAAAATACTGTAATATTAATTCCCTTGTGTTGCCATATATAGCAGGTGAGATGCAGTTATCACCATTTGTTACAGTAGATCTTATTTTTTCAACTGCTATATGGCTATTATAGTTGAAACTCTTTTACTTTCTGGTCAGTTTGAGTGATGCAACAAGATTTCTGGAATGTTTTGTGCAGCTACTTCTTCAGTGCAGCCTAAAATATTTGGAAGAAGATTTTATTTTATTTTATTTTATTTAAAAAGAAAGAAGAGTGAAGTAAAGATATTATAAAATGCCCTTTGACTTGACACAGTTATAGCACTATGATTTCACTTTAACTGCCAAAGTTGTGTCTGATGCATAGTTTCATGAGGCTGGAAATTCTAAATAGCCCTCCATAAACTGCCGATCCCAGGACTCAATAGGATGTTGCCATGACAGTTAAAATGAAATTTAGCACTATAATTGTGTAGTGTTAAAAGGCAACTTAAGCTCTTTCACACTATGCAGTTATAGCACTATGATTCCGCTTTAATTGCCAGGGTTTCATCCTATGGATTCCTGAGATTTACAGTTTAGGGAGGAGTATTCAGAGTAAGGAATGGGCAAGACCACCTCTGAGTATTCCTTGCCTAAAAGAAAAAAAACATATGAAATTCATGGGTTAACCATAAATTGACAGGCAACTTGCAGGCAGGTGGGCAGGCATGCACACATACAGACACACACATATTCTGAATTCTCAGGCACCATCTATATTGCAGAATTAATGGAATTTTATACCACTTTGACTGCCATGGCTCAATGCTATGGAATTCTGGGATTTGTAGTTTTGTGAGATATTTAGCCTTCTCTCTCAGAGAACTCTGGTGCCACAACAAATTACAAATCCCAGGATTCCATAGGATGGAACTATGACAGTTAAAGTGGTGTCAAACTGCATTAATTCTGCAGTGTGGCAGCAGCCTCAGCCAGAGAGCTCCTCTACTCCCTCACCAAACTGGAAATCCTGGATGCAGCCATGACAGTTAGAGTGGAATCATAGTGCTATAACTGTATGAATGTCCCCCCCCCCCCCTACTGCCTTGAAAACCTTGGAGAAAGGGATAGAGTACAATGAATACATTGGACCATTAAGAAAAAAACTTCATCAAATTAAAACTGACCTAAAAGGTTTGCATAAAAGATTGTGTGCCTTAACCTAAACCTTTACAAATATGAACATCCACTTAGATTTACGTTTATGTCTGCAATATCCTACAATATCAGCACATCATCTAATTAAATTGTCATGAAACATTGTGCTGATGGCAGGATTTTGGGTTTTGCTAGAAGCAATTATAAGTATCAAGAGGACAAATTCCCTCTGCATTTCGTTTTAATATAAATGAATTTAAGAAGCTTAACCATGACTCAGAAAGCTGTACAACCATGCATGCATGCTTGAAAGAACAATGTATTAATTATTTATATGAATATTAAAATATTTCTTTCTAATGGGTGTTACCTAACCATCATTGTAAGTAAAAAAAAATCAGGATCGAAGCATGCCTTGAAATCTAATTTGATTTGCTGACCTTCTCAGTGATATACGAGAAAGTGATAGGAAAAAAGAGAAATGAAATAGTTTATCCTCCTCTTCAGTAAATGAGTAATATACTGGTTCAGTGCACTCTCTCTTTCAGCAGACATAATTTAATCTTCTCTTGACATCCAAGATTCTCTGTAAATCCCAGCATCTGACATTGCAATGACGTCAAAGAGAGGGTGTAACATTCTACCACCTGCATATGTACAGTACCTAGAGAACTCTGATTAATGGCCAGCTTGATAGTATCAAAAGTAAATAAATACAATAATATAGATAAGTAAATAAATGCAACCTACTTGTTATAATTGTTATACCATTAAAGTAACTCCTACTTCTTCCTGTTAAAAAGTATGTTTCACCTTTTGGAATTAGGAATGAGAGATTTTATTTTATTTATATACTTCCTTTCTCCTGATATGGGACCCGACATGGGAACTCACCACTTTCATGAATCAAAACAAGGTCCATTTAGAAAGCCTAATGGTAAAAAAAATTGTTTGTTTTTTTAATTAAAAGATCAATACTTTAAAAAATATGTACTGTCATTTAAAAACCTAGCAATAACAATAAAAGTACATTGTGTACTCCATTAAACGATCTCACTGCATAGCCAGTTAGTCCACAAAATGCCTGTTAAAATCAAAAAGGTATTTCTTTACCTATCAGCAGAAGGAAAGCAGGGAGGTAGCCAGACTAGTCTCCCATGGGAGAGAATTCCACAACCTGGGAACAGCCTTCAAGAAAGATTTAGTTCCTTTGAAATAAATGTATTGATCTGTTTTCTAAATGCTTGAATCTTGACAACAGGAATTGTTACTTTTGTCCTTTTGGATTTCTGCCATAACACAGTAAGGTTTTATTACTGTAATTATAATGATGCATTCTTCCGCCAGAAAATGCATGTGATCTTAATGTAGTAAAATTCTGTTTGTTGCAACTGTAATGATGCATTTTTCCACCAGATAATTCATGTGATCTTGACTCGGAAGAGTTTTGCAGTAGTCACACGCATTCATGTTTTCCACGCGTAGGAATACTTTGTCTAATTCCTACTCCCTGGGGAGGCCATCTTTTCAATTGTAATCTTAAATAATTGCATGAAGCATGCAGCATTAGCTTAGGTTTTATAATGAGGTTAGAGCAGCTAAGATACTGATGCTTTCAGACTGTAGCTATATAATTCACCACAACCTTCCCCTGTGATCTGGTCACTCAGGAATCAAGCTGAAGAGAAATTAAAGGGAGAACCAAATTTCTAAATATGAGCATTTTTATAAGAAGTACCAGCTAACTGGATAAAGGGTTGTGAATAAACATAAGTCTGTGACTACTTTCAGACAAGGCTCAGGACTTTGGGTGCTACAGTACTTTTAAAAAGTAAATGGTTTCAGTTTTAGCTCCAAGATACCTCCTAGTAGTTATATTCTGTCTTACTCATTGTTCAAATGAATGGTTATTTCCATGCAAAACACACTCGGCTGTCATCTATCTCCTTGTTGCTCCAGCATCTGCAAGAAGGCAATATTCAACCATGTGGTGTTTATCCTTCACCATTCAGCACAAAGGTGGCCTATTGCCAGGGATTTGGACAGTGTATTGAACCTTGAAGGGCCACATCATGCCTGCCCCCCCCCCCTTGTTTTGCTTCCAAAAGCTCCAACATCCATTAGGGCCTGGAGGGGCATTTTCCAACATTTTTGGCTTTCCCTGGGCTATGTTAGGGCCAAGAGACAACTGTTTTCTATTAGGAAGTAATTCAGAAGTCAACAGGTTATTGGTTGGCATAAAGGCCTTCCCTAGCTCAAAGCAGCAAAAAGCTGGAGAAATTTGCCGCTATAGCCCTGGGAGCATTGTGCCCCCATCCTAAATCATTTTTTTAGACACCTGATCCAAAACAACCCAGGATTGTATGCATCTCATGGGCTGCCCTTGATTTGATGAAATCACAAATGTGCCATACTACAAAAGAGATTACATTATCCCTTGTTAGGTTACATTGTAATGTGACTTAGGATGTTATCACACAAGCCCTGCTCTCGCCGCAATTGTGCTAAATAATGAAAAAATAAACACACCAGTTTGAGAGCAGCCATTATTGCACACCTTCACAATTGCACAACTGGGGCTGCTTCTGCCATTGCACTCTCTTCCAGACTCCCCCTTCATCCCACCTCCCTATGCCCTACTCTTACTCAGCATGCCTTTTTAAAATATATTGTTTTAAAAACCTTTTAACACAGTTCCAGACTTCTGCTACTGCAATTTAAGCTATGAAAAAAATTGGAAGTATTAATAACAAAGGAAATCAGGCTGCTTGGGAATAGTGAGGGAGAGTGGGGACAGGGGAGGGGAGGAGACACTGACACAATGTGACTGTCAACTTTGCAACTGCCATGGCACATAAAGTCTAATGGGACCGCAGCGCAATTGGGAACTTATTGATGGGTTTCCCCTGTCAATGAAAAAGGGTGCCCTAACCATGCTCGGCAGACATTGCGGTTACATGTCAGGGGCAACGTTGTGTGACAAGTATTGCTAAAGGCACCAATTTACAACTGTAATTGTGGTTTAAAAGCCATGTGTGATAATCTCCCTAGTAACAGGGGGGAATGAATTAATTACAATTAATTGGCTACGTCTGAGCTCTAGGTGAGGATTTTATGGTGCAATTGCTGCATCAAACATAGACTTTACAGTGGGTTCAGTTAACTTGCTCACTTGTAACCCACAATTTCTTCCATATTTTTTCCTTTATCATTGAAAATTGTGAAGGAAGGGAAAATGGAATAGCTGCACAACAGCTTTTGATTCCCTTACTGAACGAAGCAGCCTTAGTGAGAAAGTCTGAAATAATGGTTAATTTCAAAGGGATAGCAGGAATGTATGCTTAGATGTTCTGCAATGTTAGATTAATTGCTTCAACTATCAGCTGAGGAAAGAATGAACAGCCTGATATATAACAAAATGGATCTATTTTAACTTTCATGATTCTATGCAATGGAATCCTGGGATATGTAGGCTTGTGGGGGCACAAGAGTTCTCTGGCTCATCCCCCTGAACAAAACCATTAGAGTTTTCTGGGTGGGAATTCTAAGTCCTCCACAAAACTACACATTCCAGGATTCTATAGGATGGCGCTATGGTCATTAATGTGACATCAAAGCCCATTATTGTGCAGTATGGATGCACCGAACATCTACCTAATA
The DNA here is from genome assembly GCF_019175285.1 of Sceloporus undulatus. Classification (NCBI taxonomy): domain Eukaryota; kingdom Metazoa; phylum Chordata; class Lepidosauria; order Squamata; family Phrynosomatidae; genus Sceloporus; species Sceloporus undulatus. Next base: position 110,194,457 of record NC_056526.1, read on the forward strand.
TTGTGCTAGTGGAGGATGGATTGGAAGTTGTTGTTGGATTACATTCGCACCAGTGTCAGTCCCCTGCTGTTTGGGTGAAATGGGATTGTCACTGTGATAGGGGCATGTTTTGGTGGTGTTTGCAAGAATGCTGGAGGTGTGCCCATTGTTACTGCTTTGTGTCCACCCTGTGATTGCCCTTTACTGACCTGGGATGTCTTGCCTTGGCATATCTTTCCCTGTCTGAGTATAGCAGCTGGCAGCTCTTCTTCTTTGTAACAGGTTATATGTATGACTATCCTGCTCATTTTTAATTTGTTCAAGGCTGCATCCGCATTGCAGAAGTAATCCAGTTTGACATCACTTTAACTACCATGGATCAATGCTATAGATTCCTGGTATTTGTAGTTCATTGTAGCACCAGAGCTCTCTCACAGAGCACTTTTTAAATGTCTCACAAAACTACAATTCCCAGGAACCTGTAGCATTGAGCCATTGCAGTTAAAGTGGTGTTAAACTGGATTATTTCTGCAGTGCAGATGCAGCCCAGATAACCTTAATACATTACAAAAACTACACACAGTCTTTACATTATATCTGTCTTCTAATTTTAGATTGTCTAACTGTTAGTCTATGCAAATCCACATGCTTGATTACAGAGTCACTAAACTTGGTACAGTATATTATCTAATGGGACCAAAACAACTATAGTGAGACCCAGTAAACCCACACAGTCATCATAAGTCAAAAGACAATATGTTTGATTTCTATGTGTACTGTGAGGGTGGGGTTCCCCTTGAAAACACATTTATGAATTAATTTTGGTGAGACCCGAATATTTATGTGCAAGTTCAGGAACTGTTGTCAAACTCTGGCTTGCCCCCCCCCCCCTGAAAATTGCTAGGTTCCCCCCTCCCCATTTTGTCTGGAATTGGATATAAAACAAATTTCAAATATTGTAGCTGCTACTTTGGTTTAATTTAAATCATAAGTAAAATTATTATTATTATTATTATTATTATTATTATTATTATTATTATTATTATTATTATTGAAGGGCAGTACCTACTTTTATGAGGTCACAGGAAAAACTAACAGGCAAATTTTTTAAAGAGATAAACATTTACAAGCTTGCATTTCAGTGTGGCAACTGGATATGTACAAATATGAGATGGGGCAAAGTATACATTGCGTACTGCCACAATGTTTGTGAAATGAACAATGTATTAGAAATCAAATATTTGTCACAACTCAGATCAGAAGGCAAGAACCATTTCTGAAAACAGATTGCCCATTTTTCAAGAGGCAGCTTGATGAAACCAACCAGGATCATGTCGTACCATGTGAAGATAGAACATTTTCATTACAAAAGGTCTTTTCCAACTAGGGAAGCCCAGGGTCTTAGAAGATTTATGGTATTCCACTATGAAAACAGCAATAGCTTCCATGAAAGACAATTTGCTCAGTCTCACCTATTCTCCTTTCCAATGTTCAGCCGTAACAAAATGTTAGTTTGTATGGCCCTAGGAACCCATCCAAAACAGAGACTTAGCATTAACTCTGTGTAAAACAACCATATGTTCTGCGTCATTCCCTAAATCCTTTGCAGGGCATGGGCATTCCATGTGCGGAGATCCTGATGAGTTACAGCATAACTCAAGCTCCAGCTGCTAATGCATTGATTTTTCCTATTTCTCTCCTACATAGTTTTCCTGATCTATACTAGATAGGGTTAAATCAAGTGACTGCACACTTAATATTCTGAGGTTAGCAGCACAGTTTTCTCAGCCTGTTACAATCTGATCCAAAATAGTTTCCATTATATTTAGAAGAGGAAACCAAAGTGGTCACCTGATATTACTTTTGTTATAGAGAGGGAAATTATCAGAAAGTCCTATCCCCTTACCTCAGACAGCTATAGTTGATCCGTTTCTAACTGTATGTGTGTGAAGCAGTGTACTTACACATTATTTGGGAAATTCAGCATTCTGCTAAGGTCCTAGTAACATCTTAACTGAGCAAGAACCTCTGGTTTTGCCTTACAGTATTTTTAAAAAATATACATATGGCTTTTTTTACAGAAAGATGTTGTTACTAAATATAACAACTGAAAGATGTTACTAAATATAAGATTCTCTAATATACCTAAAAATAAAATATAAAGATGAAAAGAACACCTGAATATCCTGAAGGCAGCTGATCCCAGGCTGACACCTCCCCCTTTGAACATGTCGTCACTGGTAGATTTTCAATCTCAGAACAGTCTTTCTACTCAGAAATTTACTCCAAAACTTTCTTCACTTCAGCTTCAAAATTTGATAGCATAGGAGTCATTTTGTTGTTGTGAAGAGTCAGAAATCTTGGTGTTCCATAGAAGATCACCCAAAGATGTAGCAGAAGATCCAGATTAACCTCTTGTGAATCTCTGTCTTAGATCTAGGTCAGGGGTCAGCAACCTACGGCCCGCGGGCCAGATCCGGCCCGGCGAGGCCTTGGGACCGGCCCCAATCCGGTCCTGCTGCCGATTGCCGCCCCCGCCACAGCTTCCGTGCCGCTCCAGGCACCATTTTGAGTTCGGCCCCCCCAGTTGTCTGAGGGACAGCAACCTGGCCCCCAGCTCAAAAAGGTTGCCTACCCCTGATCTAGGTGATCTCCCTACCAGTGACTGAAACAAAACGTATTCCTTACATTTTCTGTAATGGGGCAGTGGTGAATATAATGTTTAATATCAATTAAATAACAATAACATTGCCACAGATACAATGCCACATTGTTTAACGACAAATTTAACGACAAAATTGCCACAGATACAATGATGGAAATGAAAAGTGATATCATTATAGCACCCATCTGAAAGTACAGTACTGACATAATTTTGATGACTCAAGCAAAGTGAATGCTTTGCTCAAGGGGAATTTATGGAAACTTCTGGTACCCAGGATTTAAATCCATGCATGGACTTCAAAGCGGACAAGATTTCTATGGTCAGTGTCTGTTGCACTGGAGGACCTAGAGATTCCTAGAGAGGTGTCCTCTCAGGTAAAAACATGGTGCTTTTGTTATTTGTGGTTTTTCCATATTCATGGAGGTCTTGTGCCCCTAACCTCAAGGAATATGGAGGGACAAATGTAGCTCATTAATATAGACTATTCACCATTTATTGCAAGATGCCCATTGTCCTGTCTCTTATTGTTTTAATGATTTAAAATTGTATTTTATTACTATTAATGAATAAAATAAATAAAACTATTATTTATATCAAAGCGCCATACATTTAAAATCATACAAACATATACACCATATCCCCCCCTTAAAAAAGAATTAAACAATCAGAATTAAAATTATATAAAAACTTTAAATCTAATAACGATGGGCAGAATCATAACATACAGTATATGGGAGAGATCATTGTATGGTTGAGTACTTTAATCTGGAAAGGCCTGAAGGAAGAGATCCATCTTAATAGCTTTCGTGAAGCTGTCTAGGTTAGTAATTTGACGGATCTCGTTTGGCAGGTCATTTCACAGGTTGGGAGCATTTGCAGAAAAGGTCCTCTGGGAGGTTGCAGCTAATCTGGTCTTTAGGGGTTGCAATAAGTTCCTCCCAGAGGACCTGAGTGTACAGTACAAGGTGGATTGTATGGAAGTAGGCGATCCCTTAAATGAGTTGGACCCAGGCCATGTAGGGCTTTAAAGGTGATAACCAACACCTTGTACTGCACACAGAAACCAATAGGCAGCCAGTTTAGTGACTTCAAAATTGGTGTTATATGGTCACTCCTAGTTGTTCCGGTGACCAACCTGGCTGCCATATCCTGCACCAGTTGTAGTTTCTGGACTATGCACAAGGGTAGCCCCATGCAGAGTGCATTGCAAAAATCGAGTCTTGAGGTTAACAGTGTGTGTACTACAGTTTCCAGTTCTCCCGGTTCCAGAAAGGGGCGCAGTTGGCGTATCAGGTGAAGCTAATAATAGGCGCACTTGACCGTCACATTCACCTGATTTATCATCTGGAGAAGCACCGCCAAAGTGTGAACAGTCTGTTGAGGACAGCATGAACCCCTCTAGGACTGGAGGTTGCAACCCGATACCTGGTTTAGGAGCCCCTACTGTAAGTACCTCCATTTTGTCTAGATTCCCTCATCCAGTCCACTACTGCCCCAAGACACTGACTGAGGGGAGAAATGCCATCTGTTGTCATCACTGATGACTGAGACATGGAGAAATATATTTGGGTGTCATCATCATAATGATAACACTCTGCCCTATGTCTATGGATCGTTTCTCCTAGTAGCTTCATATAAATATTAAATAGCATCGGGGACAGGCTAGTGCCCTGGGGGACACCACAGTTTAGCTTCGTTCTCGAGGAGTGACTGTCCATGAGCATCACCCTCTGGAATCTGCCTGAGAAAAAGGAACGGACTCGCTGCAACGCAGTGCCTCCGATTACTAACTCTCTCAGGTGTTCCAGGAGGATGCCGTGATCTATTGTATCAAATGCTGCTGAGAGGTCTAGAAGCACCAATAGGTTCACGCTCCCTTTGTCGAAGCCTAGACAAAAGTAATTGGTTAAGGCGACCATAGCAGTCTCCACCCCATATCCCGTCCTGAAGCTAATTTGAAATAGATTAAGAAAATTGGCTTCATCCAAGACTGCTTGGAGTTGAAGAGCAACAGCCCTCTCGATCACCTTGCTCAAAAATGGCAGATGAGATACAGGCCTATAATTTTTCATGTCCAGGAGGTCAAGGGAAGGCTTTTTCAGGGGCAGTCTAATGACCGCTTCATTCAGAGAAGATGGTACATAACCTTCCCTAAGGGATGCATTGGTGACATGTCTAAGAAATGCCATCAAGGCATCACCCCCCTGGACAGCCAGCCATGATGGGCAGGGATCGAGGGGGCATGTTGTCTTCCTCACCTTTCCAAGGATCTTTATGTAGGATTTATTGAAGTGTTGTTGGGGAGGGAGGGGGTAGTGGGATTTTTTTTATATTGTATACATTTTGTCATTGTTGTAAGGTGTCTCAATCCTATGAGAAAGGTGGGACAGAAATAAAATTGTATTGTTATTATTATTATTATTATTATTGTGACATTTAATGGGACATGACTCACACTATTTTTAGGGACAATGGCACTTTTAGGAGGTGTTAGGTCCCAAAAGATTTAATGGCATTTTTGTTTTAGGCAGACCCCATGATGTCCAGCTCCTTCAGGGACATAGCCGGGGGGGGGGGGGTTCTTGGGGTCCAGACCCCCCTTTCCATTAGAAAAATGAATGGTGTGTGCTGCTGTGCCGTCGCACCCAAGCCCCATTATAATGGAGGCACTTAGTCTGGACCCCCCCCCCTTCCTAAAATCCTAGCTACGTCCCTGGCTTCTTTGCCAGCAGTCATAGGTACCATAGGTTGCCGAAGGTACTTAGGTTGCCAAAGGAGGGCAACTAAAATGTTGAAGGGTCTGGAAACCATGCCCTATGAGGAATGCCTTAGGGAACTGGGGATGTTCAGCCTGGAGAAAAGAAGGTTAAGAGGTGATATGATAGCCCTGTTTAAACATTTGAAGGGATAGTCATATTGAGGAGGGAGCAAGCTTATTTTCTGCTGCTCCAGAGAACAAGATATGGAACAATGGAGGCAAGCTCCAGGAAAAGAGATTCCACCTCAAGATTAGGAGGCACTTCCTGACAGTAAGGGCTGTTCCACAGTGGAACAAACTCCCTCAGAGTGTAGTGGAGTCTCCCTCCTTGGAGGTCTTTAAACAGAAGCTGGATGGCCATCTGTCAGTGGGGATGCTTTGATTGAGAGTTCCTGCATGGCAGAATGGGGTTGGACTGGATGGCCCCTGGGGGTCTCTTCCAAGTCTCTGATTCTATGAGTCTACTCTCACATACTGACTATCACATGGCCAAAGAAGTTGTTCAGGGCTTAAGTTTCCCCCTTGGGCTGGGTTGGGAGCTGAAGAGTGGCAAGGCTGGGCATTTGGGGGGTTGAGGAGAGGCAAGGGAAGGAGGGCCTGGAGGGTAGAGGTGGTTCCTCCAAAGAGAGGAAGGGGGTCTTGGGATGCCCAGGACTGCTTGTGCCACCCCTTGCCCACGACCCCCTTCCTCTTCCTCTTCCTCTCCCCCTCCAGGCCCTCCTCTGAGGCGCAGCAAGAGGAAGAAGGGAAAGGGGAAGAAGAGGAGGAGGAGGAGGAGGAGGAGGAGGCGCCTGAACCCGTGACTCAGCCTCTCCTGCTCCGCCTCGCCGCCTTTCCCAAGGCGAGCCTCAGGGGTCTCTGCCTTGTAGGGAAGAAGAAGGCGCCTGGGCTTTGGGTCCAAACTCCCCCCCGACCCAGCCAAGGAGTCCCTCAAACGGGGAGGGAGGAGGAGGAGGAGGAGAACCTTCCTCTTGGAGCCTGGCCAGAGAGGAGGACTGAGGAAGCAGCACCTTTTCTGGCTGGGCTGCTTTTGGAGGAGGGAGGGAAGCGCTTTCCCTGAAAGTGGAGGTAAGCTGAGAGGAAGGCTTGGAGGGTCTCCTCGACTTCCCAGACAAAGAAGGGTCTGGGCTGGGAGCCTGGGAAGAGAGGGAAGGCTCCCCCGAGAGGGGCTTCCCAAGGAGGGGGCGGGGGCCGAGGGGCTGCCTTCCTCTCTTGGCTTTGGGAGCTTGGGGGGGAGGGGGCTCTTCCCGTCCCTGCCATTGTCATCTGTGGGGGTCTGACAGAGGGAAGGGGGGGAAGGAGGGAAGAAAGGAAAGAGGGAAGGAAGGAAGGAAGGAAGGAGGGGAGAAGGAAAGAAGGAAGGAAGGAAGGAAGGAAGGAAGGGAAGGAAGGGAAGGAAGGAGAGAAGGAAGGAAGGAAGGAAAGAGGGAAGGAAGGAAGGAAGGAAAGAGGGAAGGAGAGAAGGAAGGAAGGAGAGAAGGAAGGAGGGAGGGAAGGAAGGAGGGAGGGAAGGGAGGAAGGGAGGGTGTGTTGTATGTCTAGCAATAGTGGGGCTTCTCTTCCATGCCATTGTGCATTTGTGTCTGGGTTGTGTGTCCTTTCCCACTTCTGGTGGGGTTTCCTTAGCCAGGCTTCTTCCTTGGCTTTTCCTTTTCTTGCCCCTGCCTTTCCCTGAGGCTGGGAGCAGTTTGCTTGGGATGTTGTCAACACAAAGAATAAGAAGGGAAAGAAAGGGGGGGATGCAATGGAGAGAGCTCCCATTGGGCTGAACATGCTGGAAATGGGGGACAGGAGAGAGAGAAAGAGAGAGAGAAGTCACTGGGAGGCAAAGGGGAGAGAGAGAGAAAGGTTTTCTTGCCTCCTCCCTGCTTTTGGCTTCCAAGTCCCTCAAAGAAAGGAAGAAAAAGCAATGATCCAAACTCTTAAAGCCTCCAGGGTCCCATCCATCTGGCTGATGGCATGCTTTCCCAAAGTCCTGTCCTCTGGTTTCCAACTTTGTGTGGCTCTGCCTTGGAACTTGCCTTCTCACACAAGGAAACGAAAGAGAACAACTGGCAGGGAACCTGGGTGCACCTAGGGATGGGTCTGTGGTGTCTGTTGGCTGTGTGCGCATTGCTTGCCTTTGTCTGCGTTGCTTGCTTTTGCCCTTCAATGGGCAGCACTTGGCACAGCCATGTGGAGCCATGGCATTGTGCTATATAGGTAGGTGCCCCTTCCCCAGCCTTGGCATAGTAAACCCACAGTGATTTATCTCCTGCCTTGCTTCAGTTAGTCAGCATTTGTTCCCCTGCTGTTGCATTGCTTTCATTCTCTCTCTCTTTCTGACCCATTCTGAAAGTTGGATGACTGTGTTAAAAAATAAGAAGGAAAAGCAATGCGTCAAAGGCTCTGGGTTGACGTTTAGTACAAAATCCCCCCCACTCCGCCGCCCAACACATCCTTTGATACTTCATTTGGAGTCCAAATATGTCTATGATCCTCAGTTCAGAAGTGTTTCACTATATTGTTTTATGGCATGCCATCAATCTAAAGGGACGACATATGTTCAGCATATGGTGCGCCACACTATGGTATGGGATGCTTGAAGCAGCGTTGCAAAGACGTCTGGCTGCTTCAGGCATTTGCGGCTCTTCCTTTGGAGGACCTCAGTGCAGCTGTGTTTTTGCTGCAAACTTTTATGGAAACTTAGGGGAAGTTTTGTAGAGCCAAATGTCAGGAGAATCAGAAAGAGGCCCCTTGGGCTTGTCGGCTTCACCTCCGAGCTGCTTGGATTTTCTTGGTCCATTAACAACTTTGTCATTTGGGTGCCTTCAAACCAACTCCATCGTATGGCAACACTGTGATAGGGTTTTCTTAGCAAAGAAGTTTTAGCATTGTCTTCTTAGGCTGAGAGAACATGATTTGCTGACGGTCACCCAGGGAGTTTCCTTGGTTGAGTGGGGATTTGAACCCTGGTCTTTCAGAGCTCTAGTCAAGCGTTCAAATCACTAAACCATACTAGCTCTCTTACAACTATGTATTTTAATACACCAAGGGCCCAAACAGACAGGCCAAAATAAAGCTGCTTCGGGTCACTTTGGAGGTATGCTGTTTAAATGCCACACGCATCTTAAGACGTCAGAAGTTGCACCAAAGCATGGCTTTGGCATGGATTCCTGCCTCTTAGGATGCATGCATCATTTAAAGAGCATACCTCCAAAGTGACCCAAAGCAGCTTTATTTTGGCCTGTCTATTCAGGCCCTAAATCATACTACCACTAGCTTCTTATACTTGTTAGTTACCATGTAAAAACACAGTATTTTCCTCTTATTGTATGCAGGGTTCTGTACCAGAAGAATATTAAGTCTTTCAATTTGGAGTGGGCAACTTGCACCCCAGATGTTGCTGGCTTGCAGCTTTCATCAGCTCCAGCCAGTATAAGCCAGCCATTACAGACGGCCATAAGTTGCCTATCTCTGCTTCAAATTTAACTAATGTCCTGCATATCTTATCTGGGATAGTCTGGATCCAAAGTCCTTCAGCTATTGGAAGTGTTATCAGTCATTAGTAAATAAGAATTTCCTTGCTAGATTGATTCATCTACTTCCATATTCTGTTTCCAGAACATTGGCTGACTTTCTCCGGGAACCCAGCACACAACCTGAGTAGGTTTTCCCTGTTTTGGTTCAGCTTGGTATTGCATTGAACTTTGCGGCTATGCAGTTTGCCCTCCACATCACATTTGTGGCTTTGACTTTTACGGATTTGATTATTTTCAGTTTTGATTAATATGTTCTTTCTAGGAATCTCTAGGTCTTCCAACACAACTCTGGCAGAAGGTGACCATAGAGTTGCACTGGAGGACCTGGAAATTCCTAGAGAGGTGTTGTCTGAAGGAAAATGAATAATGTTTTTTATTTGTGGTCTTTCCATATTCATGGGGGGTCCTTCACCCTTAACCCTAGTGAACGTGGAGGGACCGCTGTATTTATCTACTGAGGTGTATAGGCTTATCCTCTGTGGCAGTGATTGTCAGCCTTTGGTCCTTCACATGTTTTGGTCTTCAGCGCCCAGAATCCCCAACCAGCAAGCCAATACAGTAATTAGGGATTCTGGAAAGTCCAAAACATTTAGAGAGTTAAAGATTCAGAGCTACTGCTCAGAGCTGTTCTCATCTGCTTTACAAAGTGGTATGAAATAATCACATCTTGTGGCAGTGATTCCCATGAACTAGTCACCTTTCATCTATTGAGGCCATTCTACTTTTTACTATTTCTGAACATAGTGCTTATCAGCCCACTAAGAGTAAGAAAAAGATTCTCTGTACCATTTATAGTATTACAGTTCTTTATCATCCCTCCAAAAAAACATGCTTTAAAAAGTGCAGCAGGTGATATGTTATATTATTGTGAGTATTTTATATGTCCCTTCAAATAATCCCAAAATAATTATTTCTATTCTGTAAACTATGTATGCGTGTGCACCTTCAAGTTGCCTGTCAACCTATGATGCCCCCATGAATGTCATAGGTTTCCTTAGGCAGTGTAGACTCAGAGGTGGTTTTGCCAGTTCCTTCCTCTGAAGTATAGCCTATACAGTGTCTAGTATTTGTTGACAGTCCCATCCAAGTACTAACCAGGGTTGACCTTTATTAGCTCCCAAGATCAGATGGATATGGTGCCTTTCATAATTTTAAAAAACTTTGGAAGAAGGATTATTTTGTTTCCAGGGTATATCAACGAATTGCAAAAACGGGGATGATTTGCTTAAGTTGGACTATGTTCCCTGGGTCTATTTTATCTTAAGGCCTTGCATGTTATTGGTGGTGCCTGGTGATCACAGCCAGAATCAGATATTCTACTATGCGACTGTTGCCAGTCCACCTTTATATCTGGGAGTTTATTTGTTTTTTAAGTGCAAACAGAGGTTGATAGAGGAAGTTGGTTCACAGAGGGAAATGAATTACAGCGTGTGTTGCACTTATTAAGCAACCTTGATGAAACTCCTATACAGCTTTTTTTTTGAGGTTCAGGAGTTGTACGTAGATTAAAATGTTGAATTGCTCAGGGCATACATCTGATCAGGCCTTCTAAATGTTCTCATCCTCTCTCCTTACAACTTCTTATAACATTTCAACACTGCATCTTATTTTCTTCTACTTCTAGTCCCCCCCCCCCCCTTTTAAAATTGGAACCACTGGAAAAACAGTGGTTAACTCTGGTCTGTCTCAAGTATTTACAGCTTTAGGAGTCACTAATTGTAGAGATCTTTGCCCACACTAACAAATGAGCTATTATTATTATTATTATTAAAAACTTGATAATTACAGTGCTAAATGCTTTTAATTAAACAGCAGACTCAGCATTTTATGAAAATCCCTGCATGTGACAATCTAATAGTGTCTGAAGTGAGAGCCTATCACAACTTTATTGTTTAATATAATTGCAGTAAGGATAGCTTGGATGACCTGGGGAAAGGTGTATTTCGTCTACAATGTTTTTATTTTTAGCATCATGCATATAAGGTGTCTAACACTTGGCAGAGAAGTCAAAGAGCAGTATTGTCTTACAGAGCCGGATACAGTGTACCTCATACAGCCAGAGCAACAAGGATGCTCAGATGCAGAGGGAGGGAGATGCCTTAGAAATGAAATCAAGTCCCTTGCAAACTAGCAATTGGGCAATCCTTCTTTTAGCCATTGAACTTTGAGTGCCTTGCATGAGGTGGTGTTTTATTCTTGTAACAACCCTTGTTAGATAGATTTAAGCATCGAGGTGATGGGCCCAGATGTTCCCCCACGTTTTAGAGCTGAAGCAGTGCTTTGACTCTGCGCCTCCTTCAGTCAAGTTCTTGTGTTACACTAACTGTTCTTTGACATTAAATATCAGCAGAGGTTCACCTAAACATGATGTCTGCTTGAAAGTTGTGCTAGAAGATCACCATTTTAAACAACATTGTGGTTAGGACTGGAATTTGTAGCTCAGCAAGTTGCCTTTACCACAGAGTGAATGTGGCAAGGTTGCCACATGCAGACAAGAGCATCTGCACCACTTCCTTTTTTACTGGTCACAGAATCTTTTTGCATTAAAGTTGTTAGATGTCTTGATGTTGAATTAAATAGGAGTAGTATTGTATCTTAGCTTGAGAGCCAGCATGGTATAGTCCTGTGAGTGTCGGACCAGGACTCTGGGAGAGCAGGGTTCAAATCCCCGCTTGACTGTGGAAACCCACTGGGTGACCTTGGGCAAGTCACACTCTCTCAGCCTAAGAGGAGGGCAGTGGCAAACCTCTTCTGAACATGTCTTGCCAAGAAAACCCATTACAGGTTTTCATAAGTCAGAAACAACTTAAAGGCAAAACAACAACAAATTATACTGTAATATTCTAGCCTTCTACTTTCTTTCTGTTCCATTACACTTTGCACGCTGAAAGGGGAGGTAGGTGTTAAAGGGTTGAATGTGAATACTTCTGCAAGAATGCAGTATGCATGCATACACACACACACACATGTACTCAACCATATACCAGTACTGTGAAGCTAATATTGATCCAGCAGCAGTAAGCTGAGAAAGATGCAATTGTGTAATGGAGGATAAGCCAAATCAGAACTGGCTGTTCAGTGTGGAGTTTGACTAGACTAATTTTAGCAGTTTATATTCTCATGGAACTCAAAGCAGATAAAGACTTGACTGCTAAAAGAAATCAATGCAGGTAAATATGCACCCACCCTTGCATGTACCAAAATGGTTTGTTTAGAAACAAGAACATTCCAGTTGTACTCGAAGCCTGATTGGGAAGCATGAGTGTTTGCTAGCCAGAACATGGCGGTTGCAGTACATAAACATGTTGAAACAGCCTTATGCGGTCAGATGACTGGTTAATCCAGCCAAAAATAATGGCCATGAAGGATCTACATACATTCAACGTAAATAGTGAAGAAATTGAAATAGTTAAAAGGATTCTCATATGTTGGATTAAACACTTGTCAGAACGGAGACTGCAGACAAGAAACAAGGAGGCTAGGAATGAAGAGGGCAGCTAATAAAGAACTAGACAAGATCTTAAAGAGCAAAGATATATAATTGAGCACTAAAGTTAAAATCAACCAAGCCATAGTATTCCTCATCACCATGTACAGATGTGAGAGCTGGGCAGTGAAGAAAGCTGACAGAAAGAAAATAGGCTCATTTGAGATGTGGTGCAGGAGAAGAGTGTTGAGGATACTGGGTACAGCCAAAAAGATGAGTGCTTCTTAGAACAGGTCAAGCCTGAAGTCTCTGTGGAAGCCATTTAAAAAATAATAATCTGAAAATAGCTTGAGTATTTGACTTCAACTCAGGATATCAGGGTTTGATTCCTTGCTGGAGCATGAAAACCCACTGGGTGACCTTGGGCAAGTCACACTGTCTCAGCCTCAGAGGATGGCAATGACAATTCCCCTCTGAAGAAAACCTTATGATAGATTCACCTTAGGGTTGCCATAAGTCAAAAAATGATCTGGAGACATACAACAACAACAACAAAATGTTGAATGAATGGACATAAGATACCCCTCTCCTTCTGGTCTTGTTTAATGAGCTGCCACAGCAGCAGCATTCATGCAGAAAGCTGTTTTCCCCACCCCTGATACCAGATCTCCTTTTTACTGGAAGTTGTAATTTGGGAACTTCCACAAAGTACACATATTACTATGATGTTAGTCATGCATCTGATCTTAGTTTGGATTTTACCAGAGTGGTGTATGCATGAATCCATCCCCTGCAAAAACATTTACCTCAAATAATGGCAAGAAGCAGAAAAAAGTCATATACTCTAGTCCAGGGGTAGGCAACCTTTTTGAGCCAGGGGCCGGGTTGCTGTCCCTCAGACAACTGGGGGGCCGAAGCCAAAAAATAAATAATTAAAAAAAAATTTTTTTTAAAAAAATTAAATATATAAATAAACCAAGACAAAAGTAGGACAAAATTTTCAAATGGAAGACACTTTTTTAAAAAAATGGAGGACACGCAAAAAAATTTGCTGATTTTTTAAAAAAATGTTAATATAAATGCATGTTTCTGAGGCTTCTATAGACAATTGCTCCCCAAAGGCATCGGTGGCAAGACCGGGCTGGGCCGTTCCCAAGGCCTTGCCGGGCCGCATCCGGCCCGTGGGCCGCAGGTTGCCTACCCCTGCTCTAGTCAATACCATTTTCTGCTCTGAAAGGTTGCTTGTGAGGTTGTTGCTCTACTGTATAGGTAGGTTCCCATTTTAAACAGAGACCTGCATTTACAAACCTTCCTTTCTAGAAGGAAGCAGCTTTAGGATGTTAAGAATGAACTTCACTTAACTTGTATGAATCATTGTCTGTTCCTTTCAAGAGTCTGGTCCAAGGTTTTTTTCTGCTTCAGGCAAAGCAGCAAGTGGTGCCCAGTCACTTAAGTCAAGCTACATAATAGCCAGCCAAATTATTTTGGCACATGAGGCAGAAAATCCCACAAGCAGAATCCCTGGCAATAAAATCACAATAGCAACAAATTAAACCGCAAATAAGTTGCTTATCCTTTCATGACACCCAAAAGTCTGCTGCCCAAAGTGGCTGCCTAACTCTGCCCGACTGTAGAGCTGTTTCTAGTTCCTTGCTTCCCATGGCCCAGAATGGATCAGTAAGAATACAAAGTGGTTTGGCAAATAGAAATGTACTTAAGAAGCCAAACTTTGTGCATGTTGCAACCTGTTTTCAACATTTTTTGTGTGCAAAGAAAACCTTACCATGGGACTATATATCAATAGGAGAAGCTTTTATCTGAGGATCCAGCAACAAGCTAAGAGTGTCTCAGTGTGTGAAACATTTTCTCATATAGAGTAATGGCTGCCATAATTCCTACAGGGAAAAGTAAAAGCAGCTTTTCGAACACTGTTATAGTGAAAGGACAATCTATTCTCTTCCCAAGCATTTTGGACTCCCTAGTATGCTTGCTTGCCTCTGTGAACACATCAGGATAACTATTTCAAAGGTTACTGTATCAGACAAAGTCCAAATGCATCTGAGGATGCAAAGAGCATGCAAAGGAACCTCATGCTGCCAACTTTTTTCTTTCTGTTAGTCTCAGATGTGCTACAAGATTTCTCTACATACCGATTCTACAGGCTATATCTTTAAATTGTATTAGACCGGTAGCCATGCTAAAAACAAAATCCACGTGAAGGTAGTATCTTTATTAGGCCAGCTAGAGCTTACAAAACGTGTGCAGGCTTTTGAAATCTTCCAATCTCTTCATCAAGCAAGCCGTTTTGGGGCTGGGGAGGCTGACTTGAAGTCGACATTGTGAAGCCTGTATGGTTGAGATCTTAAGATGAAATGGGGGTGGAGAGGGTTGCAGACATTCAAATTAAGAGCAGTTGCAGCTGGAACCTGAGACTCACATTTGTAGTGTAACACTGAGTTACACCATTAAACCTGGAAATTTCATCTGCACAGGGATACAGTAAAGGCAGGAGTAAGAACTATGTGGCCCTTATTTATTTCATTTATATCCCACCTTTTTTCTAGCCTGAGTTCCTTTGTGATATTGCACTTCCAACCCTCTTCAGAAGAAAACCTTTTCATCCTGAAACTGCTTCTGGGGCATGTTTTTGTTCACTAACACTGTTTCAGCCTCCGTCTGCAAAACAACAAAGTAAAAAAGCCATCCAGATGTTATTGTCAGTGTCTTCAAGTTGCCCCAAAGTTGCTGCCATGCTTACTGAGTCAGCTGGCTGTGGTCAGGAGGAAGCAAAACTGGTCCTTAGTGTATGGCTGGCCTTGAAATAAGGGGTGTTTTCTGTTAAAGATTTTATTGTGTAATTAGCCTGCTTCAGAAATGGGGTTTTGGAGGTGCAGGTGTAGATGTCATTGAATCCGCCTGTATTTGCCCATTGCTTATTCTGCCTTTTCCTTTCAAAAAGGGGAGGAAAGCAACAATGCATAGTTGCACAGTGCTTTTGATTGGTAGCATTATAATTAGCCAATCTGGAAAGCGCCCAGGGAGGTTTAAGTGCACAGGAGGGAATGATTGACCAAACAAAAAAGCCCTTGCATGTAGAGAAGCTAAGCATTGGGTGTGTGAGTGGGAGGAAGGAGTTTTGGGAACATCTATCTCTTAACATACTTGTGATGTATCTGGTGGATACTCTGTATTGTCTGGAACAACATTTTGCCATGTGAGGCCCCAGCTGCAGCCTAGAGTGGTACAGCCCTGAGGCAGGTTTGTCACCTTGTTGAATACTAGCTTTTTTATTTTGCTAATAACACTGATTTCATGTATTGCTATCATTATGTACCAGCTGAATTTGGGTAATATACATAGATTCTTTTCTGTATGTCACAATTGAATTCTACTGTTGACTGGCACAATTCTTCCAATTAGAGTTTTTGGTTTTGGTAAATGACATGAATGATACAGTGATAATTTATTACAGTGCCCTTCCTATATATTATTAATATGACCTCATATTTGCTCACTGTTCTTTGTCCTACTGAAAATAATAAAATCACATTATTGAAAAGGGAATTATAAGTGTTCACTTCATTCAGTTGATCACATGTGGTACAGAGCTCACAGAATGTGGTATTTGTACGTACATTGCATAAACTTGTGTACAGATATTTTGGGTTGAATATACTGAACAGAGAAGAAACATCCAAACAAATTGTAGATTAGGAGAGGTTCACAGATAACATACAATACTGTATATTAGAAATGTGCCTTTGTTTTTTTGTTTTTAAGCCATTACTCAGAACAAAACATCATAAATGAATCCTTACTCACTAACTTAGTTCATTCCAACTTGTTCGTCTATGTCAAGCAATCAGTCATTATGATAATTCCCTGTACATGTGATTTTCCTTATACTGGAGATGATGCATACAACTAAATGTTCCAACTGAGCTGTTCTACATAATATTCTCTGTGTAGCACTGAGGTGGCAGGAAGGCATTCATAAGTTCAGAACCTGCTTCCCTTTGCCATGTTGACTGCATTCTCCTCATTATAATGGACCATTATCTCAGCATCTGCACTCCTTTCACTTCTACAAGTAAATTGTGTTTGGAGTACCCTGTACTAAGCCAGGCCTTATACAGTACTTGTATTATTTTCTTGTAGTCTGTGCCTGTGGAAGAGCCTCACTTGGTTTTGGGGGGGTTTTGGTGTAAGAAGGTAGCATTGGGTGTTAAGCAAGACAAAGTTTTGGTAACAGCTGTCACATTTGATCAGGCTTAGGGACAAATTCCCTCATGTTGCCTGAGAATATCAGGAATTAGTTACGCAAAAGCAGTAGTATTTAAGCAAATTTCCTTTTACAAAAACTATAACTAGGGTTTTGGGTAACCATAACTAGGTTGTTATAGTGTTGTTGTGCAGTCTGTTTCTAGATATTGCTTTCCTGAGAACTTGAAAGAGAAGGGGTGGGAAGAAGAATGTGTATAGGAGAATACAGTGGTACCCCGGGATACGAAAGCACCGCGTTACGAAATTTCCGGGATACGAAAAAATTCCATAGGAAAAAACTGTTCCGGGTTACGTTTTTTTTTTCGGGTTACGAAAAAAATTTTTGGTGCTTTTCGGCGCTTTTTCGCACGAAATTGCGGCTTCCAGCGCTAGCGCCTATGGCTTTTTCGGGTTGCGAAAGATTTCGGGTTACGAAGGGCGCCGCGGAACGAATTAATTTCGTAACCCGGGGTACCACTGTAGTAGATCCTTGCTAGTGAACCAAGCTAACAGCCTTTGTCAAGGTTTAACCTCTTGCAACATTCACCAGCTCCCATTTTTTTAAGCATGAGTGCATGCCAACCACTACTTGGAATGGTGGCAGTGATATGTAGGCTGTCAAGTTTTAAAACTATTAGCATCATTTCCCTAGGCACCCAAGTATAAAGATCATCTCTTCCAAGAGTCATCTGATGATTAGGAAACATGATACATGTCCTACAGAGCTGATAGAACTCACAAGAGGCTGTAGCTGCTAGTGACTTCTAATGGCTTCTGTACTAGTTTGAGCTCGAGCAGGAAATCCCAAAGAGCAATGACATTTTAAGATTTGTGTACTTTCTTTGCAATTGGGAGAACTGAATACAAAAGCTAGCTAGTTTGTATATTCATGTGGTTTTGTTAGATTTGCTTTCCCCTTGTTGCTCTGTAAAGGGCTGTAATTTGCATTCATAAAGGTTTATACAGTATGTAGAGAGATCTTGTAGCACCTTTGAGACTAACTAAAGAAAGATGTTGGCAGCATGAGATTTTGTAGACTGGACTGATCTTGCTTTCTGGTAACTTTGCAGCAGAATCTTGATTCCTCCTTGGTAACCTTTCTTTTGTTATCTCTGTTCACCTGTACTCATATCAGAAGCCCCTGCCCTTATATATATCTTTCCTTGCACATCCTCAGAGTCATGGTTGAGGGAGTGGGAAACTACTTCCTTTGTGATATCTCTTGTACAAAGCTAATCTCTTTTTAGGTCTGGACTGGCTCCCAGTATAGGCTTTAGAGTGTGGTACTTGATAGATCTGGGTGGTTTCCTGACTGAGCTTCTGGAATTTCTTCTCTCATGAGTCTGGCAGTTGGCACTCCAGTTCTGCATACCCTCTCCCTGCTGGTAGAGCTGGGCTAGCTCTTTGATATAACAAGGATCTGGGGCAATGGCTGTAGTAGTGGAGAAATCTTAGGATAAATTGGATCCTATGTGGGCTGTGGTCATGTTGGATGAGAGCAATAGAGAAAGATTGCTTCTCTGCTATCATTGCATCCATGAAGAATTGGCTGGCTATGCTTTTCTTCACTTTGTAACAAGGGAGGGGGAAGCTGGAACAGTAAGTGATTTAAGTGTAAACAGTTGGCTGCAGTTGCTTAGTTTCTCCTTGACTTTGTCTCTACTATTGGGGTAGGCCAAGTTGCAAAAACCTAGATAGGGTGTTTGATGGAGGGGTTTAGCCCTACCTAGGTTATTTTCATCAACTAAGATGAGGCTGATGCCATAGTTTAGATATGTGATTCATGCCTCATTGAAGAAGGATGTTGTTGGCTCTTGCTTTAATACCCCCAATTATAAGTCCTATATTAACAAATCTTCCTGGATCCAATAGTTCTAACTAATAATAGATAAATGTCCAATAAATAGATGATTGAAAATTTGGTTGCATTGCAATTCCATTTACATCTAGATAATGTTGATGATCTGGACCCATTTCAGTCATGATTTTGGTGGGATATGTGACTGAGACTATCAAGGTCCAAAACAGACTGCAGAAATAATCCACTTTGAGACCGCTTTATCTGCCCTGGCCCAATGCTAGGGAATTCTGGGAACTGTAGTGTTTGTGAGACATTGAGCCTTCTCTGTCAGAGAGCTCTGGGGCCACAATAAACTACAGATCCCATGATTCCTAAGCATTGAGCCAGGGCAGTTAAAGTGGACTCAAACTGGATTATTACTGCAGTGTGTTTTGGGCCTTAGTTATCTTATTAGATGTCTTACAGTTGAACTTCTGTGTGAACCGATAGATAGATATGGAGTGCAGCTCTAACTTGACCTCTCAGCTGCTTTCAGTACTAGAAACCATGATATCCTCCTGAATTATATAATGAGGATGAATTATATAATGGAGTGAGTTCAGGTTCAGATGGTCCCTGGGGATGATTGTTTAACCCCACAGTCTTCCACCTATGACATTTTGCAGGATTATGTGTTGTTTGTAATGTTATTCAGTATCTGCATGGTGTGGGCAGCTGGTGCTCTCCAGATGTTTTGGGCCTGTAAATCCCATAATCTATTGGCTGTGTGGATGAGAGCTGCTGAGATTTGTAGGCCCAAAACAGCAAAAACCCCAAAAACAACAATACCCACCAACAGCAAACAAAAAAATAAAGTTGACTACAGTATATGAAAATGCACAGAGGTCACTGGGAGCTTTAAAGAGCTTTGTTTGTTCCTTGTCTAAAATAAGTGAACAGGTAATAGACTTGAACATTCTTTGGATTCAGTAATGAACTCAATGAGGATGAACCAGCTAGGGTGAATTCCAAAAAAGTCTATGGTGCTGCTGGTCACAAGAAAACTTGACTTGGCTTGACTTGGGGGTTTTGATTCATGTTCTGAAAAGGGTTGTGTTTTCCATGCTGTCTTTGAGTGGTTGCAATTTGTGGATGTACCCTTGTACAGTTGGCTTTAGTGTGTGAGGGATAACTTTTCCTGAGCTGTTCTAATCTGGCAAACAGATTATGCCTTGGCATCTTCATATTTAGATTATTGCAGTGCCTTTCTGCAAGGGCTACCCTTGAAGAGTGTCTGGAAGCCTCTCTTCAATGCAACTTGAATGTTAACTGATGTACGATATAAAGACCATATCACTCCTTAGGGACTTGACCCTGGTTTTCTCAAGTTGCAACTCTACACTCTAACCATGCTACTACATTGGCTAGAAATCAAAAGTAGTTCCCTCACTTATTACTTTTCTGGATTGTTCAAACAGTAGAGTGAAATGCAGCTGCCAAAACCATTATTACATTGTAGGTCTGTGATCAATAATATAGGTTTTTAATAAAGATGCCACAAGACTGAAAAGGAAAAAACCAATAAAGTCTACAGATATTCCAAGTAAGTTTATTAGCAAAGAGGAAGCATGGTTTAAAGGAATGGTATAGTGCTTATGTCTGCAGAAGATTTATTACAAAATCTTGAGAGAACATTTGTTACCAACATAATGAGCAGAATACTGTACACTTAGGTGTAGGCAGGAAAAACCTGAATGCCTTCATCCTTCTGAAGTGAATAATAATACTACATTATAACTGATAAGATATTGGTTTGGAAAGCTATTATGAAGTAGATGGAAAATTCCTGCCTTGTGCTGTAGGTATTTCCAGTACAACACAGAGAAACTGACATCAAAGATCAAGTAATTTGATTGTAGCATTCCAGCTGGTCTGTGTGGTATACCTGATAATGTAGAGATCTCAGCTCATCCGTGTAAACTCACTGGGTGACCTTGACAAAGTCGCACTCTCTCAGCTTCAGAGGATGGCAGTGGCAAACTCTTTCTAAAGAAACTTGCCAAGAAAATCCCATGACAGGTTTGCTTTAGGGTCCTCTTAAGTTGGAAACGACTTGAAGGCACCCAAACAACAGCATGTTTCTTACATAATGTTACAATATGGCCTCCTTTTCCCAGTCATATTGGCGGGATACAAACCGCCGCTTTGCGGCGTTCCCCCGCCGGCGCCATTTGCTCCGCGAGGGAGCCGCAGCATCCAAACCGCGCGGCTCCCGCGCGGAGCAAAAAAGAAGCTCCATTTCGGAGCTTCTTTCTGCGGCGCACGGATGACGTAGCGAAGCGCCAAGGGCGCATTCGCTACGTCATTAGCGCCGCGACACGTCTGGACGCTATGCGTCCAGTACGTAAAGATGGCGCCGGCCATGTAGAAGGGCCGGCGCCATCTTGTACATATTGTATACGTACTAGGGTTAGGGGGGTGCGGAAGCACCGCCCCTTCCTAACCCTAGTACGTATACAATACATACTATATGGCGGTGTGTATCCCGCCATTGTATTTTTCAGAGCTAATATTTCTGTCCAGCGGGCTAATGTCCAGTTTTACTTACAAGGTCCCCACCCCATAAACTCTAATAACGTGAGAGGAGTTACATAAGTCTAATTATTGCAAATCTGTGGATCATGAAGTGCCATCACTAGGAGTGGCCAAGCTAGTGAATTTAACTTCATCACTCCGTGACCATTAGATTTACAAAGATGCAAGAGAGAAGGAGAATGGCAGTGACAGCGCCTCTGGTGAGGAAGGAGCTATTGCGTGATATGGAGTGGTGTGGGCTTCTTACCTCTCCTCTGGAATACTCAGATATTTATCTCCACCACCACCACCACCTTTCTCCTTCTCAAGACCACCTGTCCCTTGCCCCTTTTGCCATCCATACCTCTTCTTTTTGATCCCCTTGTCAGTCCCCAAAATCTGACATTTTTTGGTATGTTCTGCACAGGTAACAGCATTTTTCTAGGCACAAAATATTTCTGCACTGAAAAAACTGTTTCATGTGCAGAAAATGTTGTTTTCTGCATGAAAAACTATGAGTGAATATGGCAAAGAGTAGTATTTGAGAAGTGAGTAATTTTTGAAAACTCACTGCAGGAAGAAAATGGCTAAAAAAAAATCCACTGCTTCCTTCGACAACAAAATTGCTGAAGAATTACATCTCCACACTCTAACCAGCACTGTTTCTCTCACTGTGGAAGAGGGAACTGAAAAATATTGCCTGGGACAAAGAAGCTGAGGTGCATTATAAGAAAGGGAGATGGGGATGGGAGTGGTTAGAGTAAATGTCTAAATTGAAGGGAACCCCCTTTGCCTCTGGACTGAGTCTCTGAGCTGCCAGTTGTTTGTTGTTGCTCTTGTTCATTAAATTGCTTTTCCAGCACTTTCTCTAGTGCTCTGGTAATTGCTACTGTCAGACCGCTGTCAGGGCAAATTCTTCTTTTTGTCTGTGAACTGTTGCACCAGTTTGTTTTTCTTGCTGCCAATTCATTCTCCACCCTAGAAAGGAAATGCAGTAATAAACCACATTGGCCTGATACCATGAATTGACCCAACTTCAAGAAGTACATGTAGATAAGTTACATAAATGACAAGGAAATGGGAGGACACTTCTGCTAATTTCAGAGATTCAAAAGCTACTTTGTGGTAGACTAGTAAAAGCAAGTATTTTTCAAAGGAATGTAACAGTGGGAGACTTTATAGTAGACAAACTGTAATGTCCCTTTTTACTTCTTTTGGTGTGTGAAAAGCAGACATCCATGCCGATTACCTGGGTAATTGTCCCATTCCATCATTAATATTCTCTTGCCGTTCTCCAGAGGCTAATAAGTAACAATTCATCATCATAGGCAAACAAAACTGCCTTTACACTTACACACACTCTCTTTCTCTCTCTCTCACCCCCATTCTGGCTTATGATGCCACCAAAATCTATACAAGATCCAACTCTCCATAGTATCAGCAGGGACGTAGCCAAGGGGTGGGGGTTCTTGGGGTCTGGACCCCCCCCTTCCATTAGAAAAATGAATGGTGTGTGCTGCTGCACCGCCGCGCCCAAGACCCATTATAATGGTGGCACTTAGTCTGGACCCCCCCCCCCTTCCTAAAATCCTGGTTACGTCCCTGGTACCAGTGTAGAGATCTACTATATGAATCCCATTGTGGTAGGAAGGCAGAATCTAAACCATTTAAATAATTAAATAAATATCATAGAATCGTAGAATTGGAAGAGACCACAAGGGCCATCCAGTCCAACCCCCTGCGATGCAGGAACCCTTCATCAAAGCATCCCCGACAGATGGCCATCCAGCCAAGGAAGGAGACTCCACCACTTTTTGAGGGAGTGTGTTCCACTGTCAAACATCCCTTACTGTCAGCATGTTCCTCCAAATGTTGAGGTGGAATCTCTTTTCCTGTAGCTTGCATCCATTGTTCGGAGTCCTGTTCTCTGAAGCTGCAGAAAACAAGTTTGTTCCCTCCTCAATATGACACCCCTTCAAGTATTTAAACAGAGCTATCATATCACCTCTTAACCTTCTCTTCTTCAGGCTAAACAGCCCCCAGCTCCCTAAGTCATTCCTTGTAGGACATGGTTTCCAGACCCTTCACCTTTTACCCACTCTCCAGTTTCTCAATGTTCTTTTTGAATTGTGGTGCCCAGAACTGGACACAGTGTTCCAGGTGGGGCCTGACCAGAGCAGAATAGAGTGGCACTATTACTTCTCTTGATCTAGACACTATACTTCTATTGATGCAGCCTAAAATTGCATTAGCCTTTTTAGCTGCTGCATCACACTGTTGACTCATGTTCAACTTGTGGTCTACTTGGATTCCCAGATCCCTTTCACATGTAGTCTCATTCAGCCAGGTGTCCCCCATCCTATATCTGTGCATTTCATTTTTCCGCCCTAAGTGCAGTACCTTACATTTCTCCCTGTTGAAGTTCATTTTGTTAGCTTTGGCCCAGCTTTCTAGTCTATTCAGGTCATTTTGAATTTTGATAATCTCCTCTGGAATATTAGCTACTCCTTCTAATTTGGTGTCATCTGCAAATTTGATAAGTATGACCCCAATTCTGTCATCCAAGTCATTGATAAAGATGTTGAATAGCACTGGCCCCAGGACAGAGCCCTGTGGGACCCCACTGGTCACTTCTCTCCAGGATGAAAAGAGCCATTGTTGAGCACCCTTTGGGTTCGGCTGGTCAACCAGTTACAAATCCATGTAACAGTTACCTTGCCTAGCCCACATTTTACAAGCTTGTTTGCAAGAATGTCATGGGAAATCTTACCTTTGACTTTTAGGCTTTGTTCAAATATTTCCTATGGTAATAACTAAACAGCATGCTTGGTACATGTGTGTCAAATTAATTGTAGTTCTGTGATGTTACATGTTTATTTTTGATTCCTTACCACTCTCTTATGTAAACATTGGGTTAAGTTGTCATATGTCAACAGTACTAAGATGCAGATGTATGTACAATGTCCTTTTCTCTTATCTACACATGCTCTGTCTCTCATCACTCCTTTCTTAACTGTCTTCTCTAAACCCCAGTCCTTTTATCCTCATTCATACTACACCATTTCAAACCCTTTTCTCCACTTCTCATTCTCTCAGTCTTTCTGCACTTGACACTCACCTGTCTATGCTCTTGCTCAGGCATGCACCATACAAATATGTTGTGCAATGATTCTAAACAATATAATATTATAGAAATGTTACATCACAATGATGAAGAAAATATGGGTTGATAAACCTTAAAGGTCATTTCCAAAGCCATGTAGCACTGTGAAACATGGATTAAGTTACCTTTGGGAAATTTGGCACAACTCTAAAAATAATAAACTGATGTGAGCAAACTGTATACCAAAAGAAAAATAAATATTGCGAAGTTGAAGGCTTTCATGGCCGGCATCCATGGTTTTTTGTGAGTTTTTCGGGCTATGTGGCCATGTTCTAGAACATTTTCTTCCTGATGTTACGCCAGCATCTGTGGCTGGCATCTTCAGAAAATAAATAATCCTAGTTTGTCAAGGATCTTGGCTATTTGGGACTTATTCTGTGTAAAATTCACACATGGTTGTTTTACTCAGAAAACAGCATTTTGTCCACAAAAAATTAGGACTAATTCCACACAAAATTTACATGTCGTCAGGAAACAACATTTTCTGTACAGGAAATGACATTTGCTGTGCAGAAAACAATATTTATACTTGCACAGGTAATGCCGTTTTCTGTGCAAAACCACTGTGTATGAATTTTGTGCAGAATTAGTCCTAAATTGCAAATAGGTTTCTAAAATTGTGGGTTTTGAAGAAATTTTTCTTGTTGTTTTGTTCAAGATACACAGAATGACCAAATAAGCTTGGCATTTACAAAATTGTGACCATAAATGAGAACCACTTAGAACTAGGACATAAATAGCACATAGATAAAAATGTACAAGCAAATACAATGTATATCAACAAATGTTCAAGTATGTGGATGTGTAAGAATTACAGAGCAAGTCAGTTTAAGGATGTTAAGCAACAGGTTTTAACCAGATGCAACTGGACTATATGCAGCAGTACATTTCAAATTATTTTTCAAATGGATGTATCTAGTAATATTGCATTCAATTTTGCACCCCATATGTCATTGGTTCCAGAAAGGTGATGATAATATATCAGGCTACTTCTAGTCTGTTCAAGGGTTTATTCTGTTCTGTCTATTTAAAAGTAACAGCATCGTAACTATTTGATCTACTGAAAGCTGTGTTTTGCCTGTTAATTAGCACATGTATCATGGAGCTGAAGACTGACTTCCATGATCATATACAGATCCCTGGTAAATAGTTGTAGTGGGAATGGTGAGTAGTTTTTTTGTGGTTGAAGTCCATAGGTAAATAGGTCATATAAATATCTCAGTATCTGAGTAACATTGAAAGCAAGATGGGGTTGTTTTTGAATTAACTCTTCCAGTACAATTGTTTGGGGGTTGCTGTTTTTGTGTGTGTGTGATTGAGGAAGATAACAGAATAATCTGTTAAAATATTGGAAACCTAGTGTGTTTTTTAACCAGTTCAGAACCCTTTTTTCAATGTCATGAAATGGAATTTTACCCTAAAAGGGTTTGTTAGGGGAAACATTGGGGGTACCAGCATCTCTTTGAAATTTTGGGGAAATTATAGGTCAAAAGGAGGCCGGCTAGAGGAGGGTAACTTCAGGTATCTTTTCATCTATGTATATCAGTACTAACAGCAGGAAACACCTCAGTTCCAGTGAATAGAAGGGTTGTATTTAGAAATGTGCAAGGCTGCACACAAACATACAAAAAACAATGCGACCTTACAAGGCAATCAGAAAGAAAACTGCTCACTAACTTTCCTGCTATGCTGCAGAGACACAGACACCAAAAGTGTGGAAGGTTGGATAGAGAGGAATTGGGAGTTAAAGAGGACAATAAGTCTGGAAGTGAAATGGAAAGTGTCTCACTCAGCATCTGAGAGTTACAGAGAGAGAAAGTAAGATGGAGCCCTGATCTGTGAATAGAGTCTCTATCTGCAAACACAGGGTCTATGAATTGAGACCTAGTCTATAAACAAAATGGCTGTGGGTGGGGTGGATACTATATCCTGTATCATATCCTGGAGATGTGCTTGATGTTACCACTTGGTGTAACAAAGTTTTTGATGGGTTTCCCATGGAATTGAGAAAAAGGATCCTGAATGGCTGATGGCTTTAACTCTGAATTGATAAGACATTAATTACATTTGAGATAATCTTTGCATAGTCTGACAAGAAGGCTGAATAGGAACAGAACATGAAGTGAGGTGAATGGTGTGATCCCCCACTGCTTTGTGATGGGATTCCCTTTGTCTCAACTGTGAGGAAAAATGCAAAGAGCCTTGCGGGGAGCAGAGTGAGTAAAACTCATTTAGTGTTTATTTTAATACTAACTAGGTCTCTGCATGTCCTCAGGTCAGCATGACTCCTTACACCTGTAACTTCCTAGTTTCTGCAGGCCATTGTGATTCTCAAAACACATCCAACACTAGATATTAATTATGAAACCCCATATCCAGTGAGAGGTGTGTAGGGTATGCTAACAGGAATAACACCTTCATTTGTTTCTGTTATGGAGATCATGTTTCAGTTGATTCTGTGGTCAGGAAATGCATCAACAGAAGCATATCATTTGTATCTGTACAGCTTGTTCAAAGCCAGTTTCCTGTGCCTCACAGGCATGAACTGTCAACCTTGTGTTGGCCTCCTTGGAACTTCTTTGATGATTGGGCAGTCTCTCCTAGTTGACTGTCTTTCATTGGGTTTGATGATGTTTACCTGCAGTAAGCCGGTCCATACTGTTGTTGCAATATGACATGAAGACATCTGAGATAAAAAATGAGATAAAAAATTAGCAGTTCTATTATTATTTTCATGGCAATAAATTAAGTCACACCCATGTTACTTGCACATATCAGAGAATCCGTAGATAGTCTATCAAGTTGTCACTCTTGAACACTGAGATTATCTGTCATATCTAACCTCTTCCTTGCAAATGAATCATGCTTTCTACCATTTTACAAAGGCATTTTCCACTTGTTTGAACACATCAGTAACATCTGTTTGTAGAAAACTATCACTCCATGTAAAAGTTGTACTAGAACCTTTCTCCTTGCACTTCCCCAGTCAGGCTCTGATGTATTGTCTGACTTTACAGCTAAGCTGGTTTTCTATTTAGAGTGAATAATGAAAATCTACATGTAGTAGAACACTCTGAAGGGGGTTGCCCAGTGCTTGGTCTTGTGAAGGAACATTAATCAGTTGCTTCAGAGAAGCCATATCTTCCTATCTCTGTGCATTTATTGAATTCCATTCCAGCACAGGGAGTGAGAGATGGAGTTTGGATTTAATATTTTGCTTTTTCACTACCTATGTAGTAAAGAGAAAAGTTGCAGCCATATATACGCCACAATGGAGGAATGCTAGTGTTTTTGTTGGTACTGCAAAGAAAAGAGTTGCACTGTAATTCATTGCCTACGATGCCAACTGCACATAATATTTCTGTCCACAGTCTCTGTGCTTCCCACAGTCCATACATTTACTCACAGCAGTTGCCATAGCTGGCATATCTTAGTTTTTGGCAAGTGTGAAATGGAATAGAAGGGGGGGGGATGGAGGTTCTACATCTCCTTCCAAAATCAGTAAGGATGGTGGCTCATGCTCACAATTGCACTGGGTAGATAGTCTGAGCACTTCCAAGGCTGTGATATTCGAGGCAACAGTTGAGGGTAAGCACAAGTTTGAGTTGTTGACAAAGGCCAACCAGAATTGATGCTCACTTTTGCATACATATCATGTACACATTCCACAGCTGGATTTTGAATTCTGTGTGCATTTTGGATTTGACAGCAACAAGCATGTGAAGAAGTTCACAGTGCCATAGTTCATATATTTCCAGAGAGTAGTTCATGTTAGTCTGTCATAGTAAAATACTACAAAACATTTTGTGACGGCTTAAGTAGGGGTAACATGTTGTTTTTGGTATTCATTTCTGCGAAATTCAGCCCACCTCACCAGAATAGGGATGTTAATTCTTCATATTATTTGTCTTTATAAGAATGAATAATTCACGTAGTGTTCTCCTTCCTGAATGAAAATGCACAGCTTTTTGCACAGTTCCTGATTGTTATTTGTATTTCAGGAGCTATTATCTGTGTGGAAAAGCACATGGTTTTCTGAACAGGAAAGCATGTGAAACCATTGTTTTCTGTATAAAATGCCCTGTCCCTGGGCAGAAAATATTTTCAGTGTTTTCTGCACTGAATTTTGTTTTCATAGGTGAATCTATAGCACAAAGAGTCCCTGTTTTTGAGCTGTTGGGATACAACATGGAACCTCAACATTCAGGGCAGCAAGCATGGAAATAAGATGTTGTGGCTTTCCTGGACATGAAGGACCAGTGGATCTCGTGTTGTCATAGTTAATCTTGCACTCAGCCCTTGCAACATCTATGCTGTGGCATGCTCCATAGCTCAGTAGACAAGAAACAAAAGCATGTCCAAGCTTGCTGGCCAGTAAGAACATTGTTTCCTGCTTTGAAGGTGTTTCAGTATACTTTTTTTAAAAGGTGGATGCTGTTGTGTTTTGGAACATTAATTGTGGGTTGGTGAAGTGGGCATCCTCCTTTCCCATTCTGTTGCCTGTGGCTTTCACAGTAAAGCACATACACAAGCAAAGTAGTAAAATGTTGTACATTTATATGTATTGGAAGTATAGTAATCACGTAGTTCTTATAGTGGACTGTTGCCATTGTGTACTGTTCTATGGGTCCTGCAGGAAAAGCATGTCGACAGTACTTTATTCTTAGACTTGTAAGGCTATATAAGGTCCTTATTTTTCTGTTGATGGATATTAAATTTATTTAAGTGGTGTTCATAAGTAAATAATTCAGATTCCTTTAGCCTGATCATGTGGTACTCAGTGGGTATAGGCCAGCACTTGATTAATGAAAACTAGAAGTAAATAGCTGATATCTATCTGTTGTAGGAGAAATCCTACAGAACTACAGTATGTGATGATGCAAAGAAGAAGCCCTTTTATATTGATAAAAGCATACCCATTAAAATAGCTTTAAACATTTTAACTCTGTTAAATAGGTGTGATATCTTGACAGAAGCAAGCACTTAGCTGATTGCTTCCTTGGCAGAAATTACCCCTGAAAGCTTTAAGCTTTCTGAAAGGGATGCATTTTTCAATTTCTTTGTGCATCATAGAAATGGATAGATCTCTCAGACCTTTGTGCATATCATGCCAGAACAATAACTAATGTGAGATGCTATTGATATAATTTAAAGCTGTTGCCAGTATTCTTAAGGCTCTGAACAACTGGAGGCTTGAGAGATCTTAAAAAACACCTTTTTTCTGGAATGATCGGCCTGAGAATTCTGGTCAACATTTGTCCCTGCATTGTTGGAGTATAGAAGGTGAACATGGTGTGTCTGTGTTTGTGTGTGGCTTTTCCATGATGATACATACATTGGTTGTGAACTCTTTTCTGCAACAAGTTAGTGTGGCAGGCCCATGAACTGGTCTTCATCAGCATGCCGTCGAGAAGGAGGCTCCTCTGCCTTGATAGAATCCTGGAGAGGAGAGGACAGCATCACTAACCTTTGGGACCAGAGAGGAGCTAGTTAGCCTAAAGGAGATAGAAGCCCAATACTCCTATTGTTTTATTTATTTATTTATTTACCGCCTTCTTCCTGGTACAGGGACCCAAGCTGCTATATTTATTTATATAGTTGTCCTACCTTTTAAATTGTGGGGTAAGCAACTTCACTGGATCTGAGAAACAGTTTTGCCTCCTGAGGATCCACTTCAAGCTTCACCCCTACCCAAAATAAGGTGACTTTGTTTGTTCCACACTGCCCCCAAAACAAATTGGAAGTGACTGGACATTTTGGTTTAAAAACAGAACAGGAAAAACTCTCTTTAAGCTGAAGGAGCAAGGCTGTATGCTTTGTTTTAGAGAAGAATCACCAGTCCTGGAGACGATTCACCTTGTTTTAATTTTTTTCCCCTGGTGGCATTAGGGTGGTCCAGGTATGATCACTGAATGTTCTCGGGCCTTATGTAATTTGTAAGTCCTGTTACCCATCACTACTTTAAGTTAGCACAGGAACAATGTAGCTTGTTTTCCATCCTTAAATTCTGCCCTTTTGGACCATTAATAAAAGAAGTGACATTTGAGATGTATGTTAAAACTATGCTATGCCTCCTTCCTGGAGATTCCTTCACTATAGTCCTCCCCCATGCCCTCATAACTCTGTCTACTGTCTACGATTTTGTAAAGATGAAGAGGGCTTTCAACACTTTTTGTCACAGATATTTATGCACTTACCTATCCTAAAGGCACCAGATGCCATCTGATCTTGGAAGCTAAGCATAGCTCTGGCTCTAGTTAGTAATTGGATGGGTGACCACCAATGAATACCTGGTGCCATAGGTTATATTTCAGAAGATGGAACTGGCAAAAGGTACCTCTGGGTATTCCATGCCTGAGAAAACCCTATGAAATTCAAGGGATTTCCATAAGTTGACAGGTGATTTGAAGGCACACATACACACACACTAGCATAAATGATACAGTGAACATACATAGTAAGGGTGGGAATCCTGCTGATGCCACTGCACATGTTCACAGTGGCTAGGACTACTGTATATACTCATGTATCAGTCTAGAAATTTAGGTTAAAAATTGACCCCAAAAAACTGAGATGATGTTTCCATGGGTCATTGTAAGCACTGTATTTTAACACACACACACACACACACACACACACACACACACACACACAGTTTGGTGAAAGGCAAAATTTTAATCTGCCCTGGAAGATCTGACCCCCTTCTATTCTCTCAGCCATCCAGCCTTTAGTATATGCACAAATAGTTATGCTTGTTGGGATTTTGTAAATGCTTTGCCATTGTATTCCTATTCCTTTACATCCTTCATTACACGTGCCTAAGTTTTACACTCGACTTATCCACGGATCATATTAAAATCCATAATTTTTGCACCCAAACTTGCCCTCGACTTATATATGAGGTCAACTTATAGTTGAGTATATACTGTAGTTAAATGAAGAGTGCTAATCCAGAATACATGCTATGCATGATAATAAAACTTAATTGCTTGGGAAAGCTTTCTCCTCCAAATTGATAACATCTGTTCAGTTGTTGGTTGTTTTTAATGAGTAGTTGTTCCTCTTTTAAAAAATAATAATACATAATTCCCTCAAAAACTGCTTTGAAAAGACTTCTATGCCTGCAACTGGCAATGTTCTTCTTTGAGATGAGTAATTTAAATAAGCCTTCTGCCTGAATTGTCATGTCTGATGTGTATTTCCACCTCTCTTCTGCTTCACTTTGATTATGATGAGAGAAATATTGGGCTTCAAATTAGTGTTGCCATTTTGAGAGACACTGATCAAACATTTTCTGGTGTGGCAAAGAGTTGGAGAAGCCTCTACATCAAAGTGTCTGAAAAGGTAACATCGGACGTTGCTGTATCTCTGTTGAACAGGGAGTCTATTGTTACAGAAGTTCTCCATACTGCTTACTTTAAACTTGTTTCCACCATAGTTCCCCAACCTTCAATCATAACTGAGATAGGGTACATTAGGAAATTTTCCATCTACCTATTCCCCTCTATCTCAGACAGGTTTAAATGCATTTACAGCAACCTTAAAAGTAACCCCACAAAAATTTGTAGTAACCCCACAAAAATCTGGTCTCCCGTCATATCTTGCCTGATTTTTGGAAGCCAAGCAAGGTAGGTGATAGTTATTATTTGGTGAGAGGCCACTTGGGATCTCTAGGAATCATGTCTGAAACCCTAGAGAATCTTCTCAGTGAGAGTTGATGATCCTGAGTTAGATGAGCCAATGTTCTGACTCATCAAAAGGCCACAACTGTGTTTCTAGAGCAGAATTGCAGATAGTTTACACAAAAAGTCATAGTCTCTGGGAATTATTCCCGTGCAGCTGGCCACTAGAAGGAATTGAGAGAGACAAACAGCTCACCTTGATTCTGGTCATTCACAACAAACATTTCTCACTTCTGTAGATTTGTTTGTCACCTACGACTATCAAATAAGTCCTTAAACATGTCTAACTTACGCCCTGTACTATAGTTACTCATGTCATTTGTAAGAAAGCCTACAAAACTTCTTGCTGTATTGATTGCCTGCATGTGCCAATCTTAATAATGACATAAGCCAAATATTGTAACAGAGGCTGTCTTGTCAGTCTTCTGCTAAATTTATTTACAAGATACTACTGTCTCCTCCTACAGAGTACAGTGTTCCCTCATTTTGCTCACTGTCAAGGAAGAGTTTCAGTTGAATGTCTAGAGCTTTCTGTAATGTGTCAAGGCAGAAAAGTGAACATATATTTGCAAAACCTATTACATGGCTTATTTGGTATATGTTGGTGGCAGCCTCAATACAACTCTAAAGGTCTATTTTAGGAAGGCAAAGTTTGCATATTTGAATGTTGTGCTGTCATCATGCCTTATTTGCTTTGCTTTATGGATTTTAGTTCCTCTGTTTTTGCATTTTGACCAGAGGTTTGTATTAAGAAGGGTTTCATTATGGTGACTTTGAGGGAAGCTTTATTTCCTTAGTGGAAAAGGTGTAGAAATATTCTGCCTCTGAAACATCTTTTAAAACCTGGCTTGGTGTAAGAACAAGCTGAATAAAATAACATTAAACTACCATTGAGTGAACACATAGAAAAGAGAGAGATGCAATCTAAGATAAAAGTTTAGCTGTTTCCTGGCCATTAAATCACATTCTTTACAGACTGCAAATACAGAAGGAAAAAATACCCTTCTTTCTTCAACTTGTTAGGAAAATATGTTATGCACTTAATAAGGTATGCTATGCATTCTGACCTTGCTGCACAAACATGCTAATGACTTCATAAATGATTGCTGTCATGTAGCAGAAGTTTTTGATAGACAAGCAAGAAACCTAATTGAGTTTTGCAGAGTGTTACGCATTCAACTTTCATAAAATACAGCCAGGGCCATTATACAAGTACCAGAGAATTATGCAAGTACAGAGTAGCGCAAATCTTTTGTTACAAAATCATCTATATACTGTGATCAATATTCCAGGTGTGGGCACCACAATTCAAAAATGATGTCCAAAGAAGGGCAGCTAAAATGGTGAAGGGTCTGGAAACCATGCCCTATAAGGAATATTGTGTCCAATATTCCAGGCGGGGCCTCGCCAAAGCAGAATAGAGCGACACTATTACTTCCCTTGATCTAGACTATACTTCTATTGATGCAGCCTAAAATTGGATTGGCCTTTTTAGTTGCCTCATCACACTGTTGACTCACGTTCAACTTGTGGTCTACTTAGACTCCTAGATCCCTTTCACATATAGTTTCCTTCAGCCAGGTGTCCCCCATCCTGTATCCATGCATTTCATTTTCTGCCCTAAGTGCAGTACCTTACATTTTTCTATGTTGAATATCATGGTGGCATGGTACACACTGCCAATCAGCAACTTACCAGCGCCGATATTAGGGTTAGGGACCACGTGGCAACTGCATGCTCCCTAACCCTATTACGTAGTGGAGCCATTACAATGGTGGCACTCTGTGTACACAGATGCTGCCATTGTGATGTAAGTGCCATGTGGCATCCACATGGTGCCACATATCGCTTAACATTGCGAGTGCACCAATGGCGCATTTGCGACAGCAACACGGCGCTACAGAAAGAACTCAGAAATACCGGGGGTTTTTTGCTCTGCTGTGGCGGCGTGCTGTTTGGGGGCTGTGCTGTCTCTGTGGAGAAAAAACAGGTGCCGGCAGGCTGCCATTTCTCAGAGGTCTGTCCCGGGCCTTTGTTAGCTTTGGCCCAGCTTTCCAGTTTATTCAGGTCATTTTGAATTTTGATCCTGTCCTTTG
Organism: Sceloporus undulatus; assembly: GCF_019175285.1. NCBI lineage: Eukaryota > Metazoa > Chordata > Lepidosauria > Squamata > Phrynosomatidae > Sceloporus > Sceloporus undulatus. Next base: position 110,228,365 of record NC_056526.1, read on the forward strand.
GGGTGTTACCTACTCCTCCTAATTTGGTGTCATCTGCAAATTTGATAAGTATGCCCCTTATTCTGTCATTTAAGTCATTGATAAAGATGTTGAATAGCACTGGGCCCAGGACAGAACCCTGTGGCACCTCACTGGTCACTTCTCTCCAGGGTGAAACAGAACCATTGTTGAGCACCCTTTGTGTTCAGCCAGACAACCAATTACAAATCCATGTAACAGTTGCTTTGTCTAGCCTACATTTTACAAGCTTGTTAGCTAGAATGTCATGGGGAACCTTGTCAAGGCCTTACTGAAATCAAGATATGCTACCAAGCTGGTAATTATCAAAAAAAGAGATCAAATTTGTCTGGCATGACTCTGAAAACCGTGTTGACTTTTTGTGATTATGGTATTGCCTTCTAGATGTTCATGGACTCTCTGAAGTTTATCGCATGAGGCATAAACCGTTCCCCAGTGCGTTCTAACGGGGACGAGCGTGGGCGCGCATGGAGTGCGATGGGCTCCGGATGGGGCCCAAAACGCGACTTTATCGCACGGGGGAACGCCGCTGCCGCGCGTTCCCATTGCGTCCCAATTCTGTTCCAGAGGGCGCCATTTCTGGGGACTGTTTCAAAGCGTCCCCATAAATGGCGCCCTCTGGAAACCGAATGGGACGCAATGGGGGAAGCGTGGCGGAGGCCCCCTGTGCGATAAAGTTGCATTTTGGGCCCCATCTGGTGCCCATCGCGCTCCATGCGTGCCCACGCTCGTCCCCTTTAGAACGCACTGGGGAACGGTTTATGCCCCATGCGATAAACTTATCTGTTTAATGATCTGCTCTAGAATCTTTCCTTGTATTGATGTCAGACTAACTGGATGATAATTGTTGGAATCCTCCTTTTTCCACTTTTTGAAGATGGGGACAATGTTTGCCCTCCTACAGTCTTCTGAGACATCTCCTGTTCTCCAGGAGTTCTGAAAGATTATTGCCAATGGCTCAGACTTTACATTTGCCAGTTGTTTCAATACTCTTGGATGTAGTTCATCAGGTCCTGGAAACGTATATTCATTTAGATTAACAAGGTATTCCTGTACTATCTGTTTACTTATTCTGTGCTGAATTTCCCCTATTCTGTCCTCTGCTCCATTAAATATAGTTAAAAAATAATAGCATACAAAAGCTAAAAAGGCAATCAAAGTTTGATCCATCAATAAAATAAAACAAAACAAAACCAGTTAAAGCAAATTAAAATAAGCCCAGTACATTATAGAAGAATTCTCAATGACTTGGTAGAACCTGCTTGCAGAAAGATAGTAAGAAAGGTGCCAGTTTAGACTCTCTGTGAAGAGAGTTCCAGATCATGGGAGCAGCCATTGATAAGACCTTTCCCTGTTCAACCAAATGTACCTGGAAGAGTGGTGGGACAGAGAGTAGGGCCTCTCAGAAGATCTCAAAATACACACAGGTTTGTATAGGAGATTATGGTCCTTCAAATAAACTATATCTGACCTGTACACTCTATTTTCTTCTTCATGTGTGCACAGTAAGGGGTTCTGGAGGCAGATGCTTTTTGCCTTACTTTTTATAGACATGGACACACACAGAGCTGCAATAAAGCTGGCTAGAAAAGAATCCCATTCTTTCCCAGCTTTACTTGCTTGTTTACTGCAGATATGCTGCTGGAATCCAGCACTGAATGTTGGTGTTTCTCCAGCCTTTCTTTACTACACTATGCCAACACTGCTAAAAAAACCTTCAGCTAAACAGAGGATAAGGAAGAAAAGCGAGTCTGGAAGGGTGGAAAAAGACTTTGTAAAAAGTAGTTTCTTTGTCTGAGGCTTTGTTAATTGATTTTTAACCTGTATTAAGTTTTATTCCCATTATAGCAAGATTTTATTGCTGAAAAATGATGAGTTACTGATACCATCCCAAATGTTGCTGGGAATGTTGCTTGTTTAAATCTGATGTTTGTGGCATAACTTTTGCATAACCACTTTTGAAATCTGGTCTTTTTTAATGCAAACAGTTTATTAGCATCAGAAACATGGGTATGCACTGTACTTCTTTTATTCTGTGGGTCCTCAATGTTATGCACATGCATGGCACGAGGGGAAAATCTTGCGGCCAATTTGAGCTTGAACCCAGCAAATGCTGTATGATGGCATTTGTTCTTATCCCATTCACAACACGTGAACACTGGGCTAACAGCTAATGCAGTGCGATAACACCGGTTCTCATCCCACTAACGTCACAACATTATGACTCAATGCGGTAACATCCGTTCCCATCTTGTTTAACAGTGCATTTTTAGGACACGATCAGAACTGGAATTATGCAAGTGTGATAATCTCCATTGTTGTGGGCATCATAGTGTGATTTTGGCTCTTATTAGGTGCTTTTCAGAGACATCTGTTAATGTTTCCAACAATAGCAGTAATCCAATCAACCACTGAATGAACAATACATGTTTATATATCAGAATCAGTTCTGTGTTAGATAATGAAGATAAAATCAGCTACACTCATGAGCTGTCTGACTTCCCATGAGTACTAAGCAGTAGTGAGGTAAGCTAGTAAGTTCATCAACATTTAGCACTGTGCTATGATCACAGACTTTCTTCTGTTGCAGTTTGAATTAGAGTTAAAGCAGGAATCCTAGTCACTACGCCAGTAGTTCCCAAACTTTTGTTGTCCAAGTCTTTTGGACTTCAACTCTCAGAAGCCCTAGCCTGCTTGGCCAACTGTTAGAAATTCTGGGAGCTGTAGTCCCAGCCATCTGGAGGGCCAAAGTTTGGGAATCACTGCACTGGACCATGCTGGGGAAGGATTGCCTCCATGCCACGAACCACTAAAGAATTTGTACTTGGAATAAAAATTCTTCATGTCTTCTTCAGGCTGCTAACACGGCTCCAATCAGAGGGAGAAGTTCTTTTGAGTGGGTGAAGAAATGTAAATGCAGAGCCAAAAATGTACAGAAATACTGTAATACTAAATACATGAAAGATACAAAGACCTTGCTCAGTTCCCTGCTCACTTTGTTGAGGTTCTATGTGCCTTGTGAAAAGAGAATGGGGATAGTGATTTAGGTTTTATAGTAGATGAGAATGATGTGGAACACCCACTGTGCAATGCAGAGGTCAGCGATAAATGTTGGCGCCATTGTCTAGAAGGGGGAGGGTTGGGCTTCGGAGTCTAGAGAGCCACAGACTTTTAGAGGTGCTCAACTGTGGGAACAGTTTTGCCAATGAGCTTAAGCCATTACAGTTGGAAGACTGCCAGCCTATAAAATTCTGTCCCATAAAAGGTTGAGCATCTCCTGATATAATTCAGAAAGAATTTTCCCCATTAGCTGCTGAAGATATTTTACATGTCAGTAGTTCATAATGGGCTAAAGTAATTAGAAATGCTCCTTGCTGTGTTTTGTCATCCTTTCCTTACAGATGACATGGCTGTTGGGGATGTATAATCTGAAAGGGCAAATCTGTGCACCAAAGATTCAGGATTTTTCTCCACCAATAAATCTGCTAGTGAGTTTAAATTATTTAAACATTACATTTGGGATTATCAAAGCATGTTCAGGCAGCTAATGGAATTTAATTCCATTACATTTAACTTGCGATCAGCAATAATGAATTTATGTTGTCTTTAAAACGCTGTTAGTGGAGGGACCTAATAATATATCTAAATTAATGCTTCTGTTTGAAACATGAAATAAAAATACCAAGATGTCATTAAGAGTATATATATATGGATTAAGCTTTCTGTATATTAAAAAAATGCACAGCCTAGAAAACAGTAATATAGAACTATGTACAATTATAGCCACATTCCCACTGCCTTTTAAACCGGATTGTGAATCGATTTGAACCGGCTCAAATGACCCTGGTTCCCACTTAATCAGAATGACTGAAGCGATTCCGAAAGAGGGGCCATGCGCTAGACCCATTTAACCCATGTCTTTTTGATGCTGATTTTTTCAGCTTCTTTTTCGATAAATCGAATCTGCGCAAGTGTGAACCACATGCGGATCGGAATCAATTCAAATTTCTCCTTCGGACGGCTGGAACTGAATAATTTTGAATCGATTCATTTGTGAATGGGAACCACAAGTGGATTATTTTGTAGGGGAAAAATGCAATCAGGGCAAATGTAGTGGGAACCACGCTCCACTGTTGAATCAATCCATTGATTTGGATCGCTTACCGATTTATCTGTAAATGGGAATGAGTCCTAGAGCCCTGTTGGCACAGTGGTTAAATGCCTGTACTGCAGCCACTCACTCACAAACCATAAGGTTGCAAGTTCAATACCAGCCATGGGACTCAAGCTTGACTCAGGCTTGTATCCTTACTGGGTCGCTAAAATGAGTACCCAGATTGTTGGGGGCAATTAGCTTACACTTTGTAAACCGCTTAGGGCAATGATGGCGAACCTATGGCACGCGTGCCAGAAGTGGCACTCAGAGCCCTCTCTGTGGGCACATGTGCTGTCACCCCAGCACAGAGTTTGCCAGAGTTTGTTACTAGAAAGCCAGAGGGACGTGGCACTTCGGATTAAATAAGTGGGTTTTGGGTTGCACTTTGGGCACTCGGCCTCTAAAAGGTTCACCATCACTGGCTTAGGGAGTGCTTAAGTAAACTGATAAGCAGTATAGAAATGTACTTGCTATTGCTACAATAAACAACCCTAATTTCCTGTGCTTCCTATAACCTTCTCTGTTCCTCTCCACAAACACCTAGTGTTTGTTTTAATTTTCTCTCATGTTGTTGCTGTGTGTCTTCTAGTTCTTTTTGACTTGTAGTGACACAATTGTATGTATTATGTTCTGTATCCCCTGACCTATGAACAGTCACATGTGCAATGGTCTGTGGTCTCATGTCCCTGCTGCCAAAGGAAGGAGAGAATAAATTGCATTCTCTTTTCTTTCAGACCATTGACAATCTATAAAGGGTAAATTTGGGGATGTGCATCATATAGATGGGTGAATTACTTTTTGCTTTGTGTATAAGGATGGCATTGTCATTCTGTTACTCAAATCTCTTTAGATGCATTTAACAAATATTGCACTCACTATGGCATTGCATCCAGAAGTGACCTTCTGCTGTAGGTTCATTTTAGAGAGCTGTACATAGGTACAGGGCAATAGGTGAAAAGGGGCTCTCTCCTAGTTCTGCTGGCAGAAGCCTCTGATGGCTCAAAGAGCTTTTCTCCTCCTCTGAAAGGACACCATTGGGTGCCATGGATAGAGATCAGTGTAGTCTGCTGACATTTGAGCAATTTCCTAAATTTCTTGAAAATTTCATAAAATCTTCAGTATTGATTGATAAACACACGTTTTTCGTAGAAATATGATTACTGAGAAAAGATCAGCTACAAATCATTGCAAAAAGCCATTTATGAAACAAGGCTATGAAAATAGGACAGTGGTAGGATCACTGATTTAAAACCATGTTGAATGCCTTTAAGTCTGCAACTTATTGTATCTCCATGACAATTATCCTGGCAGGGAGAAGACAACTGAGTTGTTTTTGCACACCATTGTGGCACATCCCATTGTACTAAGAAATGTGTGAACTTGGGTACTTGTTGTTGTTGTTGTTTGTGTGTTTAAAGAGAAAAGCAGAAATACTTGATATCGTTAATTGTCTCATAATTATGGGAGATCCAAAAGAAGTAATAAAACATCTTTAAACAGGCAGCTTCTTGGATATTATACATGAATAATGTAGCTATAATGAACACATTTTTTTATTTTACAATAGGATAGTCTGGTTTTTGTTTTGTGAACATTGCATCATAGTCTGCATCAAACCAGAACAGCAAACCATAGTATGTGAAACAAGATGTGAAAGAGACAGTGCCTCACATCCAGATAGCAATGACAAAATTGCCCAATAGGATTATTGCATTTTACCATACAGAGGGAAGTGATCCTGTCATCTATTCTTGCTCTTCCTCCAAACTGTTTTGTAAGAGCAAGGCAGACCCAACCCTGTGGCTTTTAGGCAGCACTTTACTTCCTCCCAGTAACTTCTGTTAGATTCTCTTCAAAGGTTTGTTCAGTGACAATAAAAACATTATGCAAGAACATTATAAAAAGGGGATCTCTCCAAAGCACCACAAGCAACTTCTGTGGTGGAGAACTAAAGCAGAAAAACAGTGGGTTACTGAAACTCACTTAGTGAATTCATAACAGAAGGGAAATTTCATGTTGGGACTTTATTGTTCAAAGTTTCCTAATAAGCCAGTTGCACAAATGCTAAAATAACTGGCCTGTGAACTGGGAGGTCTGCAGTTCAAGTGCCACAAATTCACTGAAAGCAAACCTTTATTTATCCTGTTTGTGCACCTTTCTTTGCCCAATCTGCAGTATTGGGACTGTGGTGATGGCCTGATATACAGGAGTGTTGTTGCAAAGATTGCTGAGATGCTGACATGAGAGGATTTTATAGCTGCTCCTACCTATTAATAGGGAGCAATTGCACATTGTGAATAGCTATCTACAAGTGGGACCTTGTGTCTCTGTTTAATGTTTCAGGTGCCTCCCTCCTCATGGGTGTGAGTGGTTCCATTTTAGCTAGGTAAGCATCAGCATTCATGCCCAAATATCAGAAATTGAGTCAGTAATGTGTCTTGTTCCTCTGCTTTATCCTATTAGGGAAGGAGGAGCGTGATGAGTAATATTTTATTAAACAATCTGCTTTTATTGAGAAACAGCGAAAAAGAATAAATAAACATAAAACATACCCCAAATAGCAAAGTTGTATGAGGTTTCATAAGAGGAAAGCAAGACATTAAATAATGAGAACATGGCGCTACATTATTTCTTCTCAGACCGTATAAAGAGAGTATGTTAGCTGTCAAGAAATGGGTAACTCTAGATTCTTATCTACAAAAACACAACCTGACATTTTAAAAGCACACTTCAGGTACTCAAAGCATTTCACAAAATCCTAGCAATCTTGGCAATAAACCCTGTTTATTGCAGCATTATTATCCTTCAGTATTATAAGGGAGTAGAAGAAGAAAGCACAGCCTTTGGGTCATTTGCCAAGTATGTCTCATTGTATATGTTTACATGTGTGTGCATTTTGGTAAAAATCTGCAGTATTTAGCTTACTGTGAAAGATAAGGTCATGTGTACAACACTTTGGGTCTGTATCTGTTAATGTACATTTAAATTTGTAAGAGGGACCACTGGCATATCCAGGACTGCATAAGGAAGCTCTGATTAAGCATAAAAATGGTAAACCTGTCAGCACATAGCAAGTGTGGGGAGATTGCCCTCTCACCTGTGTTCTTGTGTGGTTCTACCCACTGGCCCTGTTGATAAGTATAGATGGGCTAGAAGATTAAAATGATTGGGTTGCCTAAGGCCATCTGCTCAATTTATGAGTATGGTGATGCGAGAAGACCAAATTTACAGCTCTCTTTCTTTAATCCACTGCAACAGCTTTTGAACTGCTTGAGAGATTGGCACATGGTGGACCCAGTGCTATCTGAGCATGAACATCTGCTACCTGGGATTTAGAAGTACTGAGAAAGTCTCCCCTGAAATAGCCTATTCAAGATGTTTGGACTAAAGATGAACATTCTTTGAATAAGAGAGGGATAGAAAGCAAGCAGATCCATCCTTGGTCTAAATATTTACCTCCTACCCCATTGGTGAGAATTTGGTATTATTTATCTTGCTATTAGTGAATATTTTGAGCTACTGTCTTCGTATTGCTAGTGGGAGAATAAAAACATTGGTGGCTCATAATAACACAACTTAAATAACTTTAAATTTAAGATAATCTCAGGCATTAAATCCAGACACTCTTTACATGATCTGCTGCCATCTTAGTAAAGCCTTCACTGGCCTAGGTGAATTTATTTTTTTGGGAGGGAGGGGGTTGGGACTCTTGTGATCCTCCAGGTATTGTTGAACTACAACTCCCATCATGTCTTTTTATTTGGACATGCTGGCTGGAACTACTGGGAGATGCAGTCCAGCAATGTGTGGACAATTCCCACCCCTGTCATAATTTTCACAGTTAAACAACCCCTTCTCTCCCACCAAAAAAAAGCTTCAAGTTGTGTCTCAAGTAGTTATATGAATGTATTTTTAAAATCAGCCATACTTATGTTGTCTTGAACATAAAGAATCATGGAACGCCAGCCAGTAGATTATGATAGCAGTATGTTAAGTTCATGTAGTCAATAATTATGTTTAGTTTGGTAAGGTTTTCTGTTAGCAAAGAAGCTAAGAAACCAAAGAAGTGGTAAAACACTTTGTACAAACCACAAAGGCAGTTGGCACTTATGAAATCCCATTTGAAGGAGTCTTCCCTGCATAAGAAAAGAGAACCTGTTTGATCAGGAATTTACTAGGTTGTCATTATACCTTGTAATAACAACACTGAATCTACCATGAATAACATGAGAGCACCACATTCCATTGCAGCTTTGTATATCCAGGTTGGGACTGGTTTTTCAAGCAGCCATTTCCCATGAGAGTTTTGCATTTCCTTGAATGCCAGTAGGATGGCATTGGTATCCATATGCAGGAAGATTAGGGTTTCTTTTTTATATTCTAGTGTGATTCTTCCTTGAGCATAGGAGCTATTCTTACATTACTGCTTCTTACATCACTGTAGTTGTTGGGGGCAGCAGTGCTGCTGACAGGGAAAATATGCCAGGGTCTTTCCCATGAGTTCTGGCTATTCTGATTACTGGAGTGGCATGCGATCTGAAACATTCTGCTCTTCTATCACTAAGAGCTGATCCTCACACTGCTGGTTTGTTGCATATTAGCCTTTAGTCTCAATAGTTATTAAAACACAATTTCTTTAGTGCCTTGTCTTGTAATGGAAAATGATCTTGTTCTGGCTGCTCCAACTTCCATTCCATAAACAAGAACACTGCAAATGTAGTAAACCTGTGCTAATATTTACTTCCACTGATCTTGTTCTTCCCAGCCTGCATGCAAATGTATGTGCTTTGCAAGGTGAGGTTATGGCAGTGACCTCAATACAAGAGGGCATATACTCAATAGGATGGTGTAGGGGAATCTTAAATGAATATGACATAGAGAATCTTTATTTGTATTCCAGTGCAAATTTCAAGAAAATAAACTGCCTTTAGATGCATGGAACTGATGTCTTCTTAATTTGTAAAGGTGGAGAGAGTGTGTGTTCACTTTAAGCAGTTCTGATGCTAGTTCTATCAGTGTTTGCATGGACAGAACTTTCTGAAGACGAGAACCCTCTCTGAATTTTCACAAGTCCCAGTGATGTCACATAGAGAGCCTCCACTGACAGAGGAAACTTTCCTCTTCAGATAGTCACCCTTCAGGTGATGCTGGCAAGATGGGGCAAGAGCAGGGCTAGCAACCTCCTTGCAATAGGCTGCTTACGATGATCTGACGAAAAATAAGCTCCAGTCCCTTGTTATCTTGATTGTATTCTGTTAGCACACAAAGAGGGAAGTACATTACAGTAGCCCAATCCTGTCCAGTTATGCCACTCTCTTCATTTGGAGAGCAATGAGTCTGAACAGAAGAGTTTCTCTTATGTGATTGGGAACCTAATAATAATAATAATAATAATAATAATAATAATAATAATAATAATATCATCATCCCAGGTTCCTCCATCAAGTAGAGAGCATCCATGCATAAGAGAAGCTCTCCTATCTAGGTTGATTTTTCTTTTTGTGGAGACAATGATGGAACTACCTTCAAAATGAGAGGGGCTAGCATGCTTCCCTCTAGCATGCGAAACATGATTAGATAATGAGCCAATAGGGCTAAATGCCCTGTTGGATCTGGAGACAGGGTGGTGTGAAAAAAGCTGTCAGGTGGTTACTGAATTTGGCAAATTAAATTTTGATAAATTTAAATGCACATTGACCCTCCCTTATCCAAAATGCTTGGAACCAGAAGTGTTTGGGATTCCAGATTTATTTATTTATTTATTGGATTGTGGAATATTTGCATATGTTGCTGTTGTTCTTGTGTGCCTTCAAGTCATTTCCAACTTATGGTGACCCTAAGGCAAACCTTCATGGGGTGAATCCTGTTGTGAGAGAAAGGCAGGATATAAATCCTTGAAATAAATAAATAAAAACGAAATAGCCATTGCTGTTCTCTGGAGTTTCACGGCTGAATGGGGATTTGAATCCTGTTCTCCAGTGTTATAGTCCAGTGCTCAAACCATAATAAGATATCTTGGAGATGGGACCCAACTCTAAACATAAAATTCATTTACGTGTCATATACACCTTATACACATAGCATGAAGGTAATTTTAGGTGCCAGTTCTGGCTGGGCCCTTGTGATTTGTTGGGACAAATCAGTTTCACCCTTGAAATAGGAAGACATAGTATGTCCAACTGCATCTAGTTTATGTTGATAGATTATATCAGAACAAATAAAATAGAACCAGAGATACTTAAGTCTCTTGCAGCAACTTCTGCAGCTCACTATTATATGCTTCATTTTTGGGCCACATAGTTAATAGGCTGGTTACCCTGCCAGCCTCAGGGTGAAAAATACATCCTGTTTTCTTGAATTTCTGGTCTCCAATGGAAATGCATGGAGGGTTTAACAAGCAGCCCACTGAGCTGTGTATTCTTCGAACCAAAGAAGCAAATTCAGTAATGGAGTTTTACATCTGATGAGATTGGCTGTTTCATTTCAGAATGAAAGGCTATTCATGGTAATTAGGCTACACTAAAAATAAGACAGGCAGCTTTTTAGGCTTTAAAAAAAAATTAAATGTGGCATTGTATTCAGTAGAATGTTATTAGGTCACTGGAACATTGGAGTACTTTTGCTCCTCTCCTGTGAGCAAAATTGAATTCAAGTCTGCTGCTGCTCCGTTGTCATATTGGTTTTTCTGTGAAAAAAAGTTTGTTTTCTACTATTGAAAACGACATAAAAAGAGTGTAATATTCCAGATAAAATATGTCACGTCAGGCTGCTACAAGGGTATTTTTTAGCAGCATAGTCTATTTTTCCTGATGTGCATAAAGATAAATTATTTAGACCATCAACAAATAAACTTAAAATTGATTTTTCTGGAACTTCAAAAGCTCTGATGAAGGGCCATGTGGAGAGAATTTGGTTTTAACAAACAAAATAAAGGGCGACTGAAGTGAACACAATGATAAACAGCCGTGAGCCATAATGGGGAGCTGTTGCGTATAGAAAAAGAAGATATATATACAGTACAGGAATTTGTGGGTGCTCTCTCTCTCTCTCTCTCTCTCTCTCACACACACACACACACACCTCTCTCCTCCCACATCTCTCCAATCTGCTACATATTTGCTCTGATTTTCCATTGACTTGCACATTCCTCTCAGCCTACCTCAGAAAGCTTGCCTTTAACACTGGCATATTGGTGGGAAGGAAGCTGATTTAGCAGTAGTTCTTTTCCATTGAACTCTGGGAACTGTAATTTAGGAGGGTTTGGAAATAGATCAGCAAGAGAATTCTCAATACGCTCACTATAATGCAATCCCTGTTGTTTGTAGGAGTCCTTGCTAGGTCAACTGCTCTAAAATTTTAGTGATATCTAATGTTGTTGTGGTGGTGTATGACTTACGGCAACTGTAAGGTAAACCTGTTTTGGGGGTTTCTTGGCAGGATTTGTTCAGAGGGTTTTCCCCCTTCCTCTGAGACTGAGAGAGTGACTTGCCGAAGGTCAACCAATGGGTTTCCATAGCCAAGCAAATATTTGAACGCTAGTCTCCTGAGTAAACATTCAGACCGCTGCACCATGCTGGCTCTGATATTTAATACACATTTTATCATAGGCATATCCAAATGAAAAGAGAAAGATAGGGAGAAATTATAGCTCTAGCTTCGGCATTTAATATCCTCATAAATGGGAAAGCACTACATATAAAAAGACTGTAACACTGATTTGTTTCTATCATACAAGAGTCGTTTTTCAAATATAGATAATTAAGTACAAATATATCCTAAATATACAACTTGCTATGGTTTTCTTTCCTGCAGTGATGAGCCTAACTTACAATTCAAAATATGCTATGGGGAATGGGCCAGGGCAGGAGCAGAGGGAGAAGAAGAAGGGAGAGGAAATGAGGTGAATTGTGATGTTACAGTTTTGGTCTAGCACAGCCCATTTCTTCTACAATATTATCTGAACAAAACTCAGTAGAGTGTACTTCCACAGTGAGTCTGTTGCTCAAGATCAGCTGAAAGTTCTTCTTCAGCATGGTACATTTTTGGCACAGAACTGAAAACTAGAAAATCCCAGAGTCTCTCCCCTATGGGTTTTTAGGAGATGCAAGATGTTTCTGGGTAGGTAGGATCAGGAGGCTTCAGAAGTCCTTGATTATTTTTCTCTTTAGTGAAAAGTGAATCGCTGATTCAGCAAGTTTTAGATCTTCAAGAGCAAGTGCGTTTCAATTATGAAAAAGATATCACACACAAACACAAAAGAAAGAAATGACAGAATTATGTTCAGCAGCATGGCAAGCCTAGTTTGGCAGCTGAACACACAAACATGCATCCTGGTAAGTTACACAGGTTAACTACTGTAGTTGGGGCATTTGTCCTTGTAACCTGTTTCATTGTGTTGCCACTGTCTCCACCCTCTAGTTGGGAAAGGTTTTGCAAAACAGCCTGCAGCCAAGGCAGAGCTCAGAAAAGTTGCTTTGGGTTACAATTCCTAGAATCCCCAGGCATAGCCAGCATAGCCACTGGGCATATTGGCTGGAGAATTCTGGAGTTGTAATCCAAAAAGTAACTTTTCCAGTGGTTGCATGAAATTAGGAGAGTCTGTTGCATGTACTGAGAGCTACTGGGGGTGGAGTGGGGGTGAGGTTGTCATTTGTCCAGCCTTCCCCAAAAAAGTATGAAGCAATCCTATCTCTTTCAGTCTCATTTGTGGGAGGCTTAACTTTCTCTAGAGACAGAAAGATGGAAACAAAGAAATAGTAGTGAGCACATTACAAGAGGAAGGGATAGCCTGGTTACCCCACCACTGGATATGCAAGTATACACAAAACGAGCCATGCACTGGAGTGAGATATGCTGAAATTTGATCAAATCTATGTGAAATGGTACTCCTATTATTTTTCTTTCTTGCTAAAATATGATTCCCCCCCCTTCCTTACTGAGGCATATTTTTCTATTTCTGTTTCTAAACTCTTTACCACTGGGTGACACTGTTTCTTTATATAAAGCAAACCATAAAAATGGATACACCATTAGCATTAGCATCACTTGAATTTGTCTGAAGATCATATCATGCCAAATTATACTGGTCAAAGACCGAATAAATTTTATTATTATTATGTCATGCCAAAAGCTGATATTTCTGCTCATCCTTGATCACCTTTAAGACTAAACAGAATAGTCCCATAGATAAATTTTCTACATTGTTCTTTTCAGTGTGAAGTAATTGGCAGCTAGAAGAGAACGTATACTGAATTCTCTGAAGACTGCATATATACAGTATAAATATTGTTGGAGCTGCATTCATGCAAATGATTTGTCATTCTTTTCCAAGGATCAAATATTTGGGTTATATAATTCCTATATGCTGACCTAGTGTGTGCTCTCCCATTCTCCTGCTTTATACTTTCATGTCCCATCTAAACCGTAGATAATTATTTGGGTAACAATGTATATTATAAATCAAGTTGCATGTTAGATGTCACTGTTGTGATACTGTTCTCTGGGCTAAGGTGGGTTCAGGTTTTTATAGGACCAGTTTCAGCATTACCACTTCTTTCTCCCTTCTTCCCCTAACAACACTGGAATTCAACTCATTCTGGCTTGCTTTCTCCCTCCCTTTTTCATGCAACTTCATCCAGGCCAAAAGAAAAAAAAGGAGAGGAAAGCAGCTGAGATGCCTTAGGCATCACCTTCATTTGCAAACATGAGATGTGAATCTTTTCACTGCTACAAGATGAACGTTATCTCCATATGCCTGCTAGTATTTACTAAGAAGGCTGCTTTTAGGCACTGCTGCAGGACCATGAGAGCTACTGTGGTGTAATGGTTTGAGTGTTGGACTATGCTTCTGGAGAACAGGGTTCAGTTCCCCTCTTGGCCACAGAAACCCACTGGGTGACCTTGGGTGAGGCACACAGTCTCAGCCACAGAATAAGTTGGCAATGACTTAAAGGCACACAACAACTAGACACTGCTAAAACAACATGCCTCTTTAAAGAAATAGGGTTTTTAAAACAAAGTATCCTGTAAGCGTCCAGAGCCATCACCACATCTTCTCAGTGAGCTGGTAGATTATTAAAGGTTGCAGGAGATGAATAGGTAATGGAAGAGGCAAGTACAATGATTTTTGATGAGCTCTTATACTGGGGGTGGGTAAACTGTGGCTTCTGGACCTCCACACCCTTCTGCAGCCCCACAAATGCCTCAACTCCCTTAATTTAAAAAAAACAATAAGGAAAAAAATCAGCTGATTTTTCAATTAAAAATTATGCATGCTGCATAATTATGATGATTTGATTTGTATCAGTCTTCAAGTTGTTTCCGATTTTTGGTGACCCTGTCACGGGGTTTTCTTAGCAAGATTTGTTCAGAGGGGGATTTGAACCCCAGTCTCCCAGAGGCCTAGTCCAACACTTAAACCATTATACCACATTGCCCCCTGCTGCACCCCAACACCTGACCACCCACAAGAGCCACTTTTTGAACAAATCTAGAAGCAATGTCATATCACTTCCAAGTAAGCTGAAATGTGACTATGGAGACCAGGGGTGTGTGCGTGTGACCATTCCCTCTGTCTCCTGCCTGCTGCAGATGCACATCTCTGTTTTATACCTTTCAGGTCCCAAGTCACTGCCTAGCTCCCATACATATTTTAGTATTATCACTGATGCTGTTATTTAGACACCATTTGATGTTACTGTAATGAGGAATCCATATGAAATAGTCCTTCTGGGAACACTGTGTGTGTGTTTCCCTAGAGTAATTTTGAGCCCACAAAAATGGATTGCCCTATTATATTAGGGTTAAATAAAAATGGTACAAAATGGCCCCACTCCTCCCTAAACTTGGGTCTTTCCTGGGAGCCATGGTGACTTCTCCTTAGTGGGAGATGGGTATTGAAAGAAACTGTAGGGATTACCTACATTGTTTTGGAAGGCTGTTAAAGATGCACTGCCCAGTAAATGTTTTTAGGAAGTATTAAGGAAGTGGCCTTGTTACCTGTCCTGTTTATTTCTTTCTCAAGTAGACTCTGCTGGACTAGGTCCATGGGCGAACTTGCTTTGTCACTGAAATGCCTATGCTTTGCAGTGAGGGTGAGCATGGCAACTGCAGAGTGCTGAGCAATTTTTCACATGTTTCCACTTGACTGAAGGTACTGGAGTGTGTGACAGAACAGAGCCATCTTATCATTACTAGAGTGACACAGAATAGAATGCTAGAGTTGCATAGAACAGATAACATGGCGCCGTAGCATGTCTTATTGTGAAGACATCAGCGTGGAAACTTATCCTATGAAATGTCTGCTTAAAGCAAGGATTGTTTTGTGCAACATTTATTTTGTAAATTTTAAATAAAAATTCTTTATTCTTTTCCCACCATCATGTGTGGGCACTGGGTTCCATGCTCTACACTTCTATAATTAATGACTCCATTAACTATTGGAGTTATTGCCACATTTCCTGGACCTAACAGTGTGCCCTGCTGACCGTTCTTGCCACCCATCTAATCAAGAAAACATTCCGTGATAATCTTCTGATTTCATGTTTCAGGCATGGCTGGACTAATTGCACGTCCCTTGCCAAGCTCATAAATTCACCTTAGCTTCCCCAGTTAATTCTATAAGGAATGGGGTGGATTTGTGAGAAAAGCTGACTGCTATATAAAAAAGCAGATAAACAATAATTAACAGTAAGCATTTGCACTGACATTTGGTCTTTAAAACAAGTAGCTCTTTCTTATAGGTTGCTTCAGCTAGTGCCTTTACAGTCTTAGAGAAAGGCTGGCAGGCTTTGAACTATGGGATTGGCATTGCTGACTGTCTCCTACTTAGATTTCTTTGTGCATTTCATGCATAGTACTTCTTCTTGTCATCCCACCCTACAGTTGAGGATGGTATTATAATAATGCTGTTCATAAAGTTCAATAAATATTTCCAGTCATTTTAGGAAAGGAAGGTGCCATCTTCAGGCATTACTAGATATAGGTATCTTGACATGTACAGAAGTGACTTTCTACACTGGTGATATAATATGCAAAGTAGCACTTATTCCACTATGTGAAAGAGATATCCCTTCCAACCTTGTTTTCTTCCTTGCTTAGGAAGCCACTACTTCGGCCACTTTATTGGAAGCATAGAAAGAGAATGCATGAATTGTTTGTGAATTCCTTTTTGTTTTGTGCACTTTCTTTTTGGTTCTTTGCCTGTCCTCTATCTGAGGGGAGGTGAAGTAAAAGTTCTTTTCTCTACCATTTATATGGAGAAACATTGTTTTCACCCTTGTTTAATCAGAAGCCTTGTAAATCTTTGAATCACAAAACTGGAAAGGATCTTGAAGCTCCTTTATTTATTCAAGTGTTTCTGTTCTGCTTTCCAGCCTTAACAAGTACCCCAAGGCAGTTTGCCATTTTATTTTTTAAAAAATCTTAAAATAAAAAGTAAAATAAGGCCCAAGTACTGATCTCAGGTTTTTTTTAAAAAAAATTAAAAACTCAATGTAATAAAAATGTTTTTCTGCCTAACATGCTTTCGGAAGGAATTCAGGGAGTCGCTGGAGTCATATAGAGCAGAAGGATATACAGAGGGAGGAGACAATTACAATATCATGGAAAAGACAAGCATAACAGGGTGCCTGTTGCCTCCAAAGTGTTTTCCAGCTCAAATAGCATAAATAGTCTTGGTAACAGATCCCCTGGGTTGAAAATGCTGCTGTTGAATGCCAAGTCACTGGATGGAAAAACAAGTGTTATTCAGGATTTGTTTCTGAATGAGCATGGTGACCTGGCCTATATTAGAGACCCTTTCATCTCTACACACCAGGTTTTTCTGTGCAATAGAAGGTGAGTCCTGGGGATGGTCTCTGTGATCTTGCTGGTCTCCAGGTCAATATGGATAGTGTCATTCACCTTGATGAGGGGATCCAAATGTTTCAGTAGTCTATCGTTCCACCCCCCTGACCAGGTGCCCTCTCCCCCAGGTGGGTAGCCAGGACAGAATGGGGATTCTGTTGATGTACCACCCACCCCGCTGCCCAACAGTCTCCCTTTATGAGCGAACCAGGGTGTTCTTGGGGTTGGGGTCTCCAGAGTTAGTAGTGATGGGGGACTTCAGTATCCATGCTGAGGCTGCCCTGTTTGGAATGGCTCAGAACTTCATAGCCTCCATGACGTCCATGGGTATGTCCCAAGTGGTATCAGGCCCAACTCATGCTGCTGGTCACACTGTGGACTTTGTTGTTGTACTGGATGGGGTAATGGCAAACTTGGTGCAGAGGAGCTTTCTGCAGTTCCATTGTCATGGATGAACCTGGTCAGGCTTAGATTCACTGGGACTTGGAACCTCTGCAGGGCAGGGACGTAGCCAAGGGGGAGGGTTCTTGGGGTCCAGACCCCCCCCCTTCCATTAGGAAAAACGAATGGTGTGTGCTGCTGCACCGCCGCACCCAAGCCCCATTATAATGGTGGCACTTAGTATGGACCTCCCCCCCTTCCTAAAATCCTAGCTACGTCCCTGTGCAGGGGTGGGAGAATTATTAGCATGGTCCACTCTATGAGGCTGATGGAACTGGATGAATTCCTGACGGCATATGGGGAATTTCCTGTCACCTCAGGTGATTCTGTTGAAGCTCTGGCTGGCCTTTAGAATAGGGAAGTGGCCAGAACAGTGGACACAATCACTCCAGAGTGTCCCCTCTTACAGCCTTCTGGTTTTCCAGGGAATTGGCAATGATGAAATGAGTGAGATGGAGACTTGGGTGATATTGGCAGAAGACTCTTAAGACAGCCTGCCTGGACACAGGCTACGCCTACTCCTTGGCAGTGGTTTTTTTGTATTGTTTTGCTTTTTTGCTGCCATCATTGCATCTACAGGGAGTAATCAAGCTGTTCCACACAGTCAAAGGTCTATTACACACAGAGCAGAGAGAGATATGGAGGAAGGAGACAATTACAAATCGAGCACAAATCGAGACAATTACAATATCATGGAAGCATAACAGGGTGCTCATTGCCCCCAAACTCTCTCCTATCTCAAAGTGATTAGCCAAGGTGACAGCACCCTGGGTTAAAAATGATACTGTTGGAAATAGCAGAATGCAAGTAGAAAATGCAGACCAGTGCTGCAAATGACAGCCTACTGCAAAGAATTTGTATGGTGCTTTGCTGATAAAGTCACTCAGATCCTCTCCAACTTGGATGCTGTAGATAATACAGTGCCAGTGGATGTAACCTTAATGCCTGTTTGTCCAGTGTTAATGGATCCTTTTCAGCTTGTGCAACCTGATAATGTAGATAGGATCCTCAGAGAGGTGAGAGCTACCACCTGTGTGTTAGACCCTTGTCATTCCTGGCTTATCAAACAGGCCAGAGGGAATGGTTGAGTGGATGAAGGGGGTAGTCAATGCCTCTATACAATGAGGGGACATTCCAACTTGCCCAAGAAAAAAAAAGCCATTCTGAATCCCTTTATAATGGATAATTATCAGTCAGTGTCCAGCCTATCATTTTGGTTAGACTTTATGGTGGCTTCTCAACTCCAGGGGTTTCTGGATGAAACAGATTCTAGATCCATTTCATTCTGGTTTCAGACCTGGTTATGGGACAGAGACAGCTTTGGTTGCCTTGGTGGATGTCTTTCACAAGGAAGTGGATGGAAGAGCATCCTTCTGTTTTTCTGCTGGACCTCTCAGTGGCTTTTGATACCATCAAGTCATGGTATCCTTTTAGGCTGTCCCACTAGGATAGGATATATAGGTCTTTAAACCAAAGTTTTTAAGAAATTACATTCTTTTATTGTTTGGTTTGGTTTAATGTTGTAATAGTTTAATTCTGTTTTAATGCTCACTTTTTGCATGTTTTGAATTGTATTATCCTTTTAAATTGTGAGCTGCTTTGAATCACAATTTTTTGGGGGAAAGTGAGATATAAATAAATATTATTACCACTACTTAAGAGCCAAAGTGGTGTAGTGGTGTGAGTGTTGGACTGGAAGACCAGGGTTCGAATGTGACTAGGCCAGGGAAACCCACTGGGTAACCTTGGGTAAGTCGCACTCTCTAAGCTCCAGAGGATGGCAATGACAAACTCCCTTTGAAGAACTTGCCAAGAAAACTCCATGAAAGGTTCACCTTAGAGTCGCCAAAGTTGGAAACGACTTGAAGGCACACAACAACAAACTACTACTACTACTATTAGGTAACTTGGGTACTTCTATAGAAAAGCCCCTTATTCCACATTCCTGTGAACTGAACCTCTCTGTTGGGGAAAACATACAATGTGGCCTCAGAGGATGATCATAATAAACAGGCAAGGGAGGTAGTGGATGTTCACATATCCCAGCTGTAAACTGTTCAGATCTTTCTAGGTAAACACTAGCACCTTAAATTAAATCAGGAAGCAAACTGAGAGGGCAGTAAACAGAAAGCTGATGTGATATG
This sequence comes from Sceloporus undulatus, assembly GCF_019175285.1. NCBI lineage: Eukaryota > Metazoa > Chordata > Lepidosauria > Squamata > Phrynosomatidae > Sceloporus > Sceloporus undulatus. The sequence continues at coordinate 110,247,970 of NC_056526.1, forward strand.
ACCTGTAAAGTATAAATATGGAGCATTTTGGTTGTCACATTTTTCACCAACTACACTTTCCAAATACTCTCCAAAGGCAGCCATATGAAGCGTGCTTCAGCTTGAAATCCTTACTGTGATCCTGTAAAATGGGCAGGGCCCTCTGAAAAGGATGTTGTGCTAAGCATTAGTTTAAATGAGAGATTTCCTGATACACCTGCAAAGTAAAGAAACCTAGTTGCAGGAACAAGTTCTGCAAGTACATTTGCTTGGAAAGAAATGTTTTTCTAGCTTAATAATTAAACTGGACTAATAGCTCACTGTTTACATTCATTAAACAGCCATAAATGAAATGGACACTGGGTACAAGCTATCTGCTAAAAGTTAACTGTTTTGATGAACTGATGTGAATTGCAACATTTTATAAAGAAAGGTCTGGAACTTTAAATCCTTTTGTTTACAAAGTGAGAGATGTTTGCATTTCTATAAACACATATATCTTTAGTTGAGCTATCTCTGAAAGACACATCTAGTACACAGTTGTTACCTGTTGAAATACCTCTTTCTATCTTACTAGTTTTATGCCTCAATTATTTTTTAAGGCTGGGAAGAAATTAGAGACAGAGAATATGAGCACTGAGATACAGGGGACCTACAAAGTATTTAACATTTCTAGGTTTCAGAGGTGTACTAAGACATTTGGAGAAAAATGTCTGAGTTGATTGGTATTGTTCAGTTTTGTAGATTCAGCCTCCCAGAGACTGGCATAGAGAGATCACTGAACACTCCTGTCCTTTGATGTCCTTTCGGGACTGTTGTAGCAAATCTAAAAATGAGGAGGTGTTCAAAAATATCTGAGCCATATGTGTGGTTCTCTCTCGTCTTGCTGTTTGGAGGAGCTGCTGTCGTTGACCACTGTGACTGTTAGAAGCAACTGAGGAGTAGTTTTTCCTTTTGATGCTTCATGCTTTGTTATTCTGCACAACACAACCTTTGTATGAAGAATCAGTTTTCAAAGTCTCTACTTATTCAGTTATTATATTTCCAATATGTACTGCCTTTCTTTCAAAGTACAGTACTCAGGGTGGGCATTTTATAACTGTGGCCTACAATTTTTATTTTTATTTGTTTATTTATTTCATTTGCATGCTGCCTTTCTCCCAAAAGTGAATGTAGGCCCTCTGCCCACTTTTATGGGCTTTACCAACTGCTGCCAGCATTTTTATTTATAATTAAAATGAAGGGTATTATGATCCTAAAAGCCTCCAGAAATTGTGATACTCGGAAGCAAAACACAGAACCTAACATGTATCTACACTGTAGAAATAATGTTGTTTGAAACCACTTTTAACTGCCCTGGGTCCATCCCACAGTGTCCTGTGATTTGTAGTTTTCTGAGGCACCAGAAGGCTAAAGACCTTGTAAAACTACAAATCCAAGGTTTCCATAGGGTGAAGCTATAGCACTTATAGTGGTGTCAAACTACATTATTTTTAGTGTAGATGCACCGCTAGTGGGATGTTTGAGGTAAGCTTTGCAGGGTTTATTGGGAAGAGAGAGTTTACTCAGGAGGCTTTCATGGTGCTTTTAACTGGTTGATTTTACAAATATTGAACAAGAGCATAAGGATTGTGGAAGGCAAAGTCTTTTTCTTTTCTTTTTTTTCCAAGAAAGCAGTTTGGTCAGATAACTCAAAGCTCAATGCTGGACAAACCAGTCCACCAACTCTTGGGGATGGTTGTGGGTGTGGATTGACCTTCCAAATGGCCCAGGGCAATCTGGTGCAGTGATAGCAGGCTAATTGGGAATCGTGGACGAGACTACTGAGAGATCTCCTTCTCAGGTCCAGATTATTTGAAGGACTGTATTGTCCCATATGCCTGTGTTTTGAGCTGTTTTGAGGAGGCCCTTCTCTCTCTGAGCAATCTAAAAGACACATTTGGTGGAAACACGGGAGAGGACTTTCCCACTGGTTGCTCCCAGGATCTGGAACTCACTTTCAAGAGAAGCTAGATTGGTACTCACTTCATTATCTTTATACAAACAGGTAAAAACGTTTTTATTGCAGCAGTTATTTGATAAATGACTTTTTGAAAAGGAAGAACAGGCCTTGTATAAGGTGCTTGCCTTTTATTTATTGTTGTCATTTTATTTTAAAGGTTTATGCTTTTAACTGGTTTTAATTTTTATGGTAGTTTAATTGCTTTCAAACTTTTATATCCTGTGCATTTTTAACTGTGTTGTTTTAGCTGTTGTAAGCTTCCTTGAGTCCTATACTGGGGGAAAGCAGGTTATAATACATGTAGCAACAGCAGCTGTAGTTTAAGTAGTAGTTATACCTGTTGCTGATGTACAGGTCTGAGACACAGCTACATTGAGCACATATTTCCTGCATTGAGTGACTTCGGAAAAAAATTATGCAAGTGGCAGCATATCTTTTGCTATTGCCATCTTGTATAAATTGCAGAAGGGCCCTTGTTCTCTGGGCTTGTAAATATTAAGGTGCCTCTGTCTCACACACAAACATATACACTCCATATATTTAACAATACATATAACCATATCCTTTAAACTGCCCTCTTCCCTTCCAGCTGCATTTCGCAGTGGTAGCCTGTAATAACTGGCAGCATCTCTTGGAAGAAAGTTCGGGATTTGAGGAGGGTCAAATGTACGGTAGGTGTCCAGGGAACCAAATTAGGTTATCACAGTGTCTGTAGCATTTACTGTGAGTAGTAAATGTCTCCATATGATCTGGAATACAAATCTGTATATTTAGGGACGTGGGAACTAGAACTGTAAAGAATTTATGCTGACTTTTAAAAATAATCCTCTATGCTTTGTTTCTGCTCTAATCAATTAATCCTTTTAATGCTTACACCCTAACAGTATTAGGAGATATTTGGCTAACATTTTCCTCTTGTTCCATAAAGTGAGAAAGAATGTTTTCTGCATTACAGATAACCTAAGTGAGGATTCTGAATTCAGAGAGCCTTCTCTTGTTCCGAGAAGTATCATGGCTGAACCAGATTACATAGATGAGGACAATCCTGAATTAATTAGACCCCAGAAACTAATTAATCCTGTAAAATCATCCCGAAATCATCAAGACCTTCACAGAGAACTCCGTATGAATCAGAAAAGGTAAGAAATAATGTTGTACTTCCTTCAGCTAATATGGCTCTAATTTCCAATTGTGTATGAACAAGAGGTTTGATCCTAGTGCCTGTTCTCATAGACCTACAAAGTAAGGCAGTACTGGAAAACCTGTGGCCCTCCAAATGTTGTTGGAAATTGTCTTCCAACAGTCCCTGCCAACATAGCCACTGGTCACAGATGCCATGAATTGTAGTCCCACAGCATTTGGAGGGACACAGATCCCTTTACCTCTGCCCTAAGAACATCATGCTTAGTTGAAAGAAGAAAGGGGTTCCTTGTTTCCTCTTCAGGATCACGCAGAGTGGTCTACATCAAGCAAGCAATTGGCTACCATTGAGAGACATTATTAGAATATCCTGGGCTATTAACAGTACTTTGACAATCATAAAGATCCAACATTCTTGATGAAATATTTCAGCAAAAATCATAAAGGTATCTGCTATCAGTATGTTTACATCTTTTCTGCATTTTCCAACATGTTATAAATATTTCTTGCAATGACAGTGTATATTACCATCCACTAGGAACAACATTTCCTTCATTGGGGAAAGGAGGCAGAAATCTCTCCTAGTCCTTCAGTGGATATTTTACTGAACAAATGACATGAGAGGATTTTGAAGGGGAAAAGAAAGTAGAGTAGATGGAGGCAAAAATACAACAACATATGGGATTACAGGTTTCAGAGAAAGAAGTCATGCCAGACAAATCTAATCTCATTTTTTTGATAAAATTACCAGCTTGTTAGATGAAGGGAATGCTGTGGATATAGTATATCTTGATTTCAGTAAGGCCTTTGACAAGGTTTCCCATGACATTCTTGCTAACAAGCTAGTGAAATGTGGGCTAGACAGCCTAACTGTTACATGGATTTGTAATTGGTTGACTGGCCAAACCCAAAGGGTGCTCCACAATGGCTCTTTTCATCCTGGAGAGAAGTGACCAGTGGGGTCCCACAGGGATCTGTCCTGGGCCCAGTGCTGTTCAACATCTTTATCAATGACTTGGGTGACAGAATTGGGGTATACTTATCAAATTTGCAGATGACACCAAATTAGGAGGAGTAGCTAATACTTCAGAGGACAGGATCAAAATTCAAAATGACCTGAATAGATTAGAAAGCTGAGCCAAAGCTAACAAAATTAATTTCAACACAGAGAAATGTAAGGTACTGCACTTAGGACAGAAAAATAAAATGCACAGATATAGGATGGGTGACACCTGACTAAACAAGACTACATGTGAAAGGGATCTGGGAGTCCAAGTAGACCACAAGTTGAACATGAATCAACAGTGCAATGTGGCAGCTAAAAAGGCCAGTGCGATTTTAGGGTGCATCAATAGAAGTATAGTGTCTAGATCAATGGAAGTAATAGTGCCACTCTATTCTGCTCTGGTCAGGCCCCATCTGGAATATTGTGTCCAGTTCTGGGCACCACAATTTAAAAAAAGATGTTGAGAAACTGGAGCGTGTCCAAAGGAGGGCAACTAAAATGGTGAAAGGTCTGGAAACCATGTCCTATGAGGAATGACTTAGGGAGCTGGGGATGTTTAGCCTGGAAAAGAAAAGGTTAAGACGTGATATGATAGCCCTGTTTAAATACTTGAAGGGATGTCATATTGAGAAGGGAGCTAGCTTGTTTTCTGCTGCTCCAGAGATTAGGGCCTGGAGCAATGGATGCAAGCTGCAGGAAAAGAGATTCTACCTCAACATTAGGAGAAACTTCCTGACAGTGAGGGCTGTTTGACAGTGGAACAAACTTCCTCGGAGTGTAGTGGAGTCTCCTTCCTTAGAAGTTTTTAAACAGAGGCTAGATGGCCATCTGTTGGGGATGCTTTGATTTGAATTTCCTGCATGGCAGGGGGTTGGACTGGATGGCCCTTGTGGTCTCTTCCAACTCTATGATTCTATGATTCTACCAATTTTGTTTGGTACTTAGTATTTCTCAAATGACAACAGAAATTGCATTTGTGTTCTGTGCTAGGGTATTCAGAGAAAATTGTCAGCGAAATGTGCCCTACTTTTAATTAATGGGATTAAACATCAGAGTCCAAGAACCCCCTTAGAAATTTTTATTAAAGAGCTAGAGAGATTATTTTACACGTTCAGATATTTTAAAGCAGGCTCAGGATTTGAACTATAACCATACAATAGTATAAATCCTTTTCAAGTAATCAGAAGTCTTTTCTGTTTCGCTTTTATGCCTTTACATATGTGCACACAGGTCACACAGTACATTTCTCCTCAGTAATTTTGTTTCCGTCATGAAATTTCATGGCAGAGTACCTAATTTTGGATTTTTCCTAGTTTTCACTGAAGAAGCATTTCACACACTTTTGGTTTTAAGCTTCCTTTGCTCATTAATTTGGGGAATCATAAGGCCTTCCAGATGTTGTTGGACTGCAGAGCCCAACATTCCTCCTTAATGCCTCTGCTGAGTTAATGGGCATAATGGGATTTGGAGTTTATTCTGGCACCAGAGTTCTGTGACATAGAAGGTTAAATGTCTATAAAACTACAGATTCCAGAATTCCCTAGCATTGAGCCAGGGCAGTTAAAGAGAACTTGAACTGGATTATTTCTGCAGTGTGTTTAGGACCTCATTTTACTTATTCACTTTCCCTGTATTACTAGACACAGTGGAGTGAATGTACTGTAATTTAATCATCTAAATGTTGTTGAGCTTTTGAGCAGGGATCATTTGTAATCTGTAAGTTAATTGTTTCTGCTGCAGTAAAACCCCAGCCAGCCAGCAAATGATGGTGTTAGGACTCCTCCCTGGTGAGGAGCTGTACCCTGTTCCTTTGACTATTGGGCTACTTATTCTTCATGGGAGGGCAAAGAATGAGTCAGTGTTTGAGGCCACGTCAGCTTGCCCTACCTATAACAACAGGTGACTACTGTTCACTATATATAACTTCTCTGTGTAGTCAGGTACTGAATGTGTAGTAAGCAAAAGCACTGTTTGACTCAGTGCCTCTTTGCCTCTACCTGTTAATAACAACCAAATCAGGCTTTTAAAGCTATTTGAAGGTGTGGGGGGCGGGTAGTATTCATCCTCAGTTTTCCAGAGACTTGTATCATATTTGTGCCTATTGGCTACAGTTATTTCTTTCCATATCCACTACTTTGAGCAGCACTGATCTAAATGATTTTCCTATCTCTGTCTCCTCCCTCTGCCCACCATTTTGAGGATTATTAGTGTCAGTAGTGCCCACTCATAAGCAAGATGGTAAACTTATAAATGTAGGCTCTCACCAGGGCAGTCTGTATAATGACATCTCCACAGAGAATCCAAAAGTGCAGGCAGTTGTTCTGAAACAATTTCTAGCAAATTTTTCATCTCCACCAGGAACTGGGTTTCTGTAAAGCTAATGGGCTTTGCCAGTTCAAGACCAAGCTACCCATAAATACAGCAGGATTATAACTGCACACCATTGCTTGTAAAATCAGTTTCCATCCACTTATGGTGAGGACTAGAGTTTCCTAGAAAGGTGCTCTTTCAGGTAAAACAAAAAGTATGTGTTTATTTTTCTGTGGTTTTTCCACTATCATGAAGTGCACCCCTAATCCCACCAGATGTGGAAGGCCCACTGTATGTGTTTGTTTTCAGAACTAGAAACAAATCCACTTTTACTTTTCCCATGAAACTTGCTATCTTTTGGAGAAAAAAGATTTAGTTTTTATGGTTAAATTGTGAGTTGTAATTTCTTGCTGCACATCATTTGAGATATGTTAATTTCCACTTTTTGCCCACCACAGCCTAAGATGTGAGAGAGCCCTGTACCTTGGAACTAATATAATAAACCCTACATTGTTTCAATTTAATTTCAAATTATTGAATTGTATTAAACATTAAATAGTTATGCAATATAATATGAGTGCCTGGGCTTGCCACTTATCCCAGTGGTTTTCTATCTTCAGGCCAGAACACTAGAAACAAGTAGGTTTAGTTCTTCGTTTCCGAGCAATCTCACAAAATACTACTTTCATGTTCTCTTTAATGTCTTCATGAGTAAGCAGAATAAACCTAATTTTTCTTTATGAAATAGAAGCTAAAATTTAGGGAAAGGCTTGAGATCCCTTTAGGGGATCTCTCTGCCTTTGATATAATTTGTTATACTGAAACTCATATGTGGGACAGTGTTGCAGTTGGAATAACCGCAACATATGTTGATTATATTACTGTGTAGAATGGTTTGATTTACAATACTTTAGATAATGATGGACAGAATGGCTTTTGAGTGGAGTTTATTGTTACCTTTCTTCTATAAGAATTGCTTGTATTGGATAATTGGAAGCTGCACTTTGGCACCATCTAGTGGCAAGTGCTAGTTTTTTGAGCACCAAAGTAACCATTCCTACATAACACAAATTGTTGAGATACTGCATTGGTAGATATATATGTGTCATGTAGTTTTGTCTCTGTAACTGTATCTGTGGGCATGTCCAAAAGGAGGCCTCTCAGGCAGTAGGAGTTCATGGAAGTTTTCCTCCCGCAGGTAGGGAAGTAGAAGGGGAGCCACTTCCTCAAGTCTTTGCCCTTGATGCATCCCCAAGGGCCCTTTTCTCACTCACCCAAAGCTGCCACCCCAGCACTGATCAGACCTGCTGGCTCGGAGTCACCCACTGTTGGCCCAAGTCTGTTGCACAGATCTGCAGTTGGTGAACAGATGGAGCAGGGCCTGCCTGAAAACATTTTTTTTCTCCTGGACTTCCTGTTGGTGGCCCTGCCAATTGATATCAAATATGGCATGCCTGTGTCACATTCTTTGCCCCCCCTTCCTATCTTGGGTATAAAATTAGGCCACACTGTTGAATGTTTTTTTGCCTTTGATACTTGAGGAACATAAAGTGATGATGTGCCATGACAAAAGTGAGTGTTGAGAAGAATGCATAGAATGTGACCCGAGCATTCCAGTTTTTCAGTTTAGCCTAAAAACTCAGGTACAAAAATCTTGTCATGGCTTGGATTCATTCTTATTTCCACCTTCCTAAGAGCATACTGTTATTTGATTCATAATGCCAAACTTCCCACTCATTGTTATGTTCTTTAAAGTTATACACATGTACTGTTGTGCACACCTCTGCATTTAAAGACAGAATATCACAGAAAGCAGCATTCAGAACTAGACTGCAGCATTCAGAACTAGACTGCAGCCTTCAGAACTAGACTATACTGAAAATGTTGTGGGTGCATCACTCAGGAAGGTAGAGTCCCACATCATGTGTGCGACCACAAAGAATGACCTAGTAGATTTCGCATGGATGAACCAAAGAAAACAAAGCAAGGCACTGCCTACTGCCCTGTGAAGCTGATGTAATTTTTCAGCAGCTAAATGGAGGAAAGTTCAGTGGGCTGCAGCCGTTACAGTGGACCCTTGTTATACGCTGGGGTTTGGTTCCAAGATCCCCCGTGTATAACAAAATCCGTGTATGCTCAAGTCTCATTAACTATAATGATATAGCAAAATGGTGTCCCTTATAAAAAATTGAAAATCAATGTAAATTTATACTTTTTTGGAACATTTTCAAACCGTGTATGCTTGAATCCGTGTATAAAAAATCCGTGTATAAGAAGGGCCCACTGTATTTGGTTCTCTGGGTTGCTTAATCTAAAAAATCTTTTGGTTTATAAATGTTGTGCCCAACTAAAAAAAAATCAGATTATTTTTAAACCAAATACTTATAAAATCTGGGCAGTGTTGTAGAGGGCCCATATGAACTGAATTAATTAAACCTGTAAGACTGGGGAGCCCAGTAGTTCAGTATTATAGTGGAAATAAGACATCTCACAGGTTTGTATGTCAACACAGAATTTTTTCCTTTTCCCAAGGGGTCTAGCTCCTCAAAACAAGCCAGAGCTGCAAAAGGTGATGGAAAGACGAAAAAGAGACCAAGTTATCAAGCAGAAAGAAGAAGAGGCACAGAAGAAGAAATCAGACTTGGAAATAGAGCTACTCAAACGACAACAGAAACTAGAACAGGTAAAAGAGAAATGAAAGTATTAGTAGGCAAGCTTCCAGAGTGAATGACTGTGAATTGGACAACACAGAACAGCTTAAAGCTATTTTGAAATCTAAAAATGAAGGTGATGAAAAGTGCATAGCATCTGATTGCTAGTTCCACATGTGTGTTTTGAAAACATTTGGTAATAGTAGGTTTAAAAATTATAGGGGCAAATCTATTGAAGATGATGTAGTCAATAACTAACTGGCAAAATGGTCAGGAAATGTGATCTCTTTCTCAAGGTGACTCTGAAAAATGGGAAGGGAATGACAAGGGAAGTAAAATAATTTCACACTCCTTTACTGTGTATACTGTTATCGAAGCTGAACCTCATATGCTATCTCAAAGACTCTATCTGGTTCTTTCCTCTTTTAGATCCTGAAAAACACATATCTTGTTTTCTTTGACTGTCTCTTATTTTTATTTATTTTTTAAAAAATCTGTCTTGTTTTCAGCTTGAACTGGAGAAACAGAAGATCCAGGAAGAGCAGGAGAATGCGCCTGAATTTGTCAAAGTGAAAGGCAACTTGAGGAGGACAGCCCAAGATTCGGCAGAAGCTCAAAACTCCTAGAGGAGGAAACTCTTTCAGACTTGAAGCAATTCCCTCGGTTGTTGCAGGGAGGGACTTCTGCAAAATATCTCACTCATTTGCCCTGAATTTGGGTGAAAATTGTGGTTCTTTACAAGGTCAATTACTGGAACCCTCTGTGGCCTAATGACTACGCAGCAGATGAAACTCCGCCAAGAATATCACTATGGAGATCAGTGGATAAACAAGCAACCTGTTGTCAGTCGAAAGACTTGTCCAAAGTACTTGACCAGGGAAAGAATTTGATTTGTTACATTGCTTGCTTATTCCTGATCTAAGCTTAGTGGGCATCTCAGGCTAGTGTGGATAGATATTTTTTTGTTCCTACTTTGTGAAGTTCTGCCATGCAGAAGAACAAAGTTTTCTGAAACCACTTCTCTGTACATCCTGTGTGGAAAGCCTGCTTCAAAAATGAACAGTGCTCTCCCCATCCCCAGTCTGTAGTGTAGTTTCCTTTAGACTTGAAGTTGGATGTATTTTGTCCAATGCTAGTGTGTGGGCAGTACATCATGGGTCCAAAACACACTGTAGAAATAATCCAGTGTGAGACTGCTTTAACTGCATTGGCTCAATGCTAGGGAATTCTGGAAACTGTAGTTTTGTGAGACATTTAGCCTTCTCTGTTAGAGAGCCCCAGTGCCACAATAAACTATAATTCTCAGGGTTCCCTAGCACTGAGACAGGGCAGTTAAAGCAGTCTCAAACTGGATTATTTCTGCAGTGTGTTTTGGACTATAGAGAATTTTTTAAAAGTAGGAAAAAGCTTGATGTATTCAATCATTAAGCAAGTAAAATATGTTATTATCAGGTCACCTCTGCATTTGTACTAAAGTGCACTTTTTGTGCACTATAATGCTCACAAATGAGTGACTAGTTTCTCTCTTTCCCTTCCACCCTCCCCCCCCCCCAGCAACCTTACTAGGCATCCTGTTTTAGCACATGATTCTTCCTGTGTAATGTTCACTTGCAATGTCTAAATTGCCTTTGACCTTTCTCTGATTCTTTTCCTTGCTTATTTCCCCCCGGGGTCCAAAGAACTATTCAGCCAGTTTTGTGTTCTAGGGTTTCCTGTGAAGGATTTTGTGTCTTTAACATCAGCCTCCCATGCCACACAACATATTGCTTCTCAGACTGGAGGAGCTGTTAAAAAATAGCTTATGGAACAGCTGTTCAAAGAAGGAAACATTTAAAAACCATCCTGTTTTATGCTAAAACTTGAAATATCTGACTTTAGAACACACCCTTTGCTTTCCAGGAATTTTCTTGTTTTGTGCATTTCTTGGAGTGCGACTCCCATCAGTCCTAGCCAACTTAGCTAACGGTGAGAAATGATGAAAGTGGTAGCACATTAGCTTCAAGAAGGCAACAAGTTACAAATCCTGTTTTAGTGTAACATATAAAAGAATGCCTGCCAAAACCTGACTACAAGGTAGGATATTAACATTACAATGAATTCCAGGGATGGCCCACATATGTCTACTTGAAAGGAAGAAGCTTTCTTCTAAGTAAGTGGGTATAGGATTACAGTGTCATTTGCAAAGACTTTTAGGACTTTCCTGATCATCTTCTTCAAGAAACTTAGGGGCAAAACAGACGGTCAAAAAGAGCTGGCGGACTGGGGGCGTGGTATTCAAACAGCAGCACACCCTCAGTCCACCAGGAAACTGCACGGCCGGCTGCACATGCGACAGATCCACGGTGTTTTGGTGGCATAGTGTTTACACATGCTGCACTAAAGAAATGCCACCATGGTCGCAAAGGCTCCTTTTCCCCAAGTGCAAAAAGGAGCAGCTTTCGGCCACTCCTTTTTTGCACTGGGAAAAGGCCGGGTTGGGGGTGTGGCATGCGGTTGCAGTGGCCCCAACCCAGCAAGCAAAGGGGTGGCCAGAAGCCATTCCTTACCTGCTGTCTGTTTTGCCCCTTAATTCTGGTTTCCCTTCTCAATCAGTGGGAATACCACAGTATATATTGTCAGGAAAAAAAAGTTTCCTGCAGCAGAAGCCTAGTTTGTAGAGTAACTTGTGGTCTTCCAAATATTGTTGGACAACAGTTCCTATCAGCCCTTGTAAACATAGCCAATGAAAAGAGATGGTAGGTGCTGCTGTCCAACAATACCTAGGGGGCACAAATTACTCATCCTGGTATCAGGTTGATGTTAGGCATAGTACTAGGCTATAATTTGATGCATTTTTCTGTACATCTACTCTTCCAGTTAGGGTTGGCTAACATTGAAATTACCTTTTAGTAGCATGATTCTCTGGAAGAATTCCCAGAGTAAGCTGTGAGTTAGTGATAACATTCAGTTATGCTCCCTAGATGGTTTTTTGTTAGAGAATATGAGGAAAAATCACATGTGTGTTCAGGGTGTTTAAGCTGCAGAAGTATGTACACACACATATAACTGGAAACAGAAGTAAACATAAACTATGGCTGTACAATTTCCTGCTTTAAATGTAACCATTGTTGTTTTACTATTGATTTTAGTCCATGAGCATGTTTTCAAATTGTTCCTTGCACTTTTGTTTCTTGGTGTGCAGATGAATGAGTGATACTTATGCCTGCGAAGCTGCAAAGCCAGCTTTTTAATAAAGACCCAGATATGCAGACCTTGGAAAATTTACTTTTTAAACTACAGCTTCAAGAATCCTCCAGCCACTGGTGGAGATGGTGGCAGTCTGGGAGTTTTAGTCAAAAAAGCATTTTTTTCCAAGCCCTGTGTGTGAGGAACATTATTGATACAGATATAGGTCATAAAACATCCCATTTGACAGGAATCAAATCCATATTGGCGAATGATAGCTTTGGAAAGCTGTGCATAAAAGAATCCTGCTTTTCAGTGGCATCCAAGCAAAATGCTTGACAGTGTTTGCTACCAACATCAGCTTGTGTAAGTGATGTGTTTTATCATTGCTGCAGGCACTGGAAACTGGGAAAAAACAATTTTAGTTTGGATTGTGGGATATAACATTGAAAGGAAGAGTCTTCCCTGTGGCATGATGCTTTTCTAGTCATCAGAAACCCATTGGCTCCTCCAAGAGTAAAATAGCATTATAAATCCAAGTCAGTGATAAATATGTTTTGTGGGGATTTAATTTACGTCTAATTTAAATCCTGACACAATGCATTTTATTATTTGCCACTTGGATTAACAGTGCCTCATGAATTTTTAGAAGAAAAAATAGGAAGGCCATTGATACTGCTGAGTTGCTTGATAAAGGCAAAACCCAGGATCTCCACTTTAAAAATAGTGACATCTTGGGTTCTTTTAATATTTTTTTTACAAAGAATCACAAATATTGTATCTTTTTTAAAGTTTCATTTTATTTTATTTGCCTGGAGGAAGACTGGAAGAGGTTTCTAACTTCAAATAGCCCAGAGTTCTATAGTTGTACTGCAGTTTGGTTTGCCACTGCCATTCCAAGATGTGGAGATGGCAGATGGGATCACTCAGAAAAACATGCCTTGAAGACTGCATTAAATGCTTAATTAACTCCTACTCCCTTAGAAAACGGGTCTTTCGAATTCAAATTCCACAGCCAGCCTTCCGTTCAGTGAGCATCTTTAGGTATTTACAAGTTGGTGTCAAAATATATGTATGTTCTGGACCAAAGCTCTCGGAACACAATAGTGAAGACTTGCCTTTAGATTTCACCAAGCTGTGGGTCAGTCTCTAAACTGGATACACTGTACAAATATTCTGCTCCATAAGTAATATAGCTATATCAACTGGCTCTTAAGGACAGAAATTTCCTGTAGTACCTGGGTTGGGGGAGGTCCTCCTTTGTAGATACAGTAGGTATTAGATTTGAGGTAGGGTGGGAAGTAATATTGCTATACTACTAGTAGAATGTAAACATACTTTTAGCCCGTTTAAGAGATCTGCTGGGCTTCTTTTTATGTAGGAATTCAGACTTTTGTTTTGCAATGATTGGTCAGATGGCTGTTTAAAAATCAGGATTTGGCAGACACTCTAGAACTGTTGAACACTTTATTCACAGCAGTGGACTGATAACTCATGGCAAAAATTATTTTCACAGCCATATTATTTTTTCTCAAAAATTTCCATCTGCTTAATATTTTCAATCGATTTAATTTAAAACTGGTTGTCTCTTTTTAGACATTCTTTGTTAACTGTTTGAAGCTTTTAAAAACTCACTTTAGCTAGATAAGGTAGCAAGCTAGTATTGCCTCCCAGTTCTTTCAGTAGTGTTAATAAGTCTTCGGTTATATCGTCACTTGTTTCTTGAGTGTACATATATAAATATTAAAAAGGGAGCCTTAATGGGGGTTGTTTTCATAATTTAATATTTTTTGTATTTGCTCTTGCCTATTTGTTTTTAACAAAGTGTTACAAAAATGAGGGTGGAATTCTTAGAACCAAAGTTAATACCTAATAAAAAAAAATCTGCTAAATGCTTGGAATATGCAACGGTGTGATTGTGTGACCTTGATCTGTGCGGCTTTAAATGTTCTCTTTGGTCATTTAAAATTGAATTCTGTCTCCCTTCTTGCAATTAATAATTTCAAGGTCACACTGGGTGATTCCTTCCAAATTACATCCATGGTTATTCATGTACAATGTCTCATTGACTGACAGAATTAGTTGGTGAAAGGTAGTTTAATTTTCCTGACTTGCCTTGCATTTATAGCCTCGAACAAGACAGTAGAGTCTTTAATTATATGGGGAAAAATAGTAGTAAGCTATCCAGGCATTTTTAAAAACAGATACTGGTGAACTTATCCCTGGAAACGTCAATTCTGAACTTGTCTAAATTTACTGATAAAATTGTTCCACAATTCTAAATCGACTCTTTAAATTTTCAGTAAAAAGAATCAGGGCTGTATGCCAAACTGAAAAAGGCTTAGTTATCAGGATTGCAGCCTAGGCCTGAGACACACGGGCCAAATAAAGCAGGTTCTGGATGCTGTGGGCGGTGTGGCATTCAAGCAATGCCTGCTCCCAAAGCTGTTGGAAGCTGTTCCAATGCCACAATCTGGTCCATTGGAGCATATCAAAAAAGAACTTGGGATGGCAGCAGTGGCCTGCTTTAGAAGCATGCTATGCAATTGCCACAATCCCAGCACAATTGCTCCTTGCCACTTGTCTGCTTCATCCCTCAAGTGCTGAAGTTACTGAATGTTCAGATGATATATAGGACCCATTCTTGTTGTCTCTGAAAACACTGGAGAAGATCTGGCCTGATTTAAATGTGTTGGGAGATTTTTTAGTGAGAAAGAAAAACACATATTTGATGTCTTCCACTGGAAACGAGTGCAAAGCTAATATCCATAACCTTGTCTTGATCATACATGAGTTCAGTAAACACTAATTCTAAATAAAGCTAATATCATTTTTCAGTAGATTTGGAACTGCTGAATTGGTATTGTAAGTGCTTATGTGCACCTTCAGTGCCCCAGTTTTCAAAGATTTTGTAGGTAGGAGTGCTGAATGCTATTACCTCTTAACCTGTTTTCTTCTAACGATGTAAAATGGTAACCAATTAACTTCCTGACCAGTCAACTATTTAGAAAAATGTACACTGGGCACCTTTGCACACTGCAAATAGAAGTGTTGGCCTCCAGCCATGCTCCATTTTCATTATCCTAGAATGTTTGTTGGTTTATAGGCGTTCTTAGAGGAAAAACAAGGTGGTGTAGGACAGTGATGTGTTGCTTTACAGTGAATTCAGACATCTAGTGCCCCACCTAGTCCATGGGGAGAGTGAGTGATGGTGTGAAGCAACCATGGTGGGTTGCAGAAAACAGATCTAGATCACTTGCTGGGATGAATTGCCTTTATATACTCTGTGTCCTCTTCACTTGTAAGGATCTCATTTCGCCACAGAGAAAGGGCTGGTTCTTTTTTTTTTTTCCTAGTAAGAATTTAAGTACAGTACTTATGTTGACCCATGGATAAGTCAACAGGTTTTTGGGGTCAGTTTTTTTTTACGAACATTTCTAGGCTTACTATATATACTCATGTATAAGTCTAGAAATTTTAATTAAAAAAATTGATCCAAAATACTTGAGTCCTTATCCATGGATCAGTATAAGTACTGTACTTCAATTCCTTTTTCTTTTTTAAGGAACCATCTCCTGGTGAAAAGGCAAGAACGTAATCTGACCTGGAAGCACCATTTTTATTGCTTGATTATCTGTATGTACAGCGCTGTGTACATTTACAGTGCTATAGAAATAAACTATAAATAATAATAATAACAACAACAACAATAATAATAATCCTTCTCTATCCTCTCATCCATTCAGCCTTTAGGGTGAGCACAAACAAACCTGCTGGAATTTTGCAAATTCTTTGGCATTTTTTCCTTTGCGTCATCCTTTACATTTTTTGTTACATGCCCCTAAATTTTACCCTCAACTTATCCATTGGTCATATAAAAATCTACCATTTTGGTCCCAAAACCTGCCCTTGATTTATACATGTGATTCCCTTATAATCAAGTATATATGTTATACATGAGTATGTACAGTACGTAACATATTTAAATGTATTTGTTTGCAAACATGAGTAAATGCATGTATTTTTTATTTCATTTTTGGGCTTTTAATGTAATTCACAATAGGAATGCTGCCAAGATTTTGAAGAGTTGCATATAAGAAGTCTGAGCTCCCTAATAAATTGCCTGCTCTGGACTTATCTACCAACCATATAGTGGTTTCTTACAATACTTCCTAGAAGCTAGTTTTGATCAAAGTGTAATTTTTGTGTTAAAAAACGTAACTTATCTGTCCAGTAGAAATGTAAGGATGTGTACAGAAAGTTATTGCACTAAACAGAAAATTTTCACAGAGAAAAATTCCTGTTAGCTTCCCTTTCCTTTAGGGTTTTCTTGTTTGGTGCATTGCATTTAGTGCTGGCCAGAAGATTAAAATGCTTGATAGTGGTCATTTAATGCAGCATGAGGATTTAGAAGAAAGATGGAGAATCCCATTTAGTACCTCTGCTAAAGCTTAATTTTTATGTGGTTACAAAAATAAGAATAAGGGAAAGAGTACTTGGAGCTCTCAAGTTGCTTTATCATTTCAGAACTGCAATAATGTTGTAACACACAATGCAACCTCTGAAGGGGACCGTAGGTCAGCTTTTCGAAAAGAATTAGAAGAAGATGCATGCCACCGGCAATTTTTGTTACCCCTGTAGGAGTCAAAGAGGATGGCAAGTTGAATGGGAGACAACCTTCATTACAGTAGTGAGGATCTGAGTTTCTTGATTTGAAAAGGTGGAATGACCTTTTGGTTCCAGTATATTTTTATATGGAACCCAAAAAAAAGGACATATTAAAAATGGTTTTCAAATCATGATTGTTTAGAGTTTTTAAGCACTGATTTGGATAATTTGCTCACATTTCCTCAAAATGTATTTTAGAAATGTGCCACTATGTGATGGATTGTACTATTCTTTAGCATTAATCTACCTCTTTAATTTTTTAAAAATGCCTTAAACATGTACAGTTTTACCAGTGATCAAATGGTTCAATTATGAGCCAGTAACTGTTTTGTACACACAGGGAAGATACCTCTTCTCTTCAGTAGCACTTTGTTCATACTCTATTGGTTTGGCAATTACCTTTGGAAAAAGCTCTAATCTCTTTCTATCTACTCTTTCCTTATCCTGATGCTCTCAGAGGGAAAGGTGTGCCATGAGCTCTTAATTGTTTTAATTTGCTGCAGCTGCATTGAGAGAAACTGCAGGTTTTCTGAAGGTTTGACTGCTCATGGTTACCTGGTGAGTAAAAGAAAAGAATAACTTTACTAA
The DNA here is from genome assembly GCF_019175285.1 of Sceloporus undulatus. Classification (NCBI taxonomy): domain Eukaryota; kingdom Metazoa; phylum Chordata; class Lepidosauria; order Squamata; family Phrynosomatidae; genus Sceloporus; species Sceloporus undulatus. Next base: position 110,265,479 of record NC_056526.1, read on the forward strand.
CATACTGTTCAAGTACTATCTAGAACTTTGTGTATTCTTGGACTGATATGTGGTAGTCAGAGAATTTGCCCTGAGTTTTAGGGACCTAGCTCTGGCTCATATTGAAAGGAAAAGGAAGACCAAAGAGATGGTTGTTCACCTTCAAAGCCTTGTACAGTTCTTTTACAAACAAGGGCCTAAAAAATAAATCTCTTTTGTCTTTCTATGAAAGGCAGCTGACAATGAACTCCTATGCTACAGTAGACAGCATTTTTCTTTATATTATTTTGTGTTCCTTTGTGGCATTGCATCAACATTAAAAATTTTTTAACTGTCTCCCCCAATCTCCCATTCCTTTCAGGGTTTCTCCTTTTTAATTTTGTAATGTTATGACCATTCATGCTGGTGGTTTTAAACATACTTTCTAAAGAAGAATATCTCTCTGATATTTGTCTGGTGTGTTCTGCACACAATGGTGAATGTCTTACTTGTGTCTCTGCCATTATAGTGTAGTGGTTAGAGTGATGGATTGGGATTTGTGAGGTTTTTGGGGCTAAAATTTTGGATTTTGAAATGACCTGTGAATAAGTCAAGGGTAGAACTTAGGGGCATGTTACAAAGGATATAAAGCAAAGGATGGAGCAAATGAAAACAAATATGAACAAAGTGAAGCCGATGGCTTTCAGGGCCGGCATCCATAGTTTTTTTGTGGGTTTTTCGGACTATGTGGCCATGTTCTAGAAGAGTTTATTCCTGATGTTTCGCCAGCATCTGTGACTGGTGAAACATTAGAGAAGATGCCAGCCACAGATGCTGGCAAAATGTCAGGAATCAACTCTTCCAGAACATGGCCACATAGCCCCAAAAACCTTCAAAAAACTAATACTAACAAAATTAACAACACTCCAGCTGGCATAACTGTTTGTGCTTATCCTAAAGGGTGGCCAGTGCTTCCAGGACAGATTATACTCTTGCTTTTCACCAGGAGATGGTTCTATTTTATAAAGGAGTCAAAGTACAGTATTTACATTAACCCATAGAGAAATCGACTCAGTTTTTCATGGTCAATTTTTAGACTAAAATTTCTAGACCTATACAGTATATCCCCCTAAAATCAATTAGATTTAGTGGTAAGTAGGGCTGCACAGGAGTATAGGCTTCAACTATCTTGAAATCTGAGCTGGCTTACTTGGAGATGAAATTCTATATTTAAAAAAATCATTTGGGGTTCCAGTTGCAGGCCTATGTAGAGTTGCTTACAAAGGGGGGAAATCCCATTGGCATAAGTTGGTTATGCTTGTTGGGACCAATGGAAGCCTTGAACACCTGGAAGGTCACAGTTTGGCAACCTCAGTTCCAATGAATCATGCATATAATCTGCCTGGGGATTCAAATCCTGATCTTACAGAGTCCTAGTCCAACACTAAGATGGTAGACCACCTTAATCTTATGACAGAACATTTCCAAATAGAGGCTTGTGGCTTCAATCTAATAAAATCTAAATAAGAATGATCCTTCTGTCATTTACTATTTTAATAATACCTTGTTATTTTGTGCTCTAAATACCTTTAAACTAATTTTAAAGTGGACCCCCCCTTCTCTTCTTGAACACACTTAGGTTTTGCAGTATGTAGATGCCAATTTCAATGGACATCAATCTGATAGTAAGCACCTTTGGCACTGTCTTGATGAATCAAGGTGTATATGATTGAGCGGCCCAGAACTGCCTGTGGGCAAGTTAGCTTCCTTTTCATTTTTTCCCCTTTTAAACTAAAGGTTTAATTAAAAGACAAGGATTTACCTTAAATAAATGTAAAGAGATTGCCAAGCTTCCAAAAGATGCAACTTTCAGATTCCAGCTTTCTTTCCCAAATGGAGTTTGGAGAATGAAAGGAAAGAAGCCATGGACACTTTGAGAATTTAAAGAGGAAAAAAAGAGAAAGGGAGCAAGTTTGCCCTTTCATCAAGTGTTCCTTAATTAGGGCTGCTGAGAAAGCAAGAGCAGTGTCTGTGTGTTTGTTTGCACATGTGCAGATACACCCAAGCTTTGTGTATGTGCCTCCCTCCCTCTGTTCTAGCCTCACATGTGTGCATATAGCAGCAACAGTTTGGTAAAATGTCCTGGCAGCCAGGTCCAGCATATCTGGAGCAGAGAACATGCTGTCACCTGGTGAGCAGAGGGGCTATTCAGAGAGTGGCATAACTATGGATATCACTTTATTACTTATACTGGGGACAAACCAAATCCACCATCACTCATATGGTATCCCACTGGTTAGGTGCATGCACCACAAGCTGCTAAAGTCCACTGAAGGTACCAGAAGGTTGCATTTCTACATAGTGTCTTTAGAAAATGATATTATCCCTCCCAAGCATGGGCATCTGAGTGAGGGCACCATACATCAAGACCTTAAGCAGATAGGAAGCAAAATAGTAACACCTTTTCTTTATAAGATTGTTTTATTAAAATTCTATTTTTAATTTTTTAAATTAAACATTTTTTAATTTTTAATCTTAAATTTAAGTGCTTTACTGAACAAACATCTTTGGGTTCCTTGGATGAGGCTCTGACTTGTATCCCATGGTTGTGTATAGGAACTCATACTCTGGAAAGGTGCCTTACTTCTGAGCATCTGGCCTTGTCATTGCCCATGTAAGTATAACACCAAGGCAGGGTTTCAACAAGTGCTTGACTTAAACTGTATGTGTATGTTTAGCCCTTGAATTGGTTTTTCCTAGACTACTACAGTTATTAATGTGGCAGCTTGTGCCGCAATTGTCTGGTTCGGTTTTCTTGGGTTTTTATAAGGAAAGTTATTTCTAGCATCACCATGGGATTGCAATAGATTACTTTTTGAAATAATTTCCTTGTCTTTTATTTAGACATGGGTGAGAAGGGCATTAATGTACAGTGCACCCTTTCCTTATGCAGGTGATCCGTTCTGGACTCCCCTGACATAAGGCAAATACCATGTAAGTTTGAGCTCCATTGAAAACCATGGTACTTGTGCACATGGTGTCATTGTCTCTTCCATCGTGCGACTTTCAGCATAAGCTGAAAGCTGTATATAGTGCGCCCACATATGACAAGGGCGCACTGTATATCTTGTAGTTTTTTTAAAAATATGTTTATCTTAAATCATACTAACATCACCTCTGGGTCAAAAAGACAGGATCACACACACACATGAAAAGGTATCAACTTTTATATTACTGACTTGTCTGAAAGTACTACAGTGCTTTATATTAATTGTCTGGTCCCCCATACTGATCATCCACTGGCTACTACAAAAGAAATGGATACTTGTTGAAATATACTGTCTAGCCCTGTGGCCATCTCCTAGTTTTATTCATGCAGATATTAGAGACAAGAGTTGGAATGACAACAATCAGAATACTGTTGGGCAGCAGCTGAAACCTCAAAGTGTGGATATTTCTTTCTAAATACATGAAATGCCAGATTGCTTGGGGAAAAAATTAACTTCATGCCTACCAGCAAAGCATGACCTTCAAACAGATATTCTTTAGGATGAAACCATAACTGTATTGCAGAAGAGAGAGATGATGGAACATCAGGTCTTTACATTGCTTCTGCCAAAGGGACACAATCTCAGGATAAGATTACAAGTGATATTTTGGATGCGGCTGAAACAATCACGTTTCTTCTCTTGTAGTAAATTATTTTGATAGCAGTTTTGTTCTGGATGGTTTCTCTTAGCTGTTTTTTATGTTCTGACCTTTCTAGTAAAGAAAAACCTGTGGCTTTTGTTTTAAAAAGCTTGCCTTAGTGGCGTGACAATGTGGTATTTTTTACATTTTCTAATGCATGTGAGCAAAGTCTGATTCTCTGATGGCATGACATCTGTCAGGTCAAGTCTAATACCTTATGGATTTCTCATAGAAAATGCTGAACACAAATGCATAACATCTCAGTATCAAGTCCCCTTAGGCTTCTGATTCAGCTTGCCTCATTATCTTGGACTACTACATTTCATGAGGTAAAACATGCGTCTATGAGAGTACATACCCTGGGAAAATATCGCATGCAGCTCTGGATGTTTAAAAGCCCATTCCAGCTACAAACTACAAGACTAAACTTAATAACATAAGGATTGCTTGACCAGGTTAAACTAAAACCACCCTGGATATAGCACAACAGAGATAACAAATAGAATCCAGTCTCTGTAAATTCTAATTCAAACTCACCTGTATACCAAAGATTATGCAGTTGTATTTCAATGCCAATGTGGCACATTCCATGCAGTGTCACTTTCTGTAATTATGCTATTATGATCCTACCTATGGCGATTTCATTCAGACATTTTGTCAGGTCATTTGGAATTGAGCTCAAAGTTTCTTTTCCCAAAGGCACTGAATCTTAATTTTTAGGTCTTGATCTTTCCTTTCTCTCTGTCTTCACTTCCGCTGTCTTCTAGGATTGCCACATGTATAATCTAAACTTTCTTTTTCTTAATCATGGTTATGTCTGGCACATTACATTCTAATTGTTTGTCAGATTGAATCTTAAAATCCCATAGGATTTTTATATTGCCACTTTTGACAGCTCTTTCAGGCGTATGTTCCCACAAGTTCTTTCCAAATGGTAAATCCTGTGTGTGTGTGTGTATACATTACACTGTGTATGTGTGTGTGTGTGCGCGCGCGCGCGCGTGCACACACACACACACAGAGTGTAACGTACCATTGCAGTCATTTTATCATGGCATGTCATATTCATCCCATGTAATCTTGATATCAAAATTTATAAGATTGTCAAGAGTTGAATCTTTTGCTTTACAATGGTTGTCAAGTTGTGTCCAACCATAGGGGGTGGTGCTCATCTCAGTTGCTGAAGAGCCAGCAGTGTCAGAGACATGTGGCCAGCATGATTACATAGAATGCTGTTTACCTTCTCACCACAGTTGTACCTATTTATCTACTTGCATTTGCATGCTTTTGAACTGCTAGGTTGGCAGAAGCTGGGACTAGTGATGGGAGCTCACCCCATCATGTGGCACCTGGGCCTCGAACTGCCAACCTGCTGATCTTGCAATCAACAGAGTCAGCGTCTTAACCACTTGAGCCACTGCATCCCTCATACTGAATACTGGAGACAAATAAAAAGAGAGACACCTAATGCTAATTCTACCGTTATTTTCCATTTCCTGTTGACATGGTATTCCATGATTTAATTTGAATAGAATTTTATGTTTTTGCTGATTCCTAAAATTTCAAAACATTTTTCAATCCCTGTGTGTTGAGGAAAAGTCAAATGCTTTTTGGTAGTCAATCCATGCTACATAGAAAGTTGGCTTTTGTCTTTGGCAGTTTTTCAATATTTTATCAATTATTTATTGTTGTTTTCATTTATATCAGTATCACACATTTTTCCTAGTACTGAGACTCAAGGGAGCTTGTCTGTGTCTGTGGCTTCATGTGTTGCTATTACTGAAAAAGGAGTGAAGTCTGTTGACTTATGGCAACCCGTGAATTTCATATGGTTTTCTTAGGCAAGGAAGACGCAGAATTGGTTTTTCCCAGTTCCTTCCTCTAAAGCACATGGTAGCTTACAAAATATAAAAACCAGAACAAATTAAAAGCATAGAAAAAAATTCAGTAAAATATGTTTAAATTATTTCTAAAACAATTTATGGAATTACAACCATTTATTGGTAGTAAAATTCACATTTTGAAATGAAATACACTTAGCAATGTGTACTTTGAGAGGAAAAACACATTCAAATGCTATTTTAAGTATGTACAGTCATTTTTTTTGTATTAAAAAAGTAGCAGATCAATGCAGAGTGAAGACCAAACTGACATGTTTGAATGCTTGTACACATGGCAGATATCAGATCCTTCCTTTCTCTCAAGCAGGGAATCGAAATTGAGAGCTGCCTTGCTTTGTTGCTTATTCAATGCCATTTCAACTATTCTAAAATTCACAACTGAAATACGTGTTGACTTTCTTTTTGAGACTTGGTTCCCTGCTCCCAAATCAGGTTTCGTGCATGGCTAAATCTAGATGGTGAGGCTAAGGCAGTGGCTTGCTCCATCTCCTTCCCTTCTATTTTGGGGCCCTGTGGAAATTATGGCTAAAATTCTGTTGGAGTATTATTCTGGTGTAACTCCCAGTTGCATTAATGGCTGTGCTTTTTACACAGAGACATGATTACTCTCCAAGTGATGTATAATAAGGGATGCTTTTGAATCTCCTAAATCAGAAACATCATTCAGCTTAAATTACCTGACAATGCACCTCTTAGATCTAGCCTGCTGTGATAATGTGAAAATGTGTGTGGGAGTGGGAGAGAGGAAGGGTCCTAATTGGCAAGCATGGAAAAATCTAGTTACTGAGATAAAAGATGAATCTGAGGGCACAACTTCCTGAGGTTTATATCGCCAAAGCTGCCAAGTTGCATTTTATTTCAGTGGATCTCAGTTCTCTCTAACACCCTGCTGCTTTGCTTGGCTCCCTACTGCCTATTTCTGAAGACATGCCTTCAACATGATGTTCTGGATATATCTAAGACCTGCATAGATCACATTGGCTATGGAAAAGCACTTGATGCTGAATTTTTCAAGGTTATAGTTTGTTTGTGGAATATGTTTGAACAGATAGAATAGATTAAGTAGGAGATGGAGGTTGGGAGGGGAGAGATGTAAAGTATACAAAATAAAATGTGTGAGATCTCATACCAGAAGAGATAGGAATTAAGCAGAGATGAGAGCTATGGATTCCCCTTACCTCTAAAATGTTCCACTCTCTTTTCCTACCCCCTTCCTGCATTTGTCATTTCAAAATGTTTTACTCAGTAGGAGAGCTGAAAGCTGTCAGATCTGTATCAGCTCCAGTATTTATCTAGCAGAGCTTCTGCTGCTTCCCAGATAAACTCCTCCTTGCCTACTCTTAGAGGATGGTCTCAAGAAAGACGGGAGCTGAGTTTAGTGCTAGTTTAATTTTATTTGTACAGTATATCAGTGCTCTGCATCCAGTTGGGTTTAAAATAAATGTCAATATAAACAATAGCAAACAGATTTGAATAGGACTGAGCCACTATTGCAATGTGATGATATCAGCAAATGCTGAAGCAAGCCCAAATGTAATAGCACTATATAACTAGATAACTGAATTCACATGGCTGATCCCAGAATGCTCCACAGGGCCAGAGCAGTTCAACCTAGGCTGATAAAGAGATGTAGAGGTAGAGGGTATTTTTTGCTATATTAGATGAATTGCAGCTGACTCTCTCATCTTTTATTCTCTATATGTTGATAAACTGTTCTCACCAACATGCTTGACCATTGACCAGGCTGGCAGAAATTGGGGTTCAACAATATGTGCAGGACTACAAGTTCCCCAGCCCAGTTACAGAACACTTCCAGAGAGTTGCTTGGTCATAGGAACCCACTGGGTGACCTTAGGCAAGTCACACTCTTTCAGTCACAGAGAATGGCAAAGGGAAGCCACCTCTGAAGAAACTTGCCAAGAAAACCCTATCATAACTTCACCTTAGAGTTGCCATACATCAGAAACGACTTGAAGGCACACACTGAATCCATGGATTTCAGTTTCTGACAGGCCTTTATGGGTAGATGAATCTAGGTTAGCCTATTGATTCTTGAAGCAGAATTTGACAGTTTGATTATTTTACTGAGATTTTTCTCACTATTTATTACCATGGAAACCAAATACTTGCTATGATACGAACTGTTAAACAAGTTATCTTTCATCCAAATCATGCAGTTGGACGCTATACAGAAGGATGCAACATTAATTGCTACTTATTTTGGTGGAAATAAAAATAGAGTACTGCATATACTTTTCCCTCTTACTGCTGGTCAAGGTTAAGTTAATTTTATTCTCATTTTGACTGGTCTAATTTGCACTGGAGAAGTCATTCACTTTGAAACCACTTTAACTGTCATGGCTTCATCCTATGGAATCATGGTATTTGTAATTTGTTGTGGCGCCAGGGCTCTCTTACAGAGAAAGCTAAATATTCACATAACTACAAATCCCAGAATTCTTTAGCATTGATCCATGGCAGTTAGTAGTGCCAACCTTGCATCATTTCTGCAGTGTAGATTTGACCTTTGAGAGTCTTCCCTTTAATGTGGGCATGGGTATTTGGGTCCTTCACACATGGGCAGCTTAGAAGTCCTGGTTTTCCCACGCTCCATTTGCAAAGGTTTCTACAATCCCCTGACCACATATGGGGCAGGCTGGTGTGTGCATATTTCAGTTCTCCCTTGAAACATCTTCCTGGTCCTGTCATATTGGCCTACATCTCACTATATCATTTTCTGTTGTGCATGCATGTATGTGTACACACCATTTTATTTTTCCAGGTAAAAGTGGAAGATCACTCCTTCACTGTTCCTCTCTAGTACAAATAGCATAAATCAGAAATGTCACTTCAGTAGATGCCATCATTCTTCCTAGGATGCTGCTACTTTCACAGTCTTCAGTTTGTACACACCATTCCCATCTGTGATTGAAGTTGTGCACACAATGCAGAAGCATCCAGGAGGTGTATTAGCAGTGCTTCAGATTGTTGCTGTCAATATATGCTGTGAGAGATGTTTTGGCACAGTTGTTGTACAAGAGCATCTTGTGGTTGTCCATGGTTTCTTAACCATCAACATTTGGCAGTGCAAAACCTGTTCCCACTTTCCGCTGTGTTGTTCATATTGAGACATGTACCATGCACGTCTGCTCCTGGGAGCATGAAAGTGTCTTCGAAAGCACCCTCAAGTTCTGTGTTCCAAGTTGAAGGGGTGGGCAATTGTAATCCTCCAGGTTTGGGACTGCATCTTCCATCCATCCAAGCCAGCCTAACAATTGCAGACGGATGAGGGGAGGTGCTATCCAATATCTAGAGAGCCACAAGTCACCCATGTCTTCTTGAGAGTGTTAAGTTTGTGCAGGAGTGTATATCCTGGTTAGCAACATTTAAGATCCTCTCCTGTCAAGTAATCCTACTTATAGGCTCAGCTCAACTTTCCCAGATCTTAATCATAAGGAATACTTACTAGCAATGGCAGTAGGTAGGTATTTGAGTAATTTGTGAGATTTAATACACAGAAACTGTCATTGATTGCATGGAATGTTGATTAAATCATATCTTTATGAATGGGAGAGATATACTATAAAATAGTAAGGCTGGGGGTGAGGAACTCTAGATTCTTTTAAAACAAACAAACAACAAGCAGCCCAAAAGGAAAGCCATGCACTGATTCCTGGAATCATCTCAGTGAGCTGCATCACTGTAACCGTCTGTTATGGCAAACAGACTGGTATGCAGAAGCAGCAAAACTAAAAGGAGGAAGAAAAACAATCTCCACTACCAGGGGAAAAATTACCCTGAATCTCCTGGCAGCACAAAAATTGATAGGGCAGCTTTTTTACTTGACAGAGATTACTTTCAATGATGTCCTGTCCACTGCTGGGATGCCTGTAAGCGTTTTACCCCTACTGCTGCACTGCTACCTAGGCTGTCCAGCAGGACTTTGACAAAGATCTGATTTTCAAACACGTGGGAGGCTTACTTTGATTTTGAACACACATACGAGGGATGCAAAAACGTTATCAGCCCAGTCAAGAAGGAAATGACTTAAAGCCATAAAAAACCACATGCTATTCCACATATTCACCCCACAGTTTGAGGCACTTGGCATTTTTCAAGGTTTTTTTCTTACAACAACAAAAAAAAACTGATGTCTGGTCACTAAAATACTGCTCTGCCTGTGCTATCATCTCTGAATAATTCAATAATTTCCTTCTTTTCCAACTGTTATTAAGGTTTACAGGAAGTAGTCACATTGAGCAAGAGCACAGTAGAGTGGATGGTCTATGCACTCAAGGTCCAAATTCTTCAAAACATCCGTTGTCTTGCCCACTATATGAGCAGGTGCTGCATTGACCTGCAAAAAGAGAACATTTTTCTGCAGCTTCCCTCACTGTTTTAATTTCAATGCCTCCTTTAATCAGCACAGCATGTTAGAACAGTATACTGCATTAATTGTTTACCCTTTCTGAAGATAGGGTACTTTCCTTATTCCAAAAAACTCTGGCCATGATCTTTCCTGTTGAGCTATGAGTCTTGAATTTCTCCAGCTAGGGAGAACCTACGTGCTGCTACTGCAAGAACTGTTTGGTTTCCAAATCATAGTGATGTAACTATGTTTCATCAAAAGTGACAAGTTGTTCCAAAAAATTATCTCTAGATCACTCAAAATGGTGCAAAATCAACTTGAAGGTATCTACTCAACGGCCAGCATTCAAACGTTTAAGCACCCACTTTGTTGACAGCTTCTGTATAGCCAAGTGCTCATTACTTATGAACTCAGTGTGTGTTCCCAGGATATCTCTAGTGTCTCAGCAATTGTTCAGCTGAGATTCACTGATCTGTTAAAATCGGGTCATGAACATGCTCAACAATTTCAGGAGTTGATGGTGTTGAAGGCTTCCCAGACTTTGCTGCATCTTTGGTCTCAAAATCTCCAGGCTGAAAGTTGGCACACCACTTCTTCACAGTTGAGTATGACGGGCACTTGTCACTCAATGTTTACATCATGCACCCATGGATTTCCTTTGGAGTTTTCTTGTTCAGGAAAAGGAACTTCCTGTTGGCCCAGAGTTCAAGCACTTGAAAATTACACACTTTTTGTTGTCATGTTTCTATCAGTGATGTGAAAAAAAATTGAGAGCTACAGTCCAGAAAATTGGCAGTTTACAAGACAAAAGAATACTCTTACAAGCTAGTGACAAAATTCTACTCAGATTTTGGTAAGTTGGGCCCCATGCAGACAGGCTAAAATAAAGCTGCTTCAGGCCACTTTGGAGGTATGCTATTTAAATGATGCATGCATCCTAAGAGTACGGAAGCCACACCAAAGCCATGATCCAGTCCTAAGGACTGGAGCGCAGCTTTGATGCAGCTTCTAGACTCTTAGGACGCATGCATCATTTAAACAGCATACCTCCAAAGTGGCCCGAAGCAACTTTATTTTGGCCTGTGTGTATGGGGCCTTGGTCAGTCAAAGAACTTTTTAACACCCCCTCATATAAATGTGTCCTGGCTGCTTAGTACAAGTTAATTGCCAGAATTTCCACACAGAATCTTAAGAACCAGTTGCAAAAGCCTGCAGGTGCTGACTCCTTCCTTTTAGCCCCTGCTTACCACACCATATTCCAGTACTGGACACCCAGGGAGTTTCCATTTCAAGTTGCCACCAATGATTTGGAATAATGGTGATGTTTGTGGATCTACAATGGCAAGCAGCTTACTGCCTTTGTAAAGTACAACGTATGACACTGCTATTGTTGCTGTTTGCCATTAAGAATCGCTGCCAATACTTTGGTCACATCATGAGAAGGCACGATTCTTGGAAAAAACAATAATGCTAGGAAAAGTGGAAGGAAGTAGAAAGAGAGGAAGGCTACATGCTAGATCAATGGACTCTGTTAAAGTGCCTTCTCATGATGTGAGTGAATTTACAGAAACGAAACAGAGCAGTGGGGGACAGGGAGTCTTGGAGATATCTCATCCACAGGATCTTCATGGGTTAAGATTGACTCAGGGTTCCCTGCTCAGCCATAAAAACACACTGGGTGACCTTGAGCATGTCACACACTTACAGCGTCAGAATATGGCAAAGGCAAACCACCTTTCCATTGAACAGATCTAGCCAAGAAAACCCTGCAATAAGTTTGCCTTAGGATTGCCATAAGTCAGAAATGACTTGAAGGCACACAACAGCAACAAAGAGACACAGAAGCTATCCTTTTTCTCCCAATTCTGACTGTAGCAGTTTAGGGATTTTAGTAGGTATGTTCTGCATGCACAGACAAGGAGTTAATTACAGAAGTAGCCAGTAGTCACATGTATATTCAGTATTAAAGTTGAACTTCGTAGGAAATTGAATCCTGCTCTCACATCTACATTCTATCCATTTTTGTTCCTTCACCCTCAATTGCTGCATATCCAATGCCCTGGATGTGGTTGTCTCAGGGTAAATAGGAATAGGGTCTGTAGTGTCAGGGTTCAGACAGAGGTTCCTTTGAACAAAGATCAATGTTTGATGCTTTCCCCCTTTTCAAGTAGACTGTAATCCCAGTTATCAGTGGACTGAGTTAAAATTTGGCCCAATTTTAAAGAAAAAATACCCCAGTTTCCTTCCTAAAGAGCATCCTTGTGCAGTCCTATATTGAGCTAAGGGCATGCAGCCGAAGATAGCACAGAGTGAAAAATGTCAATTCTTAAGTGGGTATGTACAGGAATTGCAGTTTGCTGCTGAGCCAGAGGTGCATGACTCATCCACTAATGAGAAGGACTGCAGGGACAGTGAGGAATTTTATTGCTCTGCATACATCTCCATATGTAGGTCAAACGTAATTGTCGGACCATGAGATTTAACAGCTTGAGAGCATATTTCAATTAATAATGAAAACATGGTTGCTCTAATTGATAATCTGTCATAGACAAACACAATCCAGTCAGGTCTTAGTCTTGATAAACTCATGTTGCTCTTAGTATCTGGATGCAAGGGCTCAAATTTTTTCATGTAGATCCACACTTTCAGATTATAATCCACACTGAAATAAAATTCAGATTTGTTCTGAATATGGCCCCATTTCTACTTTCTCATGTAGCATAACCAAATTGATCTGAATGTGTGGGGGAAATGCAAGTGGATGCTTACATGTTTTAATGAAATGAAATACTTGCTATATAGAGTTGTATGTTGAAATATAGCTGGTGTACCGTAGTCCTGAGAAAAGTGTGATAAATGGGAGTACAGGCTGTGGGAGGGCTGCCTTGTAGCGTGTCACTGTAATTAAAACATATCTGCCACACTGTTCAACCATGGAATGAAAATGGCAGATTCTGCTTTTTGAAAATTGCATGCAAATCAATTTATCTGCATAGTTACTCAATTTTCAAGCTTAGGTCTGCAGGACATTTCTTCTCCAGGTTAGGTGTACTTTTGCTGGAAGATAAATAAAGGAGCAGGAGAGATTATTATTTGAAGATGTGTGTGCACACGCACAAGTAGGTGTTTGTGTATGTGTTTGCAGGGACTTTACATTTTTCACCTCTTAAAATAACTGGACAAGAGCACAAGGAAAATGTCACACAGCTGCACAGTTCCCTGGCAAACTATCTGAGACTTCCATGGGAAAGCTATTACCATTGTATTTGAACAAAAATACTATTAGTCTGGTAGTAAGTGCATTGAAAAAGAATACAGAAGAGTACTTAAGTGGCACTTGTGGTGAAATTATACAAGGTGGTTCAAATAAAGCAAGGAAACCATTTTAAAATTTAAGTCATGGTGTATCATGAATCTTTGTATGAAGGTTAGGCTGTCAGAGGGAATATTTTCCTTGCAATCTGCGGTGTCACTAGAGTTGGTGAGTTGGTGACACCCCAGTGTAATAACTGTCATGGTGTCACCCCTCAGGCAGGCAGCAGCCCCATAATTGTGGTGAGTAGGATCTGCTGGCAGAGAGAGGGATCCAGTCTTGGTTTTCTCTTCCTGCCCATGGGACAAAGATAGAGGCAAGAGGGAGTCCAGCCTTCCAGAAGCAGGGAGAGAGGGTTGTGGAAGAAGAGGAGGATGCCACACCACTGTCCTTGCAGCAGCTCCACCCAGCCTGGCAGTGCCAAGTGCAGAGTCCTCCTCCCCACCACGGTCAGGATGAGCAACCCCGAGAAGACAGCAGGAGCTGAGGGGGAGAGGATGACAAAAGGAAAAGTGGTAGCACGAAGGGAGGGATAGTTTCCATCTGTCCTCCTCCTCCTGCCCGCCTCACCACTCTTCTCATCTTGGCCCAGCTGCCTGGCACACCCCTTGGCCACACCCTCTACCAGCCAGTGCACTTATGCTGTCCATCCACTGTGACCACTGGTGGGTGGGGTGCTGCTGTCATTTGGCAGTTCCTTCTGTGTCTGGCAGAGCTGCTGTTCAGGCCAGGAAAGAGAGGTGCTGGTGGTGGCAACAGTGGTGGTCACAAACTCCTCCCCATCTCCAGAAGGAAAGGAATCCATGGCCCCCACTTCTACCACTACCAGAACCTCCCTTTCCTGGCCCATCCAGCAGCCTTACCAGACCTGGAATGGCATCCCACCCCTAACAGTGGTCTCAGCAGATGGATGGGTGAGGTGACCTAGCTGGTGGAGGGGGGCATCAGGGGGCTTCCTAAGATGGATGGTGTTCACCCCCCTCTGATGTTAAAGGCTGGAGTTGCTGGAGCTGCAGATAGAAATGTCCTCCCCTCATCAGTGTCCCCACCACCACCATCACACCATTGCTTATTCTGTCATTTTCCTTATTACAAAAGATTGCTTCCATTTTCTCCATTAAAGTGTGGGGAAGATAGAATATCTGCTTATTATCCTAATTGCAAGAATGAAAAATGCCTACGTCCAGGATTTTTCCATTGATTGAAAAGACATTCAAAAAGAAGACATTTGTAAAGTAGGTTCCTTGTTTTTGCCAAAGAATGCAAAGATCTGGGATGACTGATAAAATGATAAAATAAAAAAAAAACTGTTTCCCTCTCCTCAGCCACTCTCTCTTTCTCTCTCACACACACTTCTCCTGCCTTTTTCTGTGTTCAGTGTGGCTTACTAAAGTTAAAACAGATATGTCATACAACAGCTTACAAACAATTAAGGTATCAATAAAATTAAAAGCAGTTCAAAGGTATAACCATTAGAAAAAAGAACATACTTAAACACAGTACATGAAAGACCATTTCATACTCAGAAGTTAGTCCTTTTAGGTTGCTAGAACAAATAGGTCTGCCTGTGGGTGTAGCCCCACTGCAAAATTAAAACATTTTGACACCACTTTAACTGACATTACTCATCCTACAGAACCCTAGGATTTGTAGTTTGGTGAGGCACCACAATGCTCTGACAGATCAGGCTGAAAACCTTACCAAACTACAAAATCCCAGAATTCTGTAGGATAAGTGATGGCAGTTAAAATAGGGTCAAACTGCTTTTAATTCTGCAGTGTGGCTGAATGGATAGGAAGTAGGATGCCAATCTAACTTCTCTAGGAAGGGAGTTCCAAAGCCTGGGAGCAGCCACCAAGAAGGCCTTCCCCCACGTTCCCACCAGATGTACTGTGGGGATGGTGAATGCACTCCTGGCCTTAACTATGGGTGCATTGCTGTACTTGGTTTCCCCTGGTGCTGGCCATCTCATCCTTACAAACCCACTGTTGCTGTTGTGGGCCTTTGAGTTATGTCTGATTTATGGCGCCCCTAAGGCCATGAAGTTTTCTTAGTAAGATTTGTACGGAGGAGGTTTGCCACTGCCATCCTCTGAGGCTGAAAGAGTGTGACTTGCCCAAGGTCTCCCCAGTGGGCTTTCATGGCCAAGTGGAGATTTTGACCCTACTCTCCCTGAATCCTAGTCCAACACAACCTACTATACCCTGCTGGCTCCCTGGTAGGCATATCCCCATCTCTAAATCTTTCAGATGTTATTTGATAGGGCTCTCATTTCATCAGTAGATACATTTTTGGGGTTTTGCATCAAAGTGTTGCCTCCAGCCTAAACAATTTTAGAAAGGCATGTGAATATGTATGACATTTCCATGACTAGTTTAAATCCTCATTCAGTCAAACTTTTAAACTTGCACCTATGTCCCACTGAAAGTACTGATTAAGCAATTAACTTTGAAGTTTCTTAGTGAAGCCAAGAGTAAAAGAAAGGTAGCAGAGGAAAGATAATACTAAAGTTGCAGAGTCTTTGCAACTAAGCCATTACTTCTAAGGAGATGTTGCTTATCTTGCTTCACGAGACCTTTTTCTGCATGACTTTGCAGAAAGAAACTTCAAAGTACAAATGCTAAATTTCAGACATAACATTAAACCTGAAAGTTAATTTGGGATGGGTATATGTTCTCATTATTATTCCTCCTTTGATGTGAGGCATTACCGGAATTAGGTTAATTCATAGACTAGGGGTTTATTACTATCCATCGCTAAACTCTCCAAGTTGAAATGGTAATCTCTCCTCCACCCCCCACCCCTGTATGCATGTGTTTCTTGCAGGGCGTGTACAAGGTTAGGAATAAATAATTAATCCAGTATACAGTGTGCCCTTTCTTTGTGTGGGGGATCCGGAATGTCCGCTGCGTAAAGCAAATTCTGCCTATGCTTGAGCCCCATTTAAATAAATGGGGCTCATGCACTTGGCGGCACAGCAGCGCATGCTTGCCATGGGCGAGTGCTCCATTGTTCCCTATGGGACGCACCACCCCGTCTCCCCAAGCGGCTTTCAGCGTATGCTCTTCTGAAAGGATGGAAAAAATGTAAGAGGAGAATATATCATAAAATTCCAAGATGGAGTTCACCACATGAAGCTTTCTTCAGCAGGGAGGGAATACCATCACAAAAATGGATAAATTACAAAGATATAGTGAATGTAAAAGATGACAGGGAGGCGTTACAAACCGCTGCTTTGCGGTGGTCTCCCGGTGCTGCTGTTCGCTCTGTGAGGGAGCCACCGCAGCCAAACCGCGCGGCTCCCTTACAGAGCAAAAAAGAAGCTCCAAAATGGAGCTTCTTCTGGTGGCGCGCTCATGATGCCGCAAGGCGCCAATGGTGCACTCGCGACGTCATGAGTGCCGTGCGACATGCAGACGCACAGCGTCCGTTACGTCAAGATGGCGGCGGCTGTGTGGAACAGCCGCCGCCATTTGTTACGGACAGAGTCCGTAACAGGAATAGGAGCGTCTGGAAGAGACGCCCCTTTTTTAAACTGGGACGTCCTGAGGACGTCCCAAGTGGTGGTTTGTAACCCGCCAAAGATAGGTATAAAATGCAGGAGGAAATAAAACAAGATGGCATAGAATGTCATTGGTATCTTTACAGGCTACTAATGGAGAGATACAAAATAGATATTAATAATAATTATTATAATAATAGGATTTATTTATATCCCACCCATACACTGGGAATATGGGTGGCTTACTACAGTAGGGATTATACAAAGCAATAACAATCAACATGAAAATAATAAAACAATATAACATAGTAAATCATCATCATCATCATCATAATTTCATAACAATTCAATAATATCAAAGGCCAACACAAAAGATTACATTCAAATCAATAATTATCCAAAGGAAATCCCATTTCCAACCCTTCATTCAAAGGTTAATGAAGCAAACGCCAATAAACAGTAAAATAATAAAACGAATACAGCATAGCAATTAACAAGATTACAGTTAAGAAGTTACAATTATAAGATTACAATCTAACACCCTAAAAAAAGGGGGAGACTAAAAATTAGCAACAAAATTATATTCTTAGTATCACCCAAGGCTTTAAATATTAAAATGGAAGATATTGAAATAAATAAATCAGAATGGGAAAAAATAATGGAAATGGGAAATACAAAACTAATTTTGAAATTACATAAACTACTTCTGAAGTGGGATACTGAGGAAGAAATAATAAAACCATGTATGATAAAAATGGGCCCAAAATATAGGTAAAACAATAAATTTAGGTCAGTGGGAGAAAATGTGGAAACATCAAATGAAATACACATGCTGTCAAAACTGAAAAGAAAATCATTATAAAATGGTTCTAAGGTGGCATCTATCGCCACTTAGATTAGCAAAAATATGGAAAGATGTGGCAAGTAAAAGTTGGAAGTGTGCACAAAGTCCAAGGCCATACTATCATATTTGGTGGACTTGTCCTCAAACCAGAAAATATTGGATAGCAATTTATAAAGTAATAGTGGAAGAACTGGTGGAAGAATTTCATTCAAGCCAGAAACTATGTTATTAGGGATGACTGAAGAGAAAGTATCAAAAATACATAACAGACTTGTTTTCCACTTGTTGACAACAGCAAGAATAGCATTTGCAAAGATGTGGGGAAAAAGAGGAAATTCCCAAGGTTAATAAATAAATAGGAAATAATGGAATTACGGTAGATAAATTGACATTTAGACTGAAGGACAGATCTGAGGAAACATTTGTAATGGCATGGAAGATAATCATACAATATTTAGAAGAGACGTGGGGAGAAATATGTGTGATGAATCTCGTAAGATAGGATATTTATAAAAGAGAGGAAATAAATTTGAATTGGTATAGAAGGAATTTATAACCAGAAAAATGGGAAAATATGGGGCAAAAAAACAAAACAAATGTACAATGTTTATGTTTACAATAAATGTAGGCAAAGGGGAAAAATTTAAGACAGGATATACATTTGAAGTATCAAGATAAAGATAAGACGTATAAGCCAACATTAATAGCAAAACCTGATGGAAAGTAAGTCATTTGATGTGTTGTAATGTTATTTGTTAGACTGTGCTATGTAGTTTTATCTGTATTTGTGAATATATTTGTATGAAAGGTGTACATGGGAGATGTTACGTTTTACCAATGATAATAAGAAAAAAAATTAAAACATACAGAAAAAAAGCAGATTGAATAGAAGGAAAAGGTCTTAGTTTGTCAGGTTATATCTACTGTAGCTTTGTGTACAACTTGTTGTTCATCACAAGCAAAGCTGAACAAAGGCTTGAGCTATCACATTTGCTACTTGCTTATTGTTATATTATGTTGTAAGCTGCCTTGATCAGGATGGAGAGGTGGGATATTATTATTATTATTATTATTATTATTATTATTATTATTATTATTATTA